>NW_027271389.1:0-517500 GCF_040938485.1 Diadema antillarum | reverse complement strand
ATGAAATGAAATGAAATGAAAATGAAACATGTGAATTTAATACTCTTACATGTACACGATCATGCAAAAAGAGTGCACGCATGAGTGGGGATATCCAGTTCCAAGATTTGATATCGATAGAAAATTCAGAAAAATAGTTGTTGGCAATTTTGATCATGTTCCGTTTGTTTCAACGTATTTGATATAACTAAAGAGCATGATTGAAGAATTTAACGCTTAAAGGGAATATATTGTTTTCTACAGATATTGCTGCATTTTCTTTCTTCACTAAATAAATTTCGGGCAAATTGCCCTTTAACTTACTCTCTAAAAAAATCGAGTGAAAATATTCACTCTTGAAAGAGTCAATACAAAAAAGAGTGAATTTAGAGTGAAATTGGAGTGAATTTTGAGTGAAAATGTTCATTTTCACTCATTTTGGAGTGACCTCAGGGATCACTCGAAGATTTTGGAGTGATCCCTGAGGTCACTCCAAAACGAGTGAAAGTGAACATTTTCACTCAAAATTCACTCCAATTTCACTCTAAATTCACTCTTTTTTGTATTGACTCTTTCAAGAGTGAATATTTTCACTCGATTTTTTTAGAGAGTAATGCTATCACAAACCTTGCTAATTCTAGGTCGATCCGTCAGGTGCCACACTATTTGTTTCAAGAATTGTTTGTTATTATATCATGCGGATGACAAATAAAAAAAAATAAATAGAAATGAAACAGATCGTTATTGCTTAATAAGATTCATTGCTCTTGTCTGATCGGCATTTAAACTCAAGTCAGTACATTTTAGCACTTCCTTAAAATATGAAATAAGAACTTGTTCAGTGATATGACATAGAAACAAACAAACAAACATCCAACAACAACAACAACAACAACAATAAAAAGAACAATAACATCAACCACTATAGGCAAATAAAACACAGCCACAGAATAGCAGCCGCTGGTTATACGCCATTGGAGCCACGGAACAAACTGACTTAACTTTTATCGTTCGCCATCAAGTGAATAATTCCTTGTCTTGTGGTAAGACGCATTACTGTTATACACAATCTGTACAGTACTTTTTGTTGTTGTTGATGATTATTCAAGAGGGGCCCACATTCTACAAGCTCTGTCTTTTTAGTGAGTCTCTCCATTTTTCGCACTTTAAGCAAAGTTTATTTCGATCACTTCTGTTTGTTTTTTTACTACAATGTATAATTACTATAAGGTCCTCCTCAATTGTTTTACATTCTTTTCGATACATAATGTTGTGTTTACCTTATTCTCTGTTGTCAAAAGAAGTGTAACTTATATGTTTTGTCGAAAAATGAAATAAACTTTGAATTGAATTGAATTGAATTGTTATCATCATGTGGATGACAAAATAATGAAAATAAACAAAAATGAAACTGATCGTCATTGCTTGATATGTGATTCATTGCTCTTGTCTGATCGGTATTAAAACTCAGTTAGTACATTTTAGCACATCCTTGAAATATGAAATATGAACTTGTGCAGTGAAATAACATAGAAACAAACAAACCAACATCCAACAACAACAACAACGATGAAAAAGAACAATTTTTTTTTCTTATTGGGCAACATTGTGAGATTTCGTCGAGAAAAGCGTTAACAATATCAGTGATTTTGACACTTTTGTTCTTTACCCGACAAGGTGTGCAACATGAACACGATGCGACGGAGTGCATTACGTAACAGCAAGTACCATCCCCTCGCCGTCTGGGAAATGGGGATCCCTCTGAACTCTACCCAAAACGAGTATCCCGAACTCAGCTTCAAGGCCATCGAGCAGTTCGATCTCGAAGGCGACCGGACCTTCGGCATGCCCGTAGTGTGGCCGACCAGGGAGGACATCGAGAAGTTCGGACATCAGGCCGAGGACCTCATCCTTGACTGTACCTATAACTGGAAACCATGTCGGATAGAGTGAGTAAAATGATATATCCAATGTCCTGAAACATGCAAATACATACACTGTATTCTATTTTTTTTTTTAAATTTCATTCAATATCGGGTTCATTTTCACAATGAAATGAGTTTGAACGAGAATAAAAAGCTATTCTCATTTCTGCTGCTGAATCACAGTCTTCTTGTTTTCAACACAGGATACATTTTTAAAAATCAAACCACGTATACAAAAGTGATATAAAAACTGTGCATAAATCTCAGACCATATAAATCTCATACATATACACACACATGCACGCACACACACACACTCACACACACACATTCTGTCGATCCATACTTAAAAATTATCGAATAAGAAATTGTGAGAGCAATGAAAGGCGCAAACACCTGGCATGGAATGACGATCAGTTCGGAGTAAAGCTTACCATTATGAAAATAAACGTAGGGGACCTTTCAATTGGAGGTTGCCGATTTCGAATCCCGTTAAGTGATTCCTTCAATCTCGCGATGATTACTTCATCATTAAAATTTTCTCCAACAATCTTTTAGACTATGTATGTGTGTGTGTGTGTGTGTGTGTGTGTGTATGTGTGTGTGTGTGTGTGTGTGTGTGTGTGCTCACAAAGTAGGCCTACAACTTTAAGAATGTTTGTTATAATGGAGGCTTGGAGTGCTAGCTCCGTTATGTAGGTTGCTAGCTTTACTGGTGATAATCATTTTCATCGATGCTATTCAAACACTATTCAACACTGCTTTTAATGGTGTATACCCCACTTTGCCACAGAAATTTCACACGGTTTCAGCACCCGGTGTACGGCAACTGCTTTACTTTCAACTTGCCCGACTCTAAGACCGGGATGGCTTTACGGACTTCTCAGATCGGCTCAAAAAGTGGTGAGGAGAGCACTTCTTGCTTTCTTTTAGCACGCAAACCACAGAGAACAGTGCACGAACAAATATTGATTCATCTCGGTGAAACGTAATTTTTGAAGAAATAATTAACGTGTACTCCACCTGAGATATGTACATAACAAGTCTGACGTGAGAAACAAAGGCCATTTCACACGCAAGAAAGTGCTGCAAAGAATTATATGCAGCGCAACCGTTGTCATAGTATACGCACAAAATATCAAAACAATGATGAAATGGTTATGGTTGGCAGATTTTCAGAATTACTCGGCTTGGAATAATATATATATATATATATATATATATATATATATATATATATATATATATATATATATATAGACAGAAGTATTGCAACAAGTTCACTCGGTTGACATCAGGTTCATCCGTATTTTATTGCTACTCGGAGTTTCATGCCACCTTCATTTAGGGGCAATCATTGCCTGATGATTGCCCCTAACTGAAGGTGGCATGAAACTCCGAGTAGCAATAAAATACGGATGAACCTGATGTCAACCGAGTGAACTTGTTGCAATACTTCTGTCTAAAGCTCTTCCTTTGAGGATATCGAGCACTCTTCATAGAAGGATAGAATCACCAAGTGTGTATATATATATATATATATGTTGATAAGGTAGTCCACGTGTTGGCAAGATAAAAAGATAAGTAACAAAGCTGCAACAAAGTTCATGCTGTATTCACCAACGGTTTATTTCTTCACACAAATTTTCGGGCGTCTCGCCGCCCTTTCTCAAGTGTTGATACTGAGAGAACAATAACAAGAATTTTGTTATTGTTCTCTCAGTATCAACACTTGAGAAAGGGCGGCGAGACGCCCGAAAATTTGTGTGAAGAAATAAACCGTTGGTGAATACAGCATGAACTTTGTTGCAGCTTTGTTACTTATATATATATATATATATATATATATATATATATATATATATATGTATATATTCTGTGTATTAGTCCAAGAGAAAATCTACAGTTATTATTGAAAACGTCACACCCGTCTTTGTCAGCTGTGAAATAAGAGGGTATATCGTTTGTAAACAGACAACAATCATAATGGGTATCATTTAATTTCATGAAACACAAGGTGACGGCAGGTGTTATTTCGAAATCACTCGCTTCGAAATCGCTCAGTGATATATTTCAAGGAAGCATATCAAATTCCTATAACATTATGACCGGCACGGCTCCTGATTGGCCCAAAAGGCAAAGTCACCTTGGAGATGTGTTAGCACGCCACAATGATGGTAGGGCCTAATTTCGGTGATTATCTTTTTTTTTTTTTTTTTTTTAGACTGAAACTAACACACTTTTCATTCATTCTGATATCGCAAACATGGCTGTATATCAACAATCCAGGAAACAGCATGGACTTAGAGTTTGGACTTATAATCTTGAAATGGGTGAATCCTGTTCATGTTTCCAGATTCCTTCGATTACAGACATCCTGACAGACTTAGAATCTTCGACCCAACGTCACACAGCCACGAGCTCGACCCCCACGAGTCATGCAACCCACGAACCAGACACTGAATGATAAAGGCCAATGTGCTCGCGACATCAAGTAAAAAGAGGCCCACGAGTTATACGGTCCACCTGCTCGACACTAGGCAAAAAGACCCAAGAGAACGGCACTGCGTACAGGAAGTGCCCCGTGATGTAATGTCGGTCCTTTGGGTCTTTATGCCTAGTGTCAAGCTTGTGTCCCCTGCCGGTCTCATGGGCCATATTTACCTTGTGTAGAATTCAGTGGCATTATTGGCCTATAGTGTCCAGCAGCACGGGTCTATTTTCCCTTGACTCGTGGGCTATCCAATGCTGAAATGGGCTGTACGACTCATGGACCTTTTATGCAGTGTCGAACTCGTGGGCTGTAAGACTCGTGGGTGTAAAGCTCGTGGGATGACCCCCCCCCCCCATACACACACATCATCTCCTATCTCTCTCGCTTCTGCCTGCGTTCCATTATATTATAGGCATCCACCTGACCTTGTTCATTGAGCAGTCCGAGTATATCGGGTACTTTGCGGGCGAGGCGGGCGTACGTGTGGCCATCCATCCAGCCAACACCATCCCTTTGCCAGAGGAGAACGGGTTCAGTATCTCACCCGGACAACAGACATCTGTCGCGCTCCGAGTGGTATGCTGTTGTTGTGATTAGTATTCCTTGACTGTAGTTTGGTATAGTACGGAATAAATTCAATAGTTTTGTCTCTGCAAGACATTCTTTCGTAAGAATCTGGTTAAACACGCGGCAGTCCCAAGTTTGAACTTCCCAGCAACCAATACGAACTTCCCGACTAGTTCAATATAGCGTTTTATAAGACCAATGCCAAATTTTTGCATGAAAATCCTGTTCGTTTGGCCGTACGGGAGGTATAATAATGTATTTTCCTTGTTTCAGATGGCTTTTAAAATGTTCTGGACAAGGTCTAACTATATGCTTCTTATTAAAGAGTGGTCACGGTTGAATGGTCTCATGTTGAATAGTAAGAAAACAGAAGTTCTTCATGACGTCCAGATTTCGTTCTCATACGTGTAGTTCCTTTCCACCCATTGATATTGATGGCTCACAGGTTCTCCTCGTAAAAATGGCCAAGAATCTTGGGGTCGTGTTTGATAATCACTTTACATTGCATGAGTATGTTACTTCTAGATGCAGGTCAGCCTCATATGCTTTGTATAAGATTAACAAAATTCGACCGTATATTGACAAAGGAACCACTGAAAGATTAGTTCATGCGTTTGTTATGTGCTACATTGATTACTGCAACAGTCTTTTGTATGGCTTACCAGACAACCAACTCCAGAAACTACAAGTTATCCAGAATGCTGCTGCAAGGCTAGTGACAAAGACCAAGAAATTTGAGTCAATATCACCCATCTTACGTGCCTTGCATTGGCTTCCTGTCAGATCACGTATTGAATTAAGATCTCACTGCTTGTTTATCAATGTTTCCACAAAATTGCTCCTTCTTACCTTTCAGATCTCCTTGCAAAATATGAACCCATGAGAGTTCTTAGATCATCACGGGAGGATTTATATGTAATACCCTCCATTTCAACAAACTACTATGGCAAACGTAGTTTCAGGCATGCCGCCCCAGAACTGTGGAACAGCATCCCATGTGATATAAAACATGCGAGTTCCATCAATATTTTCAAAATGTTTTTAAAAACGTATCTGTTTAGAAAGTAACGTAGTGATTGTTGATGATGATTTATGCAGCATTCTACTGTTTCTGTAAAATTTTATCTTTTTTGTATGTTTCTTTGTCTCCCTCCAAAGCGCATAGAGACCTTGCCAAAGGTATTATGCGCTATGTAAAGAAAGGTTATAGTAATAATAATAATAATAATTATTATATATCAGTGCTTTTGAGTATTCGTGATGGCAGTAGTCAACGTTTTGTGTAATATCGTTTAAGACTGATATTCATTTATTTCTTCCTCAAACAAATCGCAAATCACTACATGATATCATTAGAAATTACGAATTACTGACATAAAATCTGTTCGGTAAAGTCCAATTTGCACTAAAATGGGCATCTCACTATAGGACATTAAAGTTTCCCCTTCAAGTAACGATGACTTTGAGCGCAAGACAGCGCCTATTATACAAGCATGACTATGCATGACGGTCGATTTTTGAACGGGGGCGGAAGGGGGTCTAAGACGATAATCTGCTACCTCAGAAAATGGAAATGGACCCGTATTGTCATATCATGGCATATCCAAACCATACCCCTAAATGGCGTCACACTTGTAGAATATTATATCCTAACCACTGGCGCCATGCATCGCGTGGGGGCGTCATACCAGAAATGTTGTTCTGAATACATGCTACCTTTATGCACCATACGGTAGTTGGACATTGTAAAAAGAAAAAACAACAACAACAACCACAACCAAAAAACCCCACTTTCCTGTAGAATAATAAGGAATTTAGTTAAACAGATGTTAGTCCACAACACTGTCTTAGTAGGCCTAGTGATTTAAATCTCTTGACTGTCGAAAAGCCATTGTGTGAAATAGGACCATGGCGACAGAAAGGGAAAAACACTCCCTCTGGAGGAAAACGTTGAAGACTCCATGTGCATATTCATTGGTGTGCCTTATCCCTGTGTGCCTGATAGACCGTTTTTGACGCTTTTGTTTTGTTGTTGTTGTTGTTGTTGTTCTAACGCGGGTGTTCTAGCAGGTGGCTTATGGAGAGCGACCCTCGGGCTTTTGCAACAACAGCAAAGGACAGGATTAATTATTCAGCGTCTTGAAATTTACCACGTGCATTGCCATGATAACAGAGAGACTTGATCGTTTTCTTGCGTCAAGGTGGAGATCAGGCGAAAGGGCTGGCCATACAGCAAGTGCCTGGGAGACCACGTCAAGCAGACTTACGGGCCATTCAAGGGCATGCACTACACGTCACAATTCTGTCTGCAGCAGTGCTACCAGAGGGTGCTGCTGGAAAAATGCGGCTGTCAGTCCGCCCTCTACGCTACGACGGAGGGCAAGAATGCCACCACGTGTAACATTACCGACAGCTACCAGTGTAAGCCACCTTAACGCTTGATTTGCTCGTCATGCTTTCGTTGACGATTTTAGGGCGGGTCATATAGCGTGATAATGGCACTGTGCTATTTATAGTAAGTTCTTTATCAACGACAAAGCCGCCATGCACTCAAACTGTTTTCATATCTTTAGTAGATGATTTGGCTAGTTAAGTTTCCCCTCCAGTGGTCATTTCAATTTGGTTTAGTGCCCTGTATCTATTTATGGATACCACGGTGTTTACGCTTCATTACGCCTCTCTCAGTTGTGAATTAAACATCTACAAATTGGCAAGCAATGTACGAAGATGGGTGGGAAGCTGTATTGCACCCCAACCTTGATAGCTTGTCGCTGTTTTCCCTTTATTAGTGTAAGTGACAGAAGAAAACTACATCAAATAGCAAATGAAACAAGCACCGGTCAAAATTTACTTATAGAGCAGAAGTTGAAATTTCACTTTGTCTGTGAGAAGGAATGCACATTCAGGAACAAAAATCAAGACGAGAAGTAGCCAGTAACAGGGGAAACATTGTACCCCACAAAAGAAGAGAATGCATCGCGGTCATCATGTGCCACGGAACTGGGGGTTGCAGTCCCCGCCCGCACTTTCAGCTACATTGTACAATGTATTGATAAACTTGACACACATTTAGCGCGCGCACACACAAAGAGGCGATCCGTTCAAGGAGGTATACATTCGTGGTCTGCTTAAGATCCACAAAACCCCACTAAAATCAAGATTCCTCCCCTAAATTATCCCCATAGCATATTGCACCTGTCCTCGCGCCTGGTGTATATACTGTGCCCATCCCAGGGGTCCGTTTCATGAAGTCATCACACAAAAGTCTTTGTATAAATCTCGCAATGGCCGAAGTCGCTGATAATAGCTATGGAAGACTTTCAAATCCATTTCATGAAGTATCTCATAGGCCCTATACATTATAATGACTATATGTGCCTAATTATGAGCAAAAAGTCTCACATAAGGCTTTCATGAAACAGACCGCAGGAGCAGTACGATGTATTTAGAAGAAAAACAAAAGAAAACAAAAAACATTCGCAGCCCGTGATTATTGCCTCTCACGTACTAATGCCTTCAGATATAATAGTGACAAGGCCTACTTAAGATTAATGGATATCAAAGGTCTCTTCCCACCTCCCTGGTCTGAGGGGCTCTTCTGTGTCGAGCATAGACAAATAAAATGAATGCTATAAAAGATACAATATCAAAAAGATAAGGACGTTTCGAACTGTCATTTCGCAATAACGACACTGAGCCATCATTCTGATAAGGGGAAGGCAAAAATACAAACAGTAGCGTGGGACTCAATGAGAACAGGACTGGATATGGTAAACACTGTTCTAATTCAAAACCTATCCTTTGACTAGGAATCCCGTTGATTAGTAACATTGACTAACCCCAACAAATTGTGGTGCTATGCTCTGATCCGAGAACAGATGAGACTAGTCTGGCTTCCAGACCGTCTGTGTGTAGCACTAATTTCCTTCTCAGAATATTAACGCTCTCTAACGACAAATGAAGTAGCAGGTTTAGCTGGCTGGTCCTTTGCTTTCGGCAAAGGCAGCGACTTCGTCGCCGCGGAGGGCGCATTTTGTAAAAGGAATGTACAGTTGGCAAAGGGTCCGGACACCAGACTACTAGTAAGATGAGACCAAAAACGGTATAGTTTATAGTGGAAACTCTCCAGCATGCTAATTTGATTTGATAAATAGGGTGGAATCAAAGAAACACCATCTTGGCAGTTTCTTTGAAATGTGACAAACAAAATTAATATAGAAAATTGCAGAAATTAATGTTTTTATCTTTGAGAAACGGTGCGTTTGGTCGCACTCTATAATATGTGCAAGTCAGCTGAGGCGTCAGTGTTTACTTCACATCTTTCTCAATAGTTTGTACATTTTGATATCAATGGAAAATCTTTTATGTAAGTAAAGTGACAACTGAGGCAATGTTTTAGACGATATTCAATTGCTTATTTATCGTAACAGTGTGGAATCATGTGATGCGTTGGAAACGATATCCTCTTGTAAAATTGAATTCAAGAATGAAAAAGAAATTAAGCGAAGATTCCTGATACTTTTCTCAAAGACCTTTGAGGTAATGGTTAAGTTCGCTTATGCGAGTGTGTCTACCACTCTTTAGTGAAAACTTGTGAAATTGAAACATCGCTAAGTTCACTCTCTTACGTAACACAAAGCTTTCAATTGTTTGTTTGTCTTGACTTATATAATTCAGCCAAAAATAAAGTAGAGTTTTAGTTCAACATAGAGAACCTAGTCGGGCCTGAGGGACCCTTTGGTCAAGCATTTGGTATTATAGTCATGGTGACAGGGCTGTGTAAAATAATGATGCCACTGAGACCAAGAGCCTTTGGATGTCATATATCATTTTGCACATTGTATATCCTTTTTTTTTCTCTCTCTCTTCACTGAAGACGCATGCAAATTCAAAGTTGACGCCATTGCGGACAAAATTCGTCATGATTGCAGCTTGAAATGTGGAGTACCTTGCACGTAAGCACGGCAAAATCTAAGGAGAAATAGTAATTGATTTGATTGAATTTGGTTAGCTTAACATCTCCATTCACGTCATTGCATTTAAGTCCGTTTAGATTCGCTACATTTCATTTTGTTTCCATTTGACTTTGATTCTCCGTTTATCTTTCATTTTTGTATCATAACTAATTTATCTTTATCTTTATCAGTTATACATATGATAAATTTCATCTTATTTGATAAATTTCATCTTATTTTATGAGACTTTTCTCCACTCATTGCAGAACTTCTTTCGTTTCCACTTTGTTTTTGCACTTTGCAAGTTTTCGATTCAATTTCACTTTAAGTTTCGATTCAATACAATATTTCATTATCATTTAATCTATCTTTTTCAATTTCTATTATTTCTGTTCAAGATTATACTGTCCATTGTGTAGAGTACCTTTCTTTCATGTTAAATTTCTCTCTGTCAACTGCCCTGATGTCGTCCACGTTGTTCCCTTCTATTCATCTCATTAAAAAAGCTTGTTATAACTGCGCAACGATTTGGTTATGAATATAGCACACCTCTTGTCAAGGTATTCTCATACAGCCTATGCAAGCTGCTGAATAAATTCTCACATTTCATTGTTTCTTTGATATCATTTATGGGGTATTTTGTTAGATCACCTTTTTTTTTAGAAGCTCATCAGTGTTTTGTTCGGCCTTTTCCATTTTCTCATTACATTTACGGTCATCAGGTCATGGTTAGTATTATATCTTGTTATTGTAAAATTAAAAGAATGTTTGTTCATGATGGAGGAATGTAATTATCCGTTTATACCTATATGATGTATAGAGAAATCCATGTATATTTATACCTATCAATTATGACCGTTTCATTTATTTGAATGTGAAGTCGTGGCATCATCATGGAAAAACAGACAACGAAGAATTTTCAATTGAAGTTTGGGTGCCAGGACTCCTCTTTAATTTGTACCTCTGCACGAATTTAAAAATTCATCTTTTATTCCATTTCTCTATATTCATCGTGGCAGTGAATTCAACCTTGCGAAGACCATTTCTAGCACCATCTGGCCATCCGAAGCATACGAGGTATGGGTTGTGGGATAGTCCATGAAAGTGACGAGGGTATAGTATAAGTAATGATAACATACTAGTAGCAATGCATGTTGATCCAGACTAGTCTTTGCAATGTTAGTCCTTATTTTTGGGGCCCTAACATGATCATTATCAATTGTGACATTATCAGGTACCAATTCATACACAGAGACAACTGAGACATCCGGTTCGTCTTGTCAAGAGATAAACGCCTTGGACAGAGACTAGTTCGTGTACAGTATACCACGAGTCACTCTCATAATTGTATCATTCCATTATCTTCATACATTTATCTTCTCATTTTCACAATTCTTGCCATAACTGCGGGCCTATATCATTTTAAAGGGACTGTAAAGTATCGGTTGAGGTGGGGATTCATGTTTTGAACATTCCTAAGTGAGATAATGAGAAACCTCTTATGAAATATGAAAGGGCATGTATAATTCTAAGAAGGATTCAACGTTTATTTGATGAAATTTGGTTTTCACATGGCTGAGATATCCAAAAAAGGGATAATAATAAAAGGCGACAGGCCACGCCATTTATTAGGATCTCTTTGTTTCACCTTGTTTTTGGATATCTCAGCCATTTCAAAACCGATTTTCATCAAATAAACTTTTGATACCCCTTAGAATTGCATGCTCTTTGACATCTCATAGAGTGGTTCTGAATATCTTGCAAAACGTTAAAAGCTAAATCCTCACCTCGACCAGAACTGTACACACCCTTTAATCTGACATCGGTTTTAGACGCTCAAGTCATTACTTTGTTGATACTCCTCTTCCACAGATGTTCTTATACAATCGTTTACGAGATAAGAGCGAGAAAGCGGAGAGGATACTGACTGGTCTCCCTGAAACACGGTTAGATGAGTGGGTGCACGTCACAAGTCTGAGATCCACGAGTTATAGGCCTACGGCCGACGAGTCATACAGCCCACGAGCAAAACGGCACGACGTAATATCACGATACTTAATATACACAGCGTCGGCCTCTTGGGCCTTTTTGGCCTAGTGTGGGCCCTTTTGGCCTAGTGTCGGCCTCGTGGGTCTTGTTTGCCTGTCGGATTCATGGGCCTTATTATTTTGTCTCGTGTCGAGCCCATGGGCTGTATGACTCCTTGACTTTTTTTTTTTCAATGTAGAGCTCGTGGGCCGTATGACACGTGAGTGTCGGTCTTGTGGAATTACCCTAGAAGATTGACGTCCCAAAGACTATACGAGGAAAATAGATTATACACACTGTAGAAAAATGATTTTTGTGTAGTACCTGCGATGGTCTTAGTTCAGTCAGGATATCTGTTATTGTTTTTGAAGTTTTGAATCATATTCCTCTTTTGTTTTGTTTGTTTTGTTTCTGTTGACCACGATGTATACAAACGAATGCATAAAGATAGAATAAAGACTGATCATATTTAAAACGTCTTATAATTCTTTGATTGTGGAATAACATGCATACAACCTATGATCAACCAAGTGCTCACTGCAACCTTAAAACACCTACGTGGGCAGTCGTTTTATTATTCTATGTATGCATAATCATTCGATACATCTAATCTACTACAAACCATGAATCGAGGCTTCAGTTTCTACAAATACATGGGAATATGATTTTCCCGTATAATGCAGCTATAATGGTTTGAACATCATGTGAAACATTCATTTCTAATCATTGCAATTGACTTCATTCTTTGTTCTTTAATGTCTCATCCGTCAACAGGGCAAACATTGCACGCCTTGTTGTTTACTACGAGCAACTGAATTACGAATCAATCCAGGAGCGACCTGTATACACGGTACGTATGGCATTCAAGACCTGTAGACTGAAGTGAAGTGATATCGTCTGAATAAAATTTCTCTTTTCTGCTAGTTTCAGTAATCTGGTATTACTAAAATGACCCACTGACAATGCGCCAAGTCCAAAATGACTTGATTCGTTCTGCGCGACGGAAGATCATTTATTTTTTCCATGCAATAGTTTATTCCTGCCAAACTTGAATGATTGTCCTTGATTGCTCATGAATATTCATAAATGACATCGTCACGTGTCTATGTAGTCTGAGACCTTGCTCGGCGGTCTTGGAGGTCTGATGGGACTGTACATAGGCATCTCCGTTATCACGCTTGCCGAGATTGCCGTCTTCTTCGTTGAGATCATCAGGAACTTCATCGGGAAACTGCGGGGTAAGATTTACCCCGAGCACGCCCTCAACGACTAGGCTGAACGTCACACAATCAGACTGGAGCCACCAATACAATTGTACCTACCGTCGATGTAATTATTCCTACAAGCATTGCCAACTCCTATATATAATGATTAACCCTCTGAATGCTATATCGTAATCTGTCCATGGATTTATGAAATTTTTGCATTGCTGGGTCATTAGCATAAAAATGGTTAATCTCTCACAAAGGGCTCTCGCCATACGCAAGTCCGTCATGTTTGTCATAGCAGTGGACTTTTGAGACAGTTGTACTTTGTAGGGAGGTTAATACAAATTGTCGCATGCCTTAAAAGGATTTTTAACAATGTGGACCCAGATGTACGGGGTTTTTGTTTTTATGATGCTCTACCCATAAATATGCGGTTAATTCTATGCTCGATGAATTTGTCGTATAGTTCTATCAATCTTGTATACCGCATGTTGATGTCACATAATAACAAAAGAGATGATTCATCCGTCACTCACAATGTACATTTTCAATATCTGCATGACAGCATAAACCTTAGATGACAAATTGATATATTATTATGTTTAGTATTCTATTCTCATGGTACGTTTGGCATAATACCTGTAACTTAGAATTAAGATTAACAATTAAGAAACGATATAATTGTAATATTCTTTAGCCACACGATTATGACATTTGTCTTTGTTAGTATACAATCAGACATAAACTAAAGATTACAGAGTTTGACCCGGGTTTATACCTTAGCTTGTCTTTAGTATTACACGAAAATCTTATTATCAAATCATATTTCGAGTACATTTGTACAGAATTTATTTATTGTCATGCTATTGTATCGGTATAAGACTATGCTTTGATGGCTGATGTGTAAATCAACGATAGCTGTAATGGGATAAGGCAATTATATTTACAATAAATGTTTATTCAACATAAAAAAAAAAATCATGCTATACATTTGCGACTACCCTTCTTGAAGGGGCGTTCCGGACGATTTTCATAATTTCACATCATGTAGCTAGTATATCGACAGCTCCATGTATATATTTGTGGAATTTATTGTGATCCTTGAGTACAGAAACCAATACTCTGAAAAAACCTGAAGCAAATTACACTGAACAATGTTTATGACATAGAAGGCTCACACATTTCAGAAATGTAGCGGTGTATATAATTCCATTACAATATTGCTTGTTTAACAAGTGCACATACGTAAAATCTATATACGCATGCATTCTTCTTTTGTTCTGCTTCCTTGAGCCCCAACTCAATCTATATGGTGAGGCTAGTATGTCATCATCCGTCTTCATTGCAATTTGTTATAAATTTTGAAAACATTCTTATTCCTTATCCCACGAAATCACTATAAATTCTGAAACTCAGTATTCAGTATAACTGATTTACAGTATGTTGTTCAAAATAAAGGTCTGAAAATCATCCGGAGGTCTCCTCTAAAGTGACATCTGGTTTGAACAATGCTAATGTTGTTATCATGCGCATGAACGTTTTCATTGCAACTTCTTTAGAAGAAAGAGGTTGCTCTATTCTATATAAAGTGATTTGCAAATAAACGTAACCTGTGACTAGATATCATTATATCTACTATGAAGACCATCTTCAGCATGAAAACATGGTTAAATGTGGGGCGAACCAGACAAGAATTTCCTCTTTGGTTAAAGCTGAAAATTAGACAAGATTTATTCGCTCTTCTTAAGAATATTGTATTCATCATTATATACAAGTATAAATGATAAGTAACCTGGCTTCATCGGATGGTGTCTGAAAAGAAAGATACATATGTAAATAAAATGTGAATGTTTTATACATAATTGTATATTGTCATCGTTATTGTTATAATAATCAAAATTAATCATGATAATCAAAGGTAGTTGTCAATAATTATCATGAAAAGACTTGCAACGGATGTTCAAGAACATTTTTTTTTTTAGTCGAAGATCACAGTTTTAGCCTTATTCACGTCTTGAATACTGACATGGCAAATGACATTATTTATACGATTAAATCTAAGAAACCTATATACACCTTTCCTACGAATGTAAGAATTTCTTTGAAACCGAAAAAACTGGCGATGAGGGCTTGGCAAACAGTACAATTTGTCATATCAAGTTAGCCTCTTTTTAGTATTTCAATTATGCTGGCTTTATTGGGTGAATTTCTCGTCGTCGGAAAAACCTGTCATTATGATGATCACGCAATGATTGTAAGTGTTGGTCTTGTTGGTGCTTTGTCTTTCTTTTCTCTTTGTTGTGTGTGTGTGTGTGTGTGTGTGTGTGTGTGTGTTTGTTTGTGTGCTTGTGTGTGTTTGTGTGTGTGTGTGTGTGTGTGTGTGTGTGTGTGTGTGCATGTGTGTGTGTGTGTGTGTGTGCATGTGTGTGTGTGTGAGTGAGTATAGGTTCGACTCCTTTCCCGGGGACATTATATCCCCATACAATTAACACAGGCGTCTGCTGTTCCTCCGCACATTATCTTGTATTATCCAATAGGATTATGACGTACTGTTCGTGTATAGACTGCTTTAAATCCATTTTGTGTCATAAAATATAATTCAACGTCTGTATACGCTGAATTTGTAGATATTGATCGTTATCAAAAGATCTGTAGATGCAAATGCAATTTGTGTGGAAACTTAACATATTAAATGAAATGAAACGAATCAGCATCTTCTGGAAATCAAACGCGCGTAAAACCTGAATTACCGCGGATATGCATATGAAAATGCCTAAAGACCCGGTCACACCGCCAGAACTTTGCTGGAGCATTCCTGGAGCGGTGAAAAAAAAAAATCATCACCGCTCGTAACCGTTCACCACCGTTTAACAGAAGTTGACCTCCGTTACAGTCCATGGGCCAAGAGCCGAAAAATGGGTTGTTGAATACCACCCGAGGTGGCAAAACCTTTTTGGTGTCATTTTGTTTGTCGGATATAGATACGCTTATCAAGCTATGATAGCATTTCCAGATGAGTAGCTTAGTCATAATAAATGAATTTTAAACCAATTTGGTCTCGTTTTTATATCCCTATACTTCTGAATTGAAACTAACCGCTATACATATACGAGCACTGCCTTCTGTATTTCCACAGGTGTTCTGTTGTAAACGCGGTGCGCTTAGTCTTCATTCAAGGCAGCGAAGGGAATATCCAAAGGGTTATGATGTCCACAGCTGTCACGCGGTGCGCTTAGTCTTTCCAATGTACCGTTATCATATCTAAAGTTCCTAATAAAAGGGATTATCTATACTGTTTTTATACCACCCTCTCAACAAATACATCAGTTTTAAACAAAAATCACTCTGTTCGTTTACAACATTATTAATTATAATGTATTGTAGTTTACCGGTACATTGTTTTTGCATAATCTTTCATTGTTGGATGGAAATAAAACGACATTGGCGTGGTATTAGCGTTTTCAACCCAGCGTTTTCACCGGAAAATGATAAATAATTGGAAAAGACGCTAAAATTCACGAGAAATTGCTTTTTTTTTTGTTTTTAGATATAGGGATATACACTGTCTCATAACCTTTGGATATTCCCTTCGCCGTCTTGAATATTAGACTAAGCGCTGTGGACATCATAACCCTTGGATATTCCCTTCGCTGCCTTTAATAAAAACTAAGCGCACCGCGTTTACAACAGAACACCTGTGAACATACAGAAGACAGTGCTCTTCTTTGTATAGCGGTTGGTCTCGATTCAGAAGTACAAGGATATAACAACAAAACCAAATTGGTATAAAATTCATTTACTATGACTAAGCTACTCATTTGGAAATGCTATCATAGCTTGATAAGCATATCTATGCCCGACAAACAAAATGACACCAAAAAGGTATTGCCACCTCAGATGGTACCAATATCTGGCCTGGCCTATGGACTATCAAGGCAACGCCGTATACGCTCGGCCACCGCTGATGGTCCCTCCTACCGCTCCGAAAGTTTTGAGCTACACAAAATATTGCGAGCGGTAAGGAGCGGGCAATTTTCCGCTCCGGCAAAGTTCACCACCGCTCCAACAACGCCCAGTCAAAGTCTGGCACCGCTAGACGCAAGTGCATGGACGCTTGGGTACGCTAGGCCAACGCTGCTTCGCCAGCTTTGCCCGGGCGGTGATTAAAGGTTGCACAAACTTTGGTGGAGCGGTTGCAAGCGTTTTACGAGCGGACACGGGATTGCTGGAACGGTGTCGGGCGTTGAAGCAGCGATCCATTGCGGTGATGAACTTTGGTTTGGCGTAGGTATGGAGATGTCGGAGCGGGACCAGAATTTGGCTATAAATACGGGGAGAAATGGACCAGGAGCCCATTTGGAATTAAGCTGCCGTTGAGTGCAGACCTCATTTATATCGCATTTGCTCAATTTAATGTTGAAGTAAAATACATAACAGTATTTTTTCCACAGTTAAATATTTCTTGACACAACAGTGGGCCACATATATTTACCTGACTCCATTGGTTCAGCTGCCTGCTCAGTAATGATCTTCTTGGAGGCTGCTGCCTTTGCTTCGCCAGCCTTCCTCCTCTTTTGTCCACGTGGCATGATGAACTTCAATTATCGACTTCTATCAAAAATATATCAGAACTTCTATCACAGCGATCCGTTCAGCTCCGTAGTCAAAAGCGGTATGCCGCTAAACCAACTTTAAACCCCCGCCGATCGCGAGCCAACGCCCGCATGCGCAGAACGCCGCTCTATCAACGCTCGCGTCACCGCTAAACCAACGCTCGCCGCTAGCTACCGTTAAACCAACGTTAAAGCAACGCCAGCTTCAGCGGTGCACCGCTAAGGCAACGCCCGTGTTTTCGATTTTTTCCCATTTTGTGCGCGGTGACGAGCGTTGTCGAAAATCGGCCCCCTCTCCCTACCGTTCAAGGAACGCTCCAACAAAGTTCGGGCGTTGTGACCGGGCCTTAACATGACTATTGTATATAAGCTCCAATCATTTGCATTGTCATCCAAGAACATTATGGATTTACGATATTATTGTGCGACTGCAGCATTTTGGTGTCAGATTTTACGAAACTATATAAACTCTGAACATGGGGAAGAGAGAGGAATACGAAAAAGATTCTATTCTATTTCAGTGTATAGGTCCTAAACGAGATTTGGTGGTCCTAATAGTTGTCGGCTTTTAGGCCTTTACCGCTCGAACGGAAAATCGGCCAATGCCTGTGGAGGCATAAACATTAATGAGGCCGTTGTGACCATATTATGTATAGATCTTGCATCCTGTATAAAAACTCTGAAAAATGATGCAAGGAAATTTCCAACGAAACCAAGCACACCTGAAGGAAGCATTTTTATGCCTCCGCCACGAAGTGGTGCCGGAGGCATTATGTTTTCGGGTTGTCCGTCCGTCCGTCCTTCCGTCCGTCCTTCCGTCCGTCCTCCTCCGTCCGTCCTTCCGTCCGTCCGTCCGTCCGTCCGTCCTTCCGTCCGTCCGTAATGAATTTTGTGGACAAGGTAACTATCAAAACCTTTTGAGGTATCCTAATGAGACTTGGCATGTATGTGTATTAGGGGGTGAAGTTGTGCCTATCAACTTTTGGGTGCCCATGCTCAAGGTCAAAGGTCAAAACTTCAAGGTCAAATACATAAAATTTCACTATTTCCATCATATCTATGCAATGCCTGAAGATATTTTCTTGAAACTTAGTGTATACATGTATTACCCAATTAAGATGCTCTGGTGAAAGTTTGGGTCATGAGGTCAAAGGTCAAAGGTCAAAAGGTCAAGTAAAAATATTAAAACTTTACCTTTTTTCTCTGTACCTTGGAAATTGTTCTAGGTCTCTTCATGGAACATAGTATATATATACTTTACCCATACATGTACTGACTGGCAGTGATTATCTAGAGAATTAAGGGTTCATGGGGTCAAAAGTCAGGGGTCAAAGGTCAAGGGCAACACTTCAAAATTTTACTATTTCCCTCATGTTTATGCAATGCCAGCAGGATTATTATTTTTATTTTATACTACGTGTATGCATGTTTAACCTAATAGAGATTCTCTGGAAAGTTTTTTTTCTTTTGTTTTTGCCTCAAAGGTCAAAAGGTCAAAGATCAAGTGAAAGTGCTGAACTAAGTTTTTCCTCCATATCTCGGAAGTGGCTCAAGTTATCTTGAAACGTACTACATATTTATGCATCTTCTGCCTGACAGTGATTATCTTATGCATCTTAGGGTCAAAGGCCAGATGAAAATGGAAACAATTTACTATTTGATACAAAAATTGCACTTTTTCTCCATACCTTGAAAATTACTCAATGCATAAACGTATGAATGGGTCTAAGTCAAGTTAAAGTCCATAAATCCCAAAGACATGCTCTCCTCTTCATCCAATTTAACCTAGGTCAAGGAAGGTGAGCATTCTACACATTTTGACAAACTTGTCATTTTAACATTTTGCCAATTTTGTGAAAATGTAATCACACATTGTCCACATGTACTATTTAGACCTATTAGGAGAATCATGCATTATGGCGGAGGCATACCAGTCGCCATAGCGACATTTCTAGTTTGTAAATATTGAACGGTATGCTTTAATGCAGTTTATCAGGATGATAAAACGATAGTGAGTCACAAGCATGACGAGGGGCAAACTATACAATAATTCTTAGTTGTGTGAATTTATGTGGGTGTGAATATGTGCGTGTGTTTGTGTGAGTGTGTGTGTGTGCGCGCGCGCATGAGTGTGCGTGCGAAAGTGGAACATTTATACACCGATTTACAACACGATATATTATCTTCAAATGGACAGGTGACGTATCATATAAATTTCGGGGAAGAATAATGAGGAGTTGTAATGCTTTTGTGCACGTGCACTCGGAGAGGTCGTTCGTAGCGTTTGCCCCCTATCCATATACCAATGCTTTATACGTGTTAAAACGTTTTAATCACAGGATAATTGTATTCAACGAGGCAGACAAGATCAGTTGGGCGTCGTCTCAATCATAATGATTGTGTCCTTTGATCGACATGGATATTGTATAGTCCTTCACTTTCCTTTTTGTTTGATAGAGGATGAACGCCAAAAATAATCGCACAAACTAACACATTTAGCACATAGGAATCAACACGCCCTGATAAATGGTGTTGACATTTTCAGTCAAGAATGTAACAACGGACACTGTCTATGGTTTATGGCAGGTTCACCCTTATCAAATAGAAAGCTCCATTCTTCACACGAGGCAAATGTAACGCTTTTAAAAGATTAGCAATCATACTTCGGAAAGAGAGGGAAAAGCAAATTCGACCTTTGTCCGAGATATTGAATTCCGCGTGTTTTAGGATAAACATTGCCCCTGAATCCAAAGTGTTTTCCTTGTTCAGGTCACTACTATGCACACTCCGACTCGGGAAGAAATCGTACTACACAGCCAGGGGCGGATCCAGGGAGGACTGCAACCGGCGCACGCCCCCCCCCCTTTATTTTTTGTTGAAACAAAAGAAATAAAAAGAAAAAAAATGGGGGAGGGGTGCGTGCGCCCCCCCTTTATTTTTGTAAACGCGCCCCCTCTTTACGAAATTCCTGGATCCGCCCCTGACAGCACTATGTTGATACCAACCAGCCACTCAATCAATGTTCCCATATAAGGGACATATTAAAATTTCGGCTTGCAATGCGTGTTTTCCTGTAGAACGAAATGAGGGCGGTACCATGCAGGTGAAAATATCATAGGTGAACATGCTAGAAATAAACATGTCATCAGACGTATCAGAAGCCAGGGGATTTTTAACAGAATCAGCCAAACGTTCATATTTAACTGCTTATGTTTGCTGTATAGGCCTCTGATTTTGATTCGATATTAAAACTGTGCTTGGAGAAGATTATAGCATGGGCCCTTATAGAATATATAGAACATCAATACCTCTTATAATAGCACAACCGCTGACTTTTTACTGCTGACATTAATACCTTTGACGGTTTTACCGGTGGCACTCTATATAGCCTGTGCCTTATCTATATACAGTATGCCCTCCCAAAATTTACAATCGGATTTTCGCATTAATAACTTTTAAAATAATTGAACAATCTGAATGCTATTTCAGAGAATGAAACTGTAACTTCTTGCCTACATTTTGCAGAAAACCCCATTCAATTTGGTTATGCGATCACAGAGAAATGTGGATCGTAACAGTTGTAAAGTTCGTCATGGGTCCGCTTTTTCCAAGTTCAGCACTTGGATGATCTTGGAACTGTGAACACAATGGGCATACACTGGAGGGAAAGGATTCCTGATATGCTCTACAAAGATCCTCATTTCTCTCTGACCACTGAACATTTCTTGAGCTGCAGTCCCTATGAATATTCAAATGAGTGAGTTGATGATGTCATATTCATACCCTCAAACATTTTCATGTACGTTATAAATTGAAATCGAAAAAAATAATTTTTTAGCTAATACAAGTAAAAACGTGTTCCCATACCAAGATATATCTGAGTTAATAATTTTTTTTTAAATTTTATATCTATACAGCTGAAATATGAGATATTTGTCATTTCTGTACATGAAATGAATATGAAATTGTGAGAGCATGACATCGTCAACTTGCTGATTTGAATGTATAGAGAATAGGTTTACTTCAAATGCAGAACATTCAAGTTCATTTCTATATTCGCCATTAATTTCAGAGCGTTGGAATTCATATCATTCATGTTCAATGTAGTCACAGATGTGTCAAGATGTATATTACACGTCTTGCAATGGAAATGAAGTACAAAGTTGTATTATAGGCCTACATACATTATGTTTCAGTGCATATCCCCCATTCCATCTTTTGAATTTGGCTCTAAAAAGAATTAAAAAATCGTGAATTAAGTCATGCATGGTTTTCAAATACATTTTCCACAATTCCACAATTTCTCGCAGGGGCTTGAAAAATTATCAAAATCTTATAATCCATAATGCTGTGATCCATTAAACAAGTTTTGGGAAGAGAGCAGCTGGAAACGTGCGACAATCGAACAATCATAAATCCACAGTATTTAGACCCTTATATGGGTATTGAGCTACAAGTGTTACAGATGTCTGAGGTCTCTTTTGCAATAGGAAAGCTGAACAAGTGAGAACAGCTCAGCTGTTCGCCTCGAATCACGAATCCGTGCGCTTGTGGGTGTATACAGGGCTGTGTAAGGTACAGCTGAGGAATGTGTTAAAAACAGATTGGGGTAGTTAGCATCTCCGAAACGAAGGTTCGAAAAGTGTGCTGTCTATACATCACAACTCGGATACATCTGTGCATCATCACGGTCCCTCCAGGAGACAGTGGAATATCATGTCTAGGAGTAGCACAGTGCTATAAACTGGAGAAACTGTTAAAATCACCTGCTTTTCGTGAAGTCAAGAGCTTGAATAGCGCGCCATTTATTACCCTGGAAGCCGGGCGGACGTGCAATACAGAACTCGAGTGAGTTGTCTCACCTCCCTGCTCGAGTCGAGTTCTGTGAGTTCTGTGACGTGCAAGCGTTGTTCACGTGCCTGGGTTATAGTTTTCCACATCCATGTACGACAAGATAGCGGATTCGCGCTATATGCACCTCGACTGTGCGTTATGTAGCTAGCGCATATGCAGACGACAGGAATATTGGGACGTTGTATATAATCTCATCAAAGTTCAGTGTTGCTGGATGGTATCTGTTCTCTTTCTTATCAGTTATCGCCATTTTTCTTCTGATCGATGTTGATAGCTCGACGTTCTGCATTATTCTCATCCGTCCTAGTATCTGGATAAGTTTAGTGAGTATGGAAAGAACATATTCAGAAAGTTCGGCTTGGATCGAGATCCAGCAGAAAACCTTCACTAACTGGGTTAACGAACAGTTGAGACCTATCGACAAGAAAGTGGAAGATCTCCGGACAGACTTTGAGGATGGCCTGTTGTTGATTGCTCTGATGGAAGCGCTCATTGCGTCCCGGGGTTTGCCCGTGTATAAGAAGAAGACGAGTTACAGTAAAAATCCCAAATTACGGGTGCAGAAAATGGAAAATGTCTCACACGCCCTCCACATGATGGAAAGAGCAGGAATTAAGATGGTCAATGTTGGTAAGTGTTTCATCATTCACCTGGGAATTGCATGAACTTTCTTGAAAATTAAACTTGTGTGTCATAGTTTCTGTAACGTTAGATAGCTGGAGTCTTCACATATCATCAGTCTCAGGTATTTTCATACCAAGTTAGGACCAACAGAATAAAATTAAAGTTAATGAACGGGAGGTGGAAGCTTCATCATTGAATGGAGCTCTACAAATTTAAAGGTATGTATTAGTGTATTTTTTATTTTTATTTTGTTTTTTTACAAAATACTTCTGTAAGCCTAGATGTTCTTGTGAAACTGATGGCAATGCATATAGCTGAGGTGTAATCATAGAAGGTGATCATATAGATCAGCAACTCAGAGATTTCATAAAAAGTTATAAAAAAATATATGTTTTTTTTTAAATAATGATTTAGCAAAAACAACCCTTCTCCCCATTATTTGAAGTTTTATGGTGGTATTGTGATTTTTAAAAACAAAAGTGCATCTAAAATTTGTAAATCCATGTCCAAAAGAGGTGGATTGAATACCGTATGGTTGATGTGCTAAATGTGACCAGACTTGAAGTTGTAGGTATAAATGCATATAATGGGTCAATGTGAAGATTTTTGCAGATCTATGATGATCACCTCATAATCTAATTTTGCATGTAAGTTCTTTGGACTGATATGAAGCTGTTTCATCAAAATTTCATTATTTCATATACTATTTCTTATTTCTGTTATTCTGTTTGAACAGTTATTTAAATCCAGCTATGGAATTGCGCTTCAGTATTTGGCCATGGTATCTTGACCACATTTCAATGATCCTTTTCCCATTTCGTCTCACTTTTGGCCATCTACCATAGGGAGCAAGTGGATGGGTTAATTAATTGCATGGTGTTTCTATCTTGACAAAGGCAATGTTCAAAGACAGTGCAAAAATTAACCAATAGTTTGATAAGGGTTGCAAGATAAATGGACTTTAGATGGAGCTTCATACACCTTGTAAATCAACCATTTGGTAGTGATGAGTAATCATGGAATGATGCAAGTTAAGTGCTCCACGCATGCTGGACCAATGCACAAAAATTCCACTGTTGCGCACGTCACCCACGTCTGATGATTTTGTCATTTGTTATAAAAGGGTTAGCATTATCTTAATGGAATTGATAAATGATTGTGGGTTTCAACAGCATTAGAGGAAAAGAATTGCTAATAATAACGGCACCATACAATTTTGAATTATACAAAATATGTATGATTTTCAGTGGAGAAACTACTTCAAGACACATTCAAGAGTGAACTCTTCAGCACATTCCTATCCAGGAAAGTTGAGAGAACAGGAATCAATTAAAAACACATTTACAATACTGATACATACTGGAGATATCAACCTGCACAGTATAGCTGTTTTTGTCTACTATCGAATTTTATAAAAAGTTAACATAAATGTTTAAAAGAGGAGATTTTGTGAAGTAGTAGGACCACTGGTAAGTCACTGCATAAGTTGGGTAATACCAATTAGAAATTATACTCTGAATATTCAACAAACAAGATAAATGTCTATCTTAAGGGTATAAACTTGAAATTTGGTCATAAATGTGAAACTAAACAAGCCACTGTTAACCGATGACCTTTACATTTGAATGTTCACATTCATAACATCAAGTTAAAATGTACATTGCTGAGAAACAATGCATGCTAATTACTATGAATGTTTTGCAAGACAAAGGAATGCAGATTTGATGACATTTCACAGAAAAAGGAGTGGAGTGTCATTTTCATCATGCCTCATTATGGTATACATAGAAGGTGCTTGACATATTAAAGTGGTGGTCTAATCTCCCAGTAGCTCAGGGCCAGTAAATATTTATGTCGCGCTACCAGAGAAAGAAGTTAATGTTAAGTCCTGATATAAATATTTGTACATATTGATCTGCATGCAGTCTACAGTCTGTGTTCAGCTGTGCTTAACCCATTGAGGACTAGTCTTTGAGTTCATTTTCAGGCAAGCGTCTATGGGCAATGCGTGTTGTAGCAAAATTAAACCGTCCTCAACAGGTTAAAAATAATATCACCAGTAGAGGAGATCCTGCCATATGCTGGTGTAGGATAGAAAATGCCAGACAAAGGAGTATTGTTTCAGCATGATTTATTCTCATATTATTCTTTATTAATTTTATTGATCTATGGCATTGAAGTGTGTAAGACATGTAACACCATTATATTGTGCAGCACAGTGTGCTATTAGTGTATCTGACCTTATTACAGTGATAAATATGATGACTGATGTTGGAGGGAATGGACAAAATAAGCCATCAAAGTACACGTAGTCTGGGATGGTTTAGGGCGGGTATGAGTCTTTAGACAAAGCTATGGGACTTAGACCTACTGCCTACCTGAAATAGTATAAGGACAAGTTCACCTTTGCAATGTGGACTGTGTATATGCAGCAATATTAGCAGAACACATCAGTGAAAGTTTGAGGAATATCGGACAATCTGTTCAAATATATGAATTTTTAAAGTTTCTGCACAGTCACTGATACTGGACAAGAAGACTACTATAGCTTGTGATGTCACATGTGTAGAATGATATAAAGAGAACATAAGTAAAATTCAACATGTCAGTAACAAGTATCACTCTTTTTTCAAAAAATTAAATTTTGTGGAATTTTTATTTTTTTTCTTATTTCATTCTATGCACATGACATCATCCACCTTAATAGATTTCTCAGCCAGCAGTGACTGCGAAAAAACTTCAAAAAATTCATCTTTTGAACAGATTGTCTGATATTCTTCAAACTTTTTCTGCATTCACTCGATCCACATGCATATAAAAAGTGAACTTGTCCTTTAAAACTCTGAGGTTAGAGCATTCTATTTATACTCTATATATTCAAAACAACAGATTATATCATAATCTCTGAGGATCATATATGATATGTGAGTAAGATTCCTTTAATAAGAATAATCCATACTGTTAACTTCAACTTTCAATTTTCATTGGTAGCCATTTTTCTTTTTTGCATCACAAATGAACCCACAACTAATCTTACAGAGCTTCCTTATTTTACATACGAGCTACATAATATGCATATTGTAGATCTGTACATATGTATAGTACTATTGTAGTTTGTGCATATTTCACAGCTTCAATGTCTTTGAAAAATATCTGTTCTCATGGGAAAAACAATTATTAAATGGTTGGTTTGGTTTGGTTTTATTTCTGCATATTTCTTTCTCCAAATACAATTACAAATGAAAACAAAATGATACAGAGTATGCAAAAAAGGAGAGTAAAACATACAAATCAATACAAGAATTGTCAATTTCATAACAACATCATCTCTAATAACATGAATTAAAGCAACTTGTTAAGGCATACTGTATTCGTATGTGAACAAAGGAGAAATCAATACAGGGGACCCTCATCACTAAGAAGAGCTTGACAGCTTGATGAGACCTTATGATAATATATACAACAATAAAAAGTTACATGACAATTACAAGAATAACAAATAACATGACAAAGTACAAATGGTCTAATATCACTTTGAGGATCATATGTATCTGAGTAGTGTTAGACTAACTATGAAATATGTACCATGTCTGCATACAATCCATCCAGTATTTTATGAAACATTTAAAGAGTCTTTAATGTTTTTGTTTATGCATATAAACACTTTAGATTAAAGTAGCAGAAGCTGTGTTGCTAAAAACAATTGAGAAAGGCAAAAGTGTTTCTAGCCTAGTAAAAATGACTCGTCAACACTGATGTTTCTGGACACATTTATATTACCTTTTTTTTTGTTTCCATCCCAGAGTGAACTTGAGCCGTTTTAAATGGGTATATACTGTATTAACCTGTTATTTTCGCAAGGATGTAATTTTTGCGAATTTCGCGAATCACGGTTTGATCGCAAATTTAGCAACACACCAAAATGTAGCTTTGTGCTAGGTTAATAATGCATTTATGATAGCGTCGGTGTCAATTCGCGAAAACAGCATCTCGCGAAAATGGCTGTGACCTCTGCATGCACGAAAATATGTGAACGCGAAAATAACAGCTTGTACAGTTTATAGTTTCTCTGTCAAAACATATTTGAAGGCATGAATGAATACAAATCACAAGCAATGCTGGTAACTTCAAGTACAGTTGTGTGATATTGATTTATTGTATTGTCATTGCTCAGTAATTCATGGTAATCGAGTATAACAATGAAAGCCAAAAACAATAATTTGTATTCAAATGCTTTCTGTCAAGCAATTCTGAGGCCTCTTTTACAAGAAATTAATAGAAACTTTAGAAATGAAGGCCATTCACAAACAAATATTGCTTTTTAAATCACAAATTCAACTCTACTTTATTTGCTGCAATTCATACAGTGCCAGCAGAATTTAGCATTCAGTGGGCTACCCCATTAAAACACTTAAATTTCCCACAAGAAATAAAATTGGGCCAATTTGTTTGCATTACTGTGCAGATTATTGCAACAGATTTTTTTTTCCCCCACATAAGAATTATTTGTTTTGCCAAGGCTTAATGTCAAAATTCAAGCCACAGAGTCCTTTTCCATGAGTGTAAATGAGCCTCATTCAAGCCCCAGGTGTATATTTATACCCGACTTCATGACAGAGCAAATTGACTTACTCGGGTATTATCACAACAAAAGGCTTAAATTGATGACAGACAGTTTATTTCTGTGACAAAAGAATTCAAACATTTGCTTTGGCTGTGGATTAGACCAGCACACACAATGACAACCACAGTGATTGAACAGAAAGAATTAAAGATAATCACAAGGTTAGGTCACAAAGAGCAAGAAGGTGACCAGATAGTATAATCGGGGAGGTCCCTTGTATCATGTACACCACAGTAGAGAATTATGAGGAATGTTGGAACTTTGGGCCCTAGCTGTTTCACTATCAGTATCATGGAACTCTTTTGAGCCAAACAATGAACCCAAAGTTTGGACAGGTTCAGATCAGATGTAGTTGTGACATTTAAAACATTTATAAACATTTAAAATGTATTTTAGAATGTGGCTAGGTGGGCATGCTATATTGTTCCCAAGTGGCTCTGCAGTGAAAATTCATTCGTAACTTCTGAGGACTGATTGATTCCAAAATCTACCCTAAGATTAGTTGAATTGAACTCAGGACTGATTTTTGAGCTACAGCTCTACTTGTATAGCTTAGGAGTATCCAACACTCCTGTGGTGCTACATGTATGTGACAATTTTAGTTGATGTATCTTCTGATATCAAATCTTGTCAAACAAGTCCATTGAAATTCCAGTGTGATGGCAATGTTTGAACTGCGACTGTGTTATGTCAGCAAATAAAGAAATCATAGAATGAGAAATAATAAATAAAGAGAGCACGGAGGCAATATTAAGGAGCTAATCAGACTGAGTTTGTGTTAAATTTTTATGACTGTCATGAAAGTAGCACACCCCTTAAATCAGCAACTCATAATATTGACAAAGAGATAAATCTAAACATTCTCTTTATGATCAAAATGTCATAACCCTCAAGTGATAAGATCCCATCTGTCTTAAAGTGACAAGTAGTTGCCCTGGGAAAGATAAAAAATAGTGAAAGAAAAGTAATTGGAATGTGTTGGCACTAACTTGTTGTAAATGATCATACCTCTTTGCAACTGACTTACGCATGCTTTAACAGAAGAATAATGGACTCACTCTCCTATGAGATTAATCAGTTGACATCGGAATGTCTTTATACTAAAGAGGACAAATTGTGACCCTGCACCTCAAAACAACCAAAAAGTCGCCAGACATGAATTTTTAGTTAAGACCATATTCTGAAAGAGCAGACTTTAAGCTTTAAAATGATGTATATTTCAAATCAAATGGACTCTCCTAACCTATCTAAATATTGGAAAGAAAGCACAAACCCAGGAAAAGTGTGAACTGAGAAAAGAGGCTCTGAAGTACAGTGTCTATTCAAGCGCTTAATCTTTACCAAACCGTGCTGGCTGTGCGATGAATGGGACAAAAAATAGGAAGTAAACCACCAGAGTAGCAACAATGAAGGGATTATCAGATTGAATTGAAATTAGGCATGCCTCATTAACACATTCTGTCCATAATTAATGCCAACTTTCAAAGCAGTAGCACTATCCTTTCAAAAGTTATAAAAGTTGAAAGTGAAGAGTGTGGACAAGTTTTTTCAGAAATGAAAAAGGGACTCTAAAGACTCACTATTTTACCAAAAATGTTCGAGATAAACTATAAAAAAAACATTTTTCTGCCAGTTTTATGATACCAAATTTTAGCATAATGTAAAAGAAGACCCACTCTTTCAGAAAATATGAAAAAGTCAAGTTCGGCTAGGTTGACCCATTTCACTTACTTTCAGTTCTCACGCAAAATCAGTGTGTGCGACTTTATGTTTGTTTTGAGGTGCACGGTCACAATTAATGTCCTATTGCCAGTAGCGTACTTGTCACCATGAGTTAATACTTATGTTATAAAATATCAGTTCCAAGAAAAGATATCAGTAAGTTGGACAAGAGAGATTTACAAAGAAATCATCCAAAAAGGGTCCCAAAAATGGTGGTGAAAATTGAAAATAGGAAAAAAATATTTTGAGGTGTATTTGAAAACGTACTCAGTGATAATTTTGTTTTTGCATAAATGAAATCATATAAATGTTTCATTATAACATGGTCAAATGCTCAATGTTTCTGACTCAACGGTGATGAAGAGACTGATTTCTGATATTTATATTTTTCTGCTATTTGTAGACATTTAGTTTCACAGTCATTTATGATGAATTGTAAAGTAGACCAAATCAGTGCTAGCGTTGCAGGTATAATTTGTAATCTTTGTTTCAAAATAAATCCTAATCCCTTTTGAATCTTTTTATGAAAAACCCAGTAGTATGCAAACCAACCAACACACACACACACACACACACACACACACACACACACACACACTCACAGAAAATCTGAGACACCATGTATAAAACATTGTTGTCACTAACAAAAGATATAGGAAATAATGCTGGTTTTCATGTCCTATAATAGCAGAATAACTACAAGTAATTTACATACGCCTCTTCACTTCTGCTAATACCTGTGATCTTTGATGTTTGGACGTAGACTTTTGCCACAGTCAAACTTGGCTTGCTTGATATCTGATATCTCGTCTGCGTGTGGGGTCAAGTGCTTTGGATATGATGATAGTATTTCTGTAATTTGTCAACTTGAGAGTAGGAGTGGCAGCCTTTTTCATAGTAATCAGATGTCAAAGTCCACATTTTATCATGATTTTAGAATCAGTATTTATAGGGTACACCCATTGTCAGGAAGATGACTTTCAGTTTGTGTAAATTAGCACTTATTGCACTTCATTCTGAAGCAAATACCATCACAATTAACTTTATAACAGCTTGGAATTTTGAATGACATTTTTCACTCCCTTGACAAATGAAATTCTCTACCTTGTTATGAGGTTATGGAGTCTATAGAAGTGACATACATCAAATTTTCAGTCGATAGTTGAGCAAATTCTTTAGGTCCTACCTAAATATTCAGCCCCATATATAAACAACAGCAACTCAAACCCAAACACACAAAACAGGAGATTAAAATACCCCTTTTAACCCAGAATCTAAGCTGCTTGAAACCACTGGAGTGCTGTTTCAAACTCAGACGTTGCTAGTCCCTGATGTACATTGTACTGCCAACATGATCTGTTTCAGAATTTCCTAAAATTTCTTTGTTTTTATTTTTGCTGATTACATCAGAGCAATCTTGTAAGATTCTATTTGAACCTGCCTTCATGGGATATGTACAATAATCAAAATGTTGATGCACTGTTTGCATCACCTACATAGTGTTTTGTTGGCTAAGGAAAAGCTGTTTTAATATGAATGAACCTCTATTTTCTTGTGAAAGTTATATTGGAAATTGGTGAGTTTATTTCACTTATCTGCGAAGAAAAGTGAAAACATGAAGAACTAACATCGGTAGATGAAATTCTGTAAAGATACAATGTAGGTTGCTGATGAGACTCAACAGATACTTTCTTTTTGATTCAACCAAGAAATCATAAGTTTGGATTATAGCAGGTCAAACTTGTTAGTCTCAATACATGTATTATGATTCTCTATTTATTTATTTATTTATTTTTTGAATTAGCATATTCCTTGTTTTGCTGCATTTGGGCAGAATCGACACCAAGCAAAATGTATATAAAGATATTTTACATAGTGCACCAGTAGCTGTTAAGTCCTATGATAGTTTGAACATTTCAATAACAAAAGCTGTCTGTGTTTTATATTTTCATATCTACCCTCAAACACTCGTGAACATATAAGCCCCTAATGTATGACCTTCAAAAGCAAAATGTTCTCACTGCAGCTTATAAATGCAATTTTATGAGAAATCCAAGGATATAACCTAGGCTTAGAAGGGATATTTCAAACATAGTAGGAATTAGTAATTTTTGTACTATTTTTTGTACACTCTTAACAGAACAAAATTCATTTGATAACTCTGGTAGACTATTACATTTAGAACATCTAAAGCTACAACCCAGACAGGGTAAATTGTTACTGTGCATTTTCATCACCTGTGCTCCGGTTAATCATAAACCACGACATGTTTGCTGTATGATCGATCAGTCATACTTGTTTGCATGTCATGATTTGAACTGTATTTTTAAGTCCAAATCTCCAGGCCATTATTCTGGTGCAGTCTTGGCTGTGGTCATATTGATCATGCTGCAATGTAGATTGCTTGTTTTGCAGTTGTAGTCATCATGTAGCATGGTATTAAATCAAATAATGATTTATATGAAAAGACATGATAGTTGTAATATTGTGAGAGCACAAATGCTACTAGTAAATTATTTTATTCATAAACATGAATTCATGTTGTACAGGGATCCACAATTAAGCAGACTGTATTAATCACATAGAAGTAAAAATGTTCTTTTTTCATAATTTTGCCTTTCAGATATCTATGTTATTGATTAAAGAAAGAGGCTGACTAACAATGCAAACATATTCAGCACAGCCAGCACAGCTGCATGGGATAGAAACTCAGAGCAAGAGGGATGTTGATTCAATATCAATCAAGAAATAGAAACAGGTGTCTGGTTAATATAAATGTTGGAATGGAGCAAATGTGGAAAGGCAGTGTGTGCCATGTACAGTAGACAGCCAGTAGACATTTCTTTTCCTAACAAAAAAGTGTATTTAATGTACAAAATATCACCTTTGACATCATTACTGGAAAAAAAAAGTTTCAGTTGAGGGATAATTTTTAACACTTCGACCAGTTCATACATTTTTAAACTAAATTGCTTTCATCTGAACAATAGCAACAACAACAACTAGTTGTGACCAACAGTGACTCCCAGTGGATGACACTAGATGGCACTAGCCTATACTCAAGGATATTTTTCCCAATTCACCCAAATGTGGTGTTATTGAAAAGGCTCCCACACTTGCAAAGGACAGGTGCCCATTCAGTGAGTTTTATGGGCAAGTTGGTATATATATGGCTTTGTCGCACCCTTCCATGTAGCTTACATTCATACTTTTAGATAACCTTTGTACAGTTCTAAGTCTGATCCTTTTGGCAAGAAGGCAACTTGTTGAAATTTGCACGGGCACCTTCTTAACGGGAGCAGGCAAGAGTGAAAGCTAGTAAAGAGAAGATGCCAAGATGCCTTGTTTTTTGAAACTTGCCTTCCTGCAGAAATCAGGATAGGGAGGTGAGAGTGCAGTTTGTAGAGGGCCATGATCTTAAAGGTCCTGTTTCCCTTTCGGAACAGTGATTTAAAAATAGAAAATTCAAGATATGACATTTAATGCATATGTGTAGGTCTGTTGTACCACAAAACATCCTATCATATAAAATTTAAAAAATAAAGCCTAAAATATAAGGAGATATCTGTATTTTTTTCTGAATAAACCGTAACTGTAGGTAGTTTAGTCTTAAAACATTTTTATTATAACTATTGTTCACATTTGGTATATTTAACAATACTTAGCATTGATTTTAGTTACCTATTCACATTTTTACAGTGGTTGTTTCTATCCCTAACTCATGTTTTAGAACTATTTTAAACCACTAATGCTGAGTTTTTGTTTCATCTGCAAATAGCAAATTATACCTTAAAACTAATTGTGGAACCTTGTTTAGCATAAGAAGGCAGATGTTACCAAGTTTACATTTTCTAAGTACATGTTGCATTCACTATAAGGAAAGAGCCCCGCTGGGTTTTTGTTGAGCCCACCGGAGGTGTGGGGAGACTAAGGGATCGCCTGTGGCATCTGTCCGTCCGTTGTCTGTCCGTAACGCTACAAAAACTTGAATAACTCTCTACTGAGGATTTCGATTTCAATCAAACTTGGAGGGAAGAGTAGTTATACAAAGTTCCACATTTTACCAAACATGAAGGGCACCTCAAGGTCAAAGGTCACAGGCAGAGGTCAATGAACTTTAGGGCCCATTGTGTTAAGTTTTTAGGGCCGTTTCGATTATGGGCCATAACTTTTGATCCGTAAGTGTATTTGTGACCAAACTTAGATGGTAGATGTACCTTGGGGAGCTGATGGTCACCACAAGGTCAAAGGTCACAGGCAGGGGTCAATGAACTTTTGGGGCCCAATGTTAAGTTTTTAGGGCGCGTTTTGATTATGGGTCATAACTTTTGATCCATAAGTCTACTTGTGACTAACCTTGGATGGTAGATGTCCCTTGGGGAGGTGAAGGTCATCACAAGGTCAAAGGTCACAGACAGGGGTCAACGAACTTTTAGGGCCCAATGTTAAGTTTTTAGGGCGCGTTTTGATTGTGGCTTAGAACTTTTGATCCCTATGTCCATTTGTGACCAACTTGGATGGTAGATGTTCCTTGGGAAATTAAAGGTCATCACAAGGTCAAAGGTCACAGAAAGGGGTCAACAAAGTTTTAGGGCCCATTAAGTTTTTATGGTGCATTTCGATTATGGCTCATAACTTTTGATCCCTTTGTCCGTTTGTGACCAAACTTGGATGGTAAATGTCCCTTGGGGAGTTGAAGGTCACCACAAGGTCAAAGGTCATAGGCAGGTCAATGAACTTCTGGGAGTTAGAAAAATATTAATTTCTTGTACGCGAATGGGCGAGACACAATTTGGCACTTGCCTTGTTTAGAAGTTGCCTGTGATCTTTAGGACACGAAGGTACCTTGGCAAGTTTCATCATGTTGCCTTTTGCCACCTGTTTTAATAAGTTTCCATGCATTTCAAAAGTTAGATCAGATCCTTCCTCATGAGCAGGTAGCTCTCCAGCACAGGAAGCAGTCAGTCTTTTACCTTTGACCTTTGCATTTCAGGAAATGAGGACGTAGTGGAAGGGAACCTGAAACTCATCCTGGGACTACTCTGGAGGATCATCCAGAAGTTCCAGCTCAGTGGGGGAGGAGGAGGCGGTGGCACCCAGGGAAGCTTTGACGGCAATGCATCCCTGACCAGGAAAAGTGGGAATACCAGACCACCACCCAAGAAGATGATGCTGGCCTGGTTAAATGGTGTCTTGCCGGAAGAAGCTGGACCTGTCAAGAACTTCTCAAGTGACTGGAATGATGGCCTTTTACTGAGGTAGGTCATATGAGGATTTTAACTGACTCCTCGTTTGGCAAAACGGGATCATCCCATGAGACCGACACTCATGAGTCATACGGCCCACTAGTTTGGACATTGAAAGAAAGGTCCATGAGTCATACAGCCCACAAGTCATACAGCCCATGAGTTTGACACTAGGCAAATAAGGCCCATGAATTTTACACTAATTAAAAACAGCCCACGAGTTTGACATTACAACATTATTATAAGGCTTACTATGTTGGACTCACGGGCCTTGTTTGCTTAGTGTCGAACTCATGGGATATATGACTCGTGGGCTGTATAACTCGTGGGCTGTATGACTTGTGGACTCTATGATTTGTGGGTGTCAAACTCATGATGTGCACCCGGCAAAACAATCAGGCATGGGAAACAAATCAAAGTCAAAATAGAGATGTACAATTTATGTGTGACAGGAACATGGCAAGGGAGAATATTTTGAGATCATTTTTTCCCATCAAAAATATGGATTAGGAAATGGTGATGTTGTGCTATTCTGAAGTCCACAGTATACATTGATAGCTAAGGGCCCTGTTTTATGAAGAGTTATAATTGATTATATAGTTGATTTCTATGATTAGTCTATGTCAGCCTGTGTGGTAAGGAAATTTATAATTATATCTATTGATAAAACAGGGCCAAAGTATCCTGAGCTGGGCATTTTAGAAAGGTTCTATGGCCATATGGATTGATTTTGGTGTTTTCACTTCATTTATTAGGTTTCCACACAAATTATAGAGTTGTATTTGCAACATACATCTACGGAGATCAATGAAAAGTAATACATATTTTTGTAAATTCAGTATAACATTGTTATGAAGACTATAATGATATTCCATGACACCAAATGACTTTAAATCAGTCTAAAGTATGTTACATTCATATTGTGCTGAGGAAAGCATTTTGTATACTTTTAAATACACTCTAAGTCACTAGTACTGTCTGTCATTTCAATTTTTATATTCTATCTAAAATATGTCATTTATCTGAATTGATTTCATGCATAGACTCATATAATTTACCAAAAACGCAAAATAGAATAGGCTTCTACCTTTAGCATGAGACATTGCGTCCACATGTATTCGTTCATGTTTACATTTCTCAGTCCAATGTTCATATCTTCAGATGAAAGCAGTGAATTGTATCTTCATACAATTTCACTCATTTCATCTGTATTAAAAAAGATGTATGCAAAAAGAAAAAAATGAAAAACCCATATAGCTTAGATACACATGAAATGCTATCTGTAACCTGTATCTATTGTTCCTCCCCACAGTGCCTTAATTAACTACTGTGACCCCACCCTCATGCCACACTGGAAAGAAATGAACAGGTCCGACAAGCTGGAAAACTGTCGGGAGGCGATGAACGTTGCCAACGAGAAGCTGGGAATCCCCAATGTTCTCTCCCCGGAAGATCTCAGCAACAAGCACATTGATGAACTCAGTGGAATGACGTACATCTCGTACTTCCTGAGACACGAGGGGCCGGGATGGTATGCCACACTCAACTGGGTCAGAAAGAATGTTCCGGAAGAGGACGTACAGAACTTCCAGGTACATCTGAGTGTGTGTTTGTAAGACTACAGATCCATGTCCTTTTGATCCTTCATATCACATAATTCTTGTCAATCATGTATACAAGAGTGAAAAAAGGTACAGTGTATGGGGCACCCACACTTATATTTCTAGAAGAAAGTACTGTTGGTAAAGAAGAGGAATACAGGTGTTGAGTAAAGGAAACGAAAACCCAAAGAGCAATGTGGATTGATATGAGTGAAAGCAGCAACATAAATAGAACACATCAGTGAAAGTTTGAGGAAAATCAGACAATCAATGCAAAATTTATTGATTAAAATTTTGGTGTTGTAATGACTGGATAAGGAGACTATTAGAGTTCATGATGTCATGTGTGGACAACAATATGAAGAAAATATAAAGAGAATTCCACAAAAATTCATTTTTCATGAAAATTACACATTCCATCAACTTGATACTGACATATATGTTAAGGGTAGTAATTATTCCCCCAGCTTTCTGAAAGCGGTTGGTGAAGTGCTCTTTCATTACGCTAGAAAAGTGAAAGCATGTTGAATTTTCTTTATATTTCTCTATATTGTTGTCCACACATAATGCCATGGGCTCAAGTAGTATCCTTATCCAGTGGTTCCAACAGCAAAACTTAAAAAATTCGTAACTTTTGCATCAACTGTCCGATTTTCCTCAAACTTTCACTGATGTGCTGTACTAATGTTGCTGCTTTCACTCAATCCACATTTCTCTTTGGGTTTTTGTTTCCTGCAATAAGGAGCAACAGATCAATCATATTGATTATGTCACCAAAGCACCTGACATACTATGACACCTCTGAACATTGAACATGGTTATATGACTGTTATTGTAGCTCGCGTAGAACTACTTCTAAGTTTTGTTTACTAAACTATTTAATGAAGAACAATGATCTTACCTGAACTTGATGAAATTTATGTGGTTTGTTATGATGCATACACACATAATGCTAACAATACCATGTCCAAGATGGTGAATAAATTGTTTCTAATGAAAAGGCCCAAAGTAAAGCAGATTTTGTGGTCGGTACATTTGAGGGTTGTGTTTAATTGCACAGTCACAAAATGAGACAGTTCTAATTGTGTGGAGCCCACAAAATAGCATGTTGCAGATTACTTGCATTAAAATGACTATGATTTCTTGCTAACAATTGTGTGATTTTCCTGAAATATTCATGGAAATGTGATACTTGAGACATTCAAAATCACTTTCTATGGTGGATGGATGCTCTATTCCCTCTTATGGTTTAATAACAGGACAGTTTTTGTTTTTTCTACCTTCCTTTTTAAAGCAGCAACAACAGTCTTTATGCCTATCTTGCTAAATTGTTTAAATGTTAGGTGTCATGAGTGCTATCTTGTTGTTACTTATGCAGTGTCTTGTTGATATTATTGCATGATACAAACTATATCAGAAGACTCACTTTACAAATTCAGGCAAAATAAGAGTGCAGGAGCTCATGTCGCAGGATGCAGAATAACTTTCCTTGTTAGCTTGTTTAACTTGGTGGAACTGCCATTTACGTCAGATAGGCCTATGTGTTCATGCTCCTTAGCTCCTTCCATTGATGATGGGGAAAATTCTCAGGCATTTTGTGGCTTCTTTCTGTGTAATTATAGGTCAGTCAGAAAACTGCTCTTTTTTACTTGATATCAAGCTCTTCTCTTCCCTAACTAATTGTCAAGAGCCAAGACATTGCAGTTTACCACCAGTAAATCATTCATGACCAGTATTGCTACATTGTATGTGAGCATTGTGGTGATACTGTAAATATTTGACCCTTGACCCCCTGCTTTCAGAGTGATTGGAATGATGGAATTGTGCTCTGCGGATTGGTCGATGCTGTCGGAGGTGACTGCCCCGATTGGAAGGACTTGGACCGTGATGATAAAACCAACAACTGCCAAAAGGGTAAGGGAAAGTTTGTGGAAATAATTGCTGCCATCATTCAGTCACCAGAACAGCACCAATTTTTACCTTGATGTGATAATGGCCTTCTTTCCAAATCTTTCAGTTATATGCAATTCAAGCTAAAGTTTTTCAGTGAAAAAAAAGATAATTGCAGTCGGGTTTCTCCTGCATGTACCCTATGACGGACTTCTAGTGGGTCTGAGTGATGAACACACCAGTGGATGACACCATAATTATGTAGTCTTGTGGAAAGGCATCATTGTGATAGGCCTATATCACATCTTCCTACACAGGTGAGTATAAAATATGTGCTTGAAGAATTGAAGAGTGATCTTGACCCACCTGTGAAGACTATGAAAGGAGTAGAGATGGTGTACATTACATTGCCAGCTTGCAAGTTATGCAGACAGCAAGGAGGTAAAGTCTTAACAGCTCTGCCAGATTGAGCAATGCTGACAGGTTCAGCCAGGTGCACAAATTAAAAAAAAATGTTTCATTCTGGAACTTCTCTCAAATGAACTCCTTTTGGATTATGTCTAAAAAAATGCTGATAAAAACTTGAAGAAAAGATACCCTGTTTCCCTGCATGCTTCCTTATGAGACTTGCCATACTGTATAAAGTCAGCTTTGATATTGGTTGATTTGCAAACCCTGATCTGAAATGATAGATTTGGCATGCCAGCATATGCATATATGCACTTGAACTTTACACAGAGCTAACTCCCATCACCCCTTTACTGAAATTCCTTGCATCCAGTTAAAGGCATTTTTTTTTACCATTTGCAGATGAAACAAAAACCCAGTATTATTGCTTCATAATTGCTCTAAAATGTGACTTAGGGATATAGAAACAAACAATGTAAAAATTTGAACTAGTATAATCGATGTTGATTATTGTTAAATATACAAAATGTGCACAATGGTTATAATGAAAATGTCTTCAGACTAAACCATCTACAGTTATGGTGTAATGAGAAAAATAGTGATATATCCTTATATTTTAGGCTTTATTGCAAAAATCTTATATGGTAGGGTGTTTTGTGATACAATTGACCTACACATATGTATCAAAAGTAATGTCTTGAACATTTTTTAAATCACTGCTCCCAATGGCAAACAGGACCTTTAAATATGGGCACTGGCGTGATTCTGTCTGTAGATTATCACACCCTTCTGAGAGAAATCTACTCTGTTAATGAAGTAATTCAAACTAACAATGAGAAAAGTCAGTGTGAGCCATGGAATCTGGACAAAGATGTTAACCCGTTGATGACGGGTTGATTTTGCTACAACATACATTTTCCATAGACACTTGTCCTGTATACCCGGGACTCATCTGCAACAGGTTAAAGATAATTCTGATCATGTAGAGGACAAGTTCACCTTCATAGACATGTGGGTTGAGTGAATGCAGCAATATTAGTATTGACACATCAATGAGAATTTGAGGAAAATTGGACAATCCGTTCAAAAGTTATGAATTTTTGAAGTTTCTGCTCAGTCACGGCTGGATGAGAAGACTACTATAGCTTGTGATGTCATATGAGTACAACTATATAAGGAAAGTATAAAGAAAATTCAAGATATTCTCACTTTTCTCACATAATAAAAGAACACTCGACTTCTCTCTTTCAGAAGTCAGGGGGAATAATATTATCTCTAACATAAGTCAGTAACAAGTCGAGGAAATGTGCACTTTATTCGAAAAGTCAAGTTTTGTGAAATTCTCTTTTTATTTTCCTTATATCGTTGTACGCATGTGACATCATACACTGTAGTAGTCTTCTCCTCCAGCAGTAATTGTACAGATATTTTAAAAATTCATAACTTTTGAACGGATTGTGGGATTTTCCCCAAACTTTCACTGATGTGTTCTACTAACATTGTTGCCTTCACTCAATCCACATGTATATGAAGGTGAACTTGTCCTTTAAGGATTGGTGTGATGTACTTTACAGCATCGATATCCCATGTACACGCACCTTGAAAAAGCAGTCTGGGCATGAGACAGGAACATCTGTACATATCTAACAATTGATTGCTCGGATCCTCACATGTGATGTAACATTCACATCACTGTTAGTTCTCAAAGGAAATGACTTTCCATGATTGCGCTCCATGTATGTGGAAGACATTTTCTTCCACAGAGTCTAAAGAAATATAAAAAGTATGTTCCTTTACACATTTTTAAAATAATCCTAGCTTGGCCATCTCTCATATGCGCAGGAAATCACATACCTGTGTCAACAGTGAACATAGAGGGCACTATGCAGCTGTACTTGCTGTAGTACAATGTACCACCTGTTGTTCAAAGGAGCACTCAAATACATTTTTGCACAATACTGGGAACCATAGATGTGCCCACCACACTGTTGGCCTAAATCTCTTGTGCAGGTGGTATATTCCCCACCTCTGGATGTAATTGCAAAGAAAAAAAAGCTGGGATGAGCCTCTCTGTAAATATCTTTGTATACACCACAGTGAAAATAATCTGTGGCCCATATAGCTTATCACTGTATCAATACAACAATGAAATCTATGGCTTGGTATAGCACCATGACCCTCCCTGAATACACGGTGAATTGATAGCATATGGACACACTTTAATACCATATGTGTGTTTCCCAGATGTCTGTTAGTGTGCAACCAGCTCAATGGGTATGTGTCATATTGTTTTATATCTTAAAAGAATTATTTAAAAAGAGTGTAGAGTAAAGAACAAGAGTCACAAGTGTTCAAAGTAATGAAATCTTTCATTAATTCTTTTTTATTGCAACTGATCAGCAAAAAAAAAAAAGAAAAAAAAGGACAAAAAATGTCCTTTATCAATGTAAATAAGCACTGACATTGATCAGTTTCGTAGTACATGTAGTAGCTATGATAAAAAAGCATGAGCATACATACTAGGGGTGGACTCAAACCAAGAATCTCCTGATTACTAGACAGGTATCATATCATATTCATCGCAAAATGAAATGAAAATGAAATTGAGTTGAAAAAGAAAATTTGATTGAAAAAGAAAATTGAATTGAATATCCACAAGACTACCTTACTTGTGCCTGAGCAGTGCTGGTTCTTATCCCATATAGCAGCTGGTGCTGCCTGTTTAGTCGAATTAATATATAATCTTGGGATGAACTGTTTTCATAAATCACTAACAAAAAAGAGAGAGAGAGAGATAGAGAGCTACTTGGGCAAGAAGAGAGAAAGAGAAAGAAAGATAGGGGAAGAAAAAGATGGAGAGAGAAGAACAGGAGAGAGGAAAAAAGAGAGGGATAGGGAGAGAGATGCTTAGAAATTCAGTGATAACAAAGTTTGGAACTGTAGAATACTTTTGATTTAGTAAAGAGAAATGCCATTCTGTCACATTGCTAGCACTGCCTACATTTCAGTATTTTTTTTTTTTTTTTTTGTAGAGGTATATCATGAAAATATTTTGCAGCCTGTTGTTTTTTTGTTACAGCGCCCTCAGTGTTCCTGGCATTTGCAATTTTGGATGTCCCATATGTGTGTACTCGACAAGCTAAACCTTGAATGGATTTTCTTCATATTTTGCACAGAGAGAAAAGACACAGACTATTAGGATTTTGTGGTGCTGCCCTCTTTGTTCTTTTTGTTACATTGTCAAGTGCCACCCGGCCTGACTACGGTATATGAATATCAAAAATGTATGCAAACTTTTTATGGAGGTGCATTGTTGGTAGCCATTGGTTGGTTTCTATCTTGTAAAATATTAAATCTATTTTTTTGTGTGTGTGATGCTAGCTCTCTCACCAAACTGTGTAAGGACACACTAGATTTAGAATAGATCAAGTAAAGTAGAATACTTGGGATAGTGATGCCAGTTAATTAAAAGTGTGTCCAGACTGAATATACTGTAAAAAGTGGGCATTTGTCATGCACATGATAGTACTTTAAGAAAAAATACTTCCATTTGTATGGTGTTTTGCAGTCTTCTCTCTAGGAATGCAATCAGAAGGTGGATGTTTTTGTTGCCATTGTCTGTAGGTGTGAAACATTGAAGCACAAAATTGCTATCTTCCCATCAAATGGGCTCTTCAGAATGCATAAATTTGCTTGGCTGACAGTGAGTGACCTTGTCCTGTGATGTTAACAATGCCAGTGCTATGTCCCTGGATACTCTTGGGGTTAAGGTGAATGCAGCTAGGGTATTATTTTGTTCTGTGTGGTTTGTTTTGTTTCTCAGTTCTGATTTTCTGTAAAAGATGATGCAAATTTATAGATTGGTGTCCCTTTGTATTCTGGCACTGTTCAAGGAGACTGAATAGTCCGCAGTATACTATGGGTGGGCGTTCACCCTGTTCAGCAACAATTCTGGTATGCATGATTCAAGAATGAGTTGTGCTAAAATATATTGATTTTTGTACACTTCTCACAGCTAAGGGCTCAACATAAGCAGTGGTCCGGGTCTAATAAGAATTGATGTTGGGCAACCAAATTTTAAAAAAGGCTGTCTTTTTATGGCCCAATCAGGCAGATGAAATTCAGAATGAATTTTTATGTTTACCTATCAGGACACTTCATTTCTTTTGCAGGCCACCGAAATGTTAAAATTCAAAGATTTTAATAGTGGCCTGAACAGGCCAAAAGTTTGTGTTGAGTTCTGTCTCAACTATAGCATATATACCAATATGTGTATTTCTGTAGCCAAGACTCAAAGAACTGGGAGAAAAGCCAGATGATGCTAGTGAGCACCAAATGTTGATTTTGGCTTTCCATAGTTCTGTTTGGTAAAGTTTAACTCATTGGCCATGTGAACTTGATGGTTCTTGTGCCACATATATGGAGATTTTCAAAATCTTGTGTAGAATTAGTTAATATCACAGTATATGTGTCTAGGCTTATCTAGTAGCACTGTAATTTGATTTTTTTTTTAGCTCCAATTTTTCTTCAAGAGTTTTAAAGGTGCAGTGTCATTTTCATCAAATATATTTAAATTGATCCACAGAAATATAATAATTTCTTAAATTGACAAATCAAAGTTGGAACAATATCTATTGTCCATCAAATTCATTGCTCCATGAAACATCATAGGTGAGGAAGTATAAGTATAAAAGGCAGGACATCATTGGTTTTAAACATGGTTACTAAACTCAATTTTCTTTGATGTTAGTATACCTGTGGTTCGTAATTTTTAGCAGAGTTTTGAAGGCTTTCTTACCCGTTGACTACAGAGCAACATTGCGCACTCCCCCTTTCCTCCTCGTTTGGTTCCTGATGGAACATTGAGGACTATCTTGAAGAAGAAGAAGAAGAAGGAAGAAGAAAGAAGAACGAAGAAAAAAGAAAGAAGAAAGAAGAAAGAAGGAAGTAGGAAGTAGGAAGAAGGAAGAAGGAAGAAGGAAGAGGAAGAAGGAAGAAGGAAGAGGAAGAAGAAAAAAAGAAGAAAGAAGAAAGAAGAAAGAAGGAAGAAGAAGAAGAAGGAAGAAGAAAGAAGAAAGAAGAAAGAAGAAAGAAGAAAGAAGGAAGAAGAAAGAAGGAAGAAGGAAGAAGGAAAAAGGAAGAAGAAGAAGAAGAAAGAAGAAAGAAGGAAGAAGAAGAAGAAGAAGATGAAGAAGGAGGAAGAGGAGGAGGAGCAGGAGCAGGAGCAGGAGCAGGAGCAGGAGAAGGAGAATGAGAAGAAGAAACAGCAACCTGGGGATCCTGTCCAATTTTAGAACCATGTCGGAAAGTTGCTGATACAACTAAGTAGAATTAAAGTACTTAAATCCAAGCTAGATGAGCATACTACTAGGACAATTTGAATGAAAATAGGATGTTTTCTCTGACTCTCCTGAGTAAATAATGGTTGTCCTTTGAATTCCTAGCATTATTCTGGACAAAACACACATTTAAAGTGATACTAAGCCATTGTACAAAGTAAGCTTAATCCTGCTTGCTGTATCTCATCCCTAGCTAAAATCAATGCCATCCTCAAATCTATCTTCATCAAAGTGACTGAAAGTGTGAGTCAATAAATGGGGTTGTAATTCCTTGGCAGAAGATAAGAGGTTTTCTGGCTATAAGATCATGGAAATGGGGTTGGGATATTTAGAATTACAAATCTAGATAGATAGATAGATAGATAGATAGATAGATAGATAGATAGATAGATAGATCAATAGATAGATAAATAGAGAGAGACGGAGGGTTGTAGAAATGGCATTTGAAATGATTACAGACTGCATATTGGCCCAGAGAGAGACAGAGGGTTATAGAAATGGCATTTGAAATGATTACAGAATGAACACATTGGCCCGAATTCATGAAAGTGATACTAATGAAACCATGGTTTAAACCATAGACAAAAACCATGGAGTGCCAAGTGTTGAATGGAATATTTCGTTACGAAATTGCTCATTTCGTCGACAAAATGACCATTTCCCCGACAAAATGACCATTTCCCATACATGGCTCACTTTTTTTTAGGAAGCTTTATTAATTGCATTACACATGTTTTGTAATTATTTTAAATGAATATCTCCAAAGAAATGAACACCACACCTTGTGAAAGAATCCAAAAGTAATGCCAGGTACTGACTGTTCTTATATAGCACCAAGCAAATATTGCAAGTCTCCTCAATGTTTCTGTCATTTTCTATCTCATTAACAGCTGAATAGCTTGTGTGTATTTACTCAGACCTGTTTGGATAAGTTACAAGAGGAGAAGGGGAAAAAGGATATTTGTCAGTGGATACTGGGGAAATACAACAAAAACTGCTAAAAAGGCTTTAAACACCTTTTGTCCCATAAAATCCTGTGGCAATAGAACCTTGGGGAAACCGAATGCCCCCTCACCCCTTTAAAAAAAATAGATAAATAAATAAAAGTAGAAAAAATCGGGGGTGGGGTGGAGGGGGATAAATAATACCTTATTGGTCTTTGACACACAGAGATGGCTTATCCTGCCACTATAAATGCTTGAAGAATTTAGTTTGTTACACACTCTTCTTATAAACATTTCACACAACAGTACCCCATGCCTCAGTGGATTTGCCCTAGCTGCTAACGTAGGGCTGCCAAGTGCCAGAGGAAAAAAAAAGCGGAAAGAAAAAATAGGGGAATTCGAGTGAGAATCCATAGACCGTAGAGAGAGAGAGAGGGAGAGAAAGGTGAGGTGACTGGAGAGAAGAAAAGGTGAGGAGGCTCCCATGTTTTGGTAGGAAATCGTGAACAAGACCGCACGCCTACCTGCAGCACCCACGCAGGAACCCATTCACGTAGCATGCAGACGAGATGTTAGCTTATGACTGCTGCGTATCTTGGCAAGGACGTATTCCATGAGTCTGATATTTGCTCCTGGAGTTTGGCTCGGACAGCAGACAACATAGTTGTGTCTGAAAATTCTGAGCGGCAACCTATACCACAGAATTACCATGTTACGCAATCATCGACTTTTGCATTGCTTTTGTTTCTTCTGAGAAACATTCACAACTTTTTTCCTTTTTTTTTTTCATTGTTGAATACGTGACAGCGGAAGCGGCTACAGAGGCTATTCACTTCTCTGTTTTCAAAAGTTAGTGAGTATAAGCGGGCTATACATGCCTCAGTGTAGGACAGTCGGTGGACACTGAGCCCGAGAGGGAAAAAGTTTTTACATAGCTCCAACAATAACAATGCTGGACTTTTAGTGATTCTTTATTTTTTCTTGGATTTGGATTAGCTGCTTTACTGGACACAGAAGCACAACAGGTAAGTGCTTTCTGTGTATTTGATGATCGGTGTATTGGTCTGTGCAAGGAGTTAAGATTACCTATTCCATATGCTCTTTCTGAAGGATTATTCAAGTGTAAAAGTTAATGTGTGCATCTGTGCGAGAGCATGTGTGTGTGCTTATGTATGTTCGTTTGTGCTCGCAAGCAAGCTATAAAATGGTGTCTGTCCAATTGTGTATCACCAAGGTATCTAAGAGTAGACCTTATGAGTAATCGAAACTCAAAGTTTACTGGTGGGTCAAAGATATTGTGTTGGAAGTCAAAAAGATGAAGGACAAAATATGGCAAAGGCCTGTGAGATCTTTGCAGTTTCCTGCGATCATTTCAATGAGTATCTTTATTTTAGTGACGGCATTGACTTGTCTACCTTACCAGGAAAACAAACTGAAAGACCAGAATTCAAGGCAGTTTAGTTCATGAATTATGCAAATTTCCTCTAGGTGTTAATGTGTGTATTAAATAAATCCCATATACCAAGAGACATTCACTTTATGAATATATGCACTGATATGCAAATAATACGAAAGTTATGCTCACTTTGTGCTTGTTTTCATCCATGAACTAATTGTAAATGATGAATTTGATGAAAGGTACCTTTGTGAATTTTGGCCAGAGGGTTTTACCACAAAGTTAGTATGGATGACCCATGGAATGGTGTCAGAGACTGTGGTTTAGGATGCTGATTAATAAAAGTCTTGCACCGGCCAGTGCTGTCTAATACATTTACAGTTGAACCTCTCGTATCCGGACAAGTCGGAACCGGGGCTCATCCGGATAAGGGATTTGGCCGGATACGGGAGACTCAATGCTTTATACATGTACATATACATACACATGTACTGATGTAGCCCATTGTAGTACCACATGTATAGTAATGTGTATACTGCAACCTTTTCATTGTTACATTTGGGGATGTTTGGGGATGTTAAAATGTCTGAAGGTAAGCAATTTGGAAGGAAATTTGATGTAATGTATGTTAATCATGTTGGAAGTAATATGTAATTCATGTGTATTTGTGTAGGAGTTCTCAAGGAGTTGGGAATCCCCCTTTCCTCCTGTAATCATAAAAAAAAATCACGGCGAGATTGCGTCCGTATAATAGAGAGATCCGGATAAAGGGAGGCCGGATAAGAGAGGTTCAACTGTACTTACAAAAATCTGTTTCTACCTTAGATTTACAAATTATATAACTTTTGAATGTAAGTTTAATGTAACCAAATATGCTTTTATGATCTATGTGCATTCTTTAAATGGCACATCCGATATCATTACTGAAATACTGACAATATCAAATATGTTTCAGTGTAATTGTTGGTTGTAAACTTTGGTCAAGTAGCCTACAAGCACTAATGTTGAATCTGAAAAAACTTCTCATGTCCCTTAAAGACTTCTTCTTAAAATGATTTTACTTCATGCGACAACTTAGCACATGGAGTACAGTAGGGGCATACCTGATATGGCAATGATGATATGTTACTCTCATTTTCTTTTTATAAATAATGCCCTTGTGTACATGTATGTACTGTTTCATTATTTTACATTCAGTCTATGTTTCTTAATGGTATGAGTGAAAGTTTGGTATTTGAAGTGCATCAAAATAAAAAAAGTTTTATGGTGGAATTTGATTTGTGGGATACAGTCATCATGTACATGTATCACATACTGTATATCCCAACTCTTGATTAGGAGTGTGGCTTAAATCAAGTCAAGTGTTGTCGGGAGTGTAATGCATCTATAAGTCAATGCACTTGTTCAAAATCATAAGAATAATTGAAAGTAGAGTAGCTATTAAAAAGAAAACTGATATTCACATTAACTGGAATTACTGCAGTCCATCTTCCAGTTTAGAAATGTGATGTCCCTCAAAAAGTTTTCATATTACCTTCCAATTAAAGTACAAGTTTGCACAATGTGCAAACTATCTTTATTTCTTTAGCATTTATTCCTGGGGCCGTATTCTGAGAGCTTATTAAGTGTCTGATTAGCACTTAATTACCGAATTGGTATTCTGAGAGCATGATTAAGTAGGGGTTATATTAACTACCATAGCAACAAGCGTTTTGGCGGGAAGGACCTACGCGTTTGCGCGTATCAATGCGCGCGCACCTCTGAGAGGACTTAATCACAGAGTTAATTACGAATCGGTATTCTGAGGGTGTAATTAAGTATGAAAGTTAATGAAAAACTTAATGATACCAAAGAGTGTCATTAACTACTCCGATATCAAGCATTACATCGCGTTTTCTCTGCCACAACGATGCTTACCGTCTTCGGTAACCGAGGAGCGGTTGAATCTTGTTATCATGGTATCCATAGAATTCAGAGAAAAAAAGAAATAAAGCCGATCTTCGAGGAATTTTGTCATTTTATGTGAGCAAAGAGGTTGAGATCTTCGCGTGCGTAGGTGAGGGGTTGTAATCAAATACCGGAGTGTGCGCACGGAGCTCTTGGGTTGTAATTACAGGGGGCGTGGAGGAGCGCGCATTGAGGGCATATTTGCGCGTATAGTCATCATTTTGGCTTCTAACAACGCGTCTGATTGGATGGAATAACAATTAGATGGGAGGGACCTAAGATAATTACAGGGGACTTAATCATACCTTAATTACGTCCTCAGAATACCGATTTTGCCCATGATTAAGGGCCTATTAACTTCACGACTTAATCACGAAGTTAATTACAGACTTAATTACGACCTCAGAATACCACCCCTGGATTCCAACTTTCATAGTCTGACCACTTTGTTCAATATGTTTACAATAGATGCTTCCTACTTGAATATCATGTATCATTTCATTTTGTTATGTTTAATGTATTTTTAACCAAAAAATATGAAAATAAAGTGAAATTGAATTGAATCTTATCTATAAGTTGAGCATATCAACAACCACAACACAAAATGGGACCTTTGTTATTACATCATATCGGACCTAAAGTAGGAAATGTATTATTTTTAAAAGTCTATACAGTGATCTATAACTATCAAATCAACGAATTGCTGAATCACTGACCGAAAACATAGTTGCTATATTTTCTTAAAACCAATGAGAAGTTTTGAAGTTCATGACATTGTCACCTTTAGCTTGTTTTCATAAGGTGGATGCGACCAATTTCCTGATCACAGAGGTGCTAAGTCTTTCTGATTCTACTGTTCTAAGACTTCATGAAAACATAGATATTTTTTCTTGTCCTGTTAGGATAATATAGAATTTCTCTTTTTTCAAGGATTATCTTTTGGATGACACAGATGCATGTACAGTGGAAACTCAATATAAAGAAATAACAAAATACCTGATGTAACAAACCGCATTGTACTTTCTCCGGTCCCAATGAATTTATTTCCTTTGTTTTGTATTGTTTATTGATACTGATATAACAAAATATCTGATATAAAGAACAAATTGTCTTGGTCCCAAGGATCTTGTTCTACTGAGTTTCCACTGTACCACATAATACATTGTACCTCCCTGATTGCTATGTGGAATGTCTGTGACATCGATGTGGGAATGTTCACACCCCTGTTATTAGGTACAGTGCACTCCCATTAAAGCAAACATGGTCATAACAATATTTTCATTACATCAAAGTAAAAATCAATGTCCCGGAATCATCATAGATCTATATCTTTTTACATATTTCAGTGTTTGAGATTAACACGATTGCTGTGTCCTGGGGATTTTGTTATAATGGGAGTCACCCGTATTCTAAGATCCATTAGGCTATATTTTGAGAAAAATTTCATGAAACTTGTACCATTCTGTTTCTGATCTGATCTAGTCGACAAGTTAACAGCACCTGTCATATTCTACTTCACATGGACCTACATTGTCAATCTGTAGGCCTATAGGCCTGAATGCTAATGTTGATTGTGGATTTAAACTTTTATATTATGTTGCTTTTGATTGTAAATCTCACATCTCCATTTGAATGAAAACATGAGCTGATTACATTTGGTATATAATGCATTTCAGTTGTGAGTGTCTGCATTGATTAATTATTCAAATTAGTTACATTGTTTTAATGTTTGCCCTTTTGATAAAATTTCTGAAAAACAAAGCGTCAGTACATCGGTTGCTATGGGTATGTAAACTCACACAAAATCGATGATGGTATAGGAAACCTGCATGCCATACATGGAGTTAATGTCGGCACACAGTGATGATCACAAAACTTGTAATTGTGTTTAACTACTGCGAGGTTTATCATGTACAGACAGGCTATTCAAGACACTTTCAACCCCACTTTTTTTACCTCAGTCTATTGCTTCCTTTGAATGCAAACAACACACCCTTATGTACCAACATTCCACGGATCTGACAAAGGCAACACAACTGTTGCTTTATCCAAATTTGCATTCATTGTCATGCAGAGTTCATCTGACACTATAGATGCTGTCTATGGAGGGCAAACAGTGCGTATTGGGTCACCAAATTTTCTTTTCCCACTCTGAACTTATACTTGTGTAGATCGAATCTGCAGAACAAATATGCCTGTTTTTCGAACATCTTTGATTGTACTTATGGCAACACAGTCCACACTTCTTTATTCCCTGTCTAATGGAACATTTCCTATTCTAATAAGCTGTGCAAGTTTTAAAAATATAGGCCAGGTTAGCTTGGATTCTGTAAATTGTGAGTATGACCTAATTATAAATTCAAAAGTTTTCTTTCTTATTTTCTTTTTGTCCAAAAATAGAGAATGTTGAGTGTAATCTTCTTTGTGTTTTAAACTTATGGCATTCTTGGGGCCTAGCTCTTGCAAGGTTTGTAGTTCATACAGACTAGTTTGTGTTGGTGTATAGAAGACTGACAGTGAAGCTGGACGAGTGAGGCCTTTTCAAACATGAGTCTGTTTCACATTGCTAAACGCAACCATGCAATAATGATCAACCTACATAAGAGGTGCATATGCGTCATGTATGTTTCTTGTACCGATCTGATCAGTTGTACATATATTTACCAGTCCAAATTGAACAGTGTAAGATTTTATAAAGTATGGTTAGCATAGAGCTTTTTCTTTCACAAAAGGTAATTTTTGAATAGTAAACTTTGTGATGGATCTGTTTCACATGGCTAAACCATGCAATAATGACCAGCCTACATACGAGGCACATAATATGCATCATTTATGTTTCTTGTGCCAAGCTATCAGCTGTACATGTATTTACCAGTCCAAATTGATGCATCAAATGTCTCTGAACAGTGTAAGATTTTATGAAGTAGGCCTACGGTTTACAATAGCACAGAGGTTTTTCTTTCATGAAAGGTTATTTTTGAATGGTAAACTTTATGATGACTGATATCATCTGATGTAAAATGAACTTTGTTAACTTTAAAAAGGTCATGGCACATTGTGTTCACGGATGAATCCACAGGCCTTGAGTTGAGTCTGCCATAGATAGAGAACTCTGTATTGTCGTTTCTATTTGAATTGATTGGCTCATTAGGATGCCTAACCGGTCGTCTCGTTCTCGTTCCATTGTTGTTGAAGAACATATCACTCACATGGTGATGTATCTACACCCCTAGATTCAAATGATCCATAGCTAATTGTACTTGTCAAACATGGCATAGAATGTTAGGTGGTGGGGCATAATGATACTCTGAATGTGACTGGGGGTTCTTGCCTGTGCATGCTTTTCATTCTCCCAAAGGATATGATGGTGTGTTATTGAAATGGTGTAATTTATTCACACTACGGTGCAACTTCACGATTGTCCCCATGTTGTGTTTCCATGCTCTCTCTGTGAAATTCCAAGACCCACTGTGAGAAACCTTTCCCTCTGTGCTAATAAAGGATTCTCAGGAAATCAAATTTGGATCTTAGAAACATCAACTCTTTTGGATTGTGCTTTGCTATCTCCTATTTTGATAACAAAAACATAAATTTCTCTACCTGAGAGCCAATGTGTACTTCAGTCTCTGTGACACAAACACTTAAACAAAAAATATATCTACTGACACTTTGGCCTTCCCCAACCCAACCCCCAACACCACCCCCCCCCCCCCCAAAAAAAAAGGGGGGTGGGGGGGGGGGGAGAGGTGAAATACAGAATGAAGGAAGGCCTGCAATGCAAACATTGGACTGACTTGAATTAAAACATTTTTTTTTTACCCACTTTCCCCACCATTGCCTGAAAAGTACAATCTTCTCTGGCATATGTCCATTCCCACTTGGAGTTGACAGTTAATATTTGTCAGGTTCTATTATGCCCTTCATATTATTCTGCAGGTTCGCAAATCTATCACACATTTTGTTGTATTCCTCAGGTTTCTAATCCCATTGTATACCTGGCTTTATTCTGTGAGTTTCTAAATCCATTATGCACTTGGTTAGAGGTGCCCCTCGAGGCATGTGAGAGTGGGACGCCAAATAGACATAAAAAAGAGCTCCCAGTAATTGAAGATCAATACCACGTGACAATCTCTGGTTACTGAAAGGCTTCAGTTTGAACTTTGAACTCTTCATAATATTGGCTAGTTTTTGTTACACTATAATATTTCAACACTACATGACCTACATGTGCCCCTTGGAGAATAGCAGTGTCATCATTGTCGCTTTTGTGCCTTGCAAAAAAACAGACTTTCTGAACAAAGTTACAGAGTAGTTTAAACTGATCTATTTCAAATTGTTTCATGGTATTCCAGTTTGTCTAGAGACAAGGAATAATTTTGAATGTCATGGTAACAGATTCCCTGTACTGCATTTATAAAGTTCCTGAAAAGCTGTTCAAAGATGAAGTCTGAAGGTGGTTCATTTTATTTTCAAGTCAGGGGCCTAGAAGGAGTAAGTTTGTCATTAAATGTAACTTATAGGGGTGGAGAAATAATCCACATTTTCTCATTGTGTTATTGCATGTAGATTTCAGGTCTTTGTGGACACAGCTCACTTCTCTCTCTCCACAAAAAGAAAGAAGAAAGAAAGAAAGAAAAAACAGCAGTTCTTTGACTAGTAATCCCCCTTTCTAGCACCTCAAAGATTAATCTGCCATGTTCAGGAATGTTTGCTCCTCGATCATTCAGCATCACTATTGTGGCAAAGAAATGAATGATTATTATCAAGTGCAGGTGCCTTAAAGGGATGGTACAGTTGTGATTGAGATGGGGCTTCTGGTTTCCAACTTTTTGTGAGATAATGAGAACCCTAATTTGAAATGTGAAAGAGTATGTAATTCTACAAGGGATTAAAAATTTATTTGATGAAAATTGCTTTTAAATGACTGAGATTTCCAAAACAAGTGTATCCTAATAAAAGGTGGGACCCACTCTTGTAAGGATCACTTATTATTTTATTTTGTTTTTGGATATCTCAGCCATTTCAAATCCAATTTTTATAAAATAAACTTTGAATTTCAATTAGAGTTGTATGCTGTGTAATAATCGAGTAGTGGTTTCTTAATACCTCACAAAAAGTTAACAGCTCAATCCTCATCTCAACCAATACTATCTCCTGTCCCTTTAAATCATATGAATGAGTGATTTGGCTAATAATCTGCAGTGAACATGTATTCTGAAGCATATTTGACTGCCATGTTCTTGTACACATCACCTCCTGACATGATGCTTTGAGCCCCTTTTGCAATAAGATCTTTTACCAAATTCTCTAATTCTCTAACAATGTATTGAGTTAAAATTCTATTCAGCACTGGAATAGGTATTGGTTTTCACAAGTTGAAATGACAATGATGATTGTTTGGAAAGTGTTTGCTTCAAGGTATGTTAGAGGAGAGGATCAGTTGTAAAGGATGAAAAAGAAAAAAGAAGTGATTTGTGGTCACTGATGGTGCAGTGCACTCCCGTTATACCAAACACGGTTATAATGAAAATCTCCTCACAAGGAAGTAAAACTGCAGGTCCCGAAGTCGGTATCGACTTATTTTTATATACTTCATTGTTTGACTTTAATTTCAATATGACATAACAGAGGAAAACTGCTGGTCCTGAGGACTTTATGATGATTATAATGAGAGTCCACTATGTGTATTAAGAGTTTTTGATATGTTTTGGCATTCATCTGCAATGTACTTGAAAGTGGGAGTACTGATGTAGAATTGTTATTTCAAAGAGGGTCCCAGAGCAAGCATTGTTGCATATTTGTTAAGATAAACAAAGACCGAGCTAAATCAGGGAAAAAATAGAATATAAAATGTATTTGTTAATGCCTCTATTTTGTGAAGTTGAAGGTTGATTGTGTGAAAAGTGAGGCATACTTCTGTTAGACATTGTTCAGATTTACAAATGAGATGTCACTGAACTAGGTTATCAGCAGCTAATGTAAATATGCCCTTTCTTGGCAATGACACAGTTTGAATATATATACTTTGACTGTCATACGTATTATAGAGGAAATTGAGGTATACATTCAAGCTAGATGGCCACCAAGAATAGAAATTCCCATTTCCTTACAAATGGTAAAAAAATTGAAAAGATGGGTTTACCCCGTTTTGAGGGTGCAGAGTCTGAATCTGCTTGAAGCAACTTGTGCATCCCTGAGAATTTTGAGATAGCCATGATTGCTGCCAAGAAGGCTATCATGAAATTGTGATATGCCTTGTGAATGGTGGATAAATTGAAAACAAATTGATGGTTTTGCCCTACATTGAGGGTGCTGAATTTGAATCTGGTTAATGCAACTCCTGCATCCTTGAGGATTTAGAGATACTACAGATTTTTGGTAGCCATATTGGTAGCCATCTTGAATATCTCAAAACTTTCAAGGATACAAAAATTGCATCAATGAGATTTGGATTCAGCACCCTCAAAATAGGGTTGAACTATCAATTTGTTTCATTTTTTTTCATCATTTATAAGAAAGAACATGTTTTAATATTTCAATTTTGGCAGTCATTTGGAATATCTCTAAAACCAATGCAAGAGTTACAATAAACAGATTTGGACTCATCACGCTCAAGATGAGATGAAACCATCAAATCTTTTCAATTTTTGACCATTTGTAAGAAAATATATGGGAATTTCAATTATTGATGGCCAGCGTAATACCTCAAATTCCTCAACGATGCAAAAATGTTGCCTCATTTAGATTTGCATTCCGAGCCCTTGAAATAAGGTGAAATATTTCTTTTTGTTTCAAAGTTTTCACCATTAGGAAATTTAGGAATTTCACATTTTGGTGGCCATTTTGGCAGCCATCTTGAATATCTCAAAACTCTCCAGGCTGAAAGAGTTGCATCGTCAAGATTCTGATTCAGCACCCTTGAAATAGGGTAAAACCATCACAAAATGTCGGGCAGATGGTAAAACAAGGTTTAGCCTCTGGCACCAGGCTCTTAACTTTTTGATATGTGGGAAGACAGAGTTTTTGCCAGGGAAAACATTCATACCAGATAATAAGTGCAAATGTGTGTGTGCTTCATAAAACAGTGTGTAATTGCATAGGAGATATGATTACAGTGATGACAATGATATTAAAGGATAATGTTTGTAAAAAGTAAAAGTAGTGGTGATAACATTATTAATGATAATGCTTTGTACACATTGATCTTTCTGTTGAAAAGGCTGCTATGAAATTTCATAAAACACTGAATTCGAAATCAACACCAATTTGAGCAGATAAATAATATGGATTTTTAAATGTGGAATATTCTGGGGTTTGGTAACGTTTATGAACCTTTTGAGCTCTTCTTACTTAGTGCAAAAATTAAAATGATATGGATGAAATGTTAAAACATGTACCGGTACAAAATGTTCTCATTCTCAAAATTACAAACAACAGAACAAACTATAATAATGGAAAATTGGAATGACATCACATCACATCACTTGTAGAGATAAACAAAGTAGAAAGGATAGATAGATAGATAGATAAAAGAATAGAGAGGTTTAGAATAAACCTGAATAAACTTAAAAGACATCTGAGGAACACGATGATATGTTATTGGAGATATCAGCCTCATTAAATTGTTGTGTTCTAATGCACTCTCTTATTTCCACCCAAGTTTCAGTGTTCCATGTACTGATTGATGCTGTCTTTATTACAGACAACTACTGTAAAATGAGGAATGTTCGCATACATTTTTATTTCACAAATTTCAGGAGAGCCAAGATTCGCGAAATTAAAATGCACATGAAAGTTCTTGTCTACACGATACTAATTGAATGTTAGAGTCAACTCGCGTAAACTTCATGCCGCGAAAAAGGCCGTCAGCTCCAATTTGCGAAAATTTCATACCATGAAAATATTGTGTTTTACAGTATTAAACTATAGGCCCTACTGTCTACAGAAGTTTTCATTGGTGGTTTGGGGATGGGTACGAACAGTCACACATAATTGAACATGCACTTTATAGGATTCATCAATGCTGTATTGACCTGTATTGAACTGACAAATGTATTTGTGCTGTATAGTGCTCACCTTGATCTAATTCCTCTATAATATGGCCGACTTACCGTAAAAGTGTCGATATCCCTTCCCTGCCAAAAATGGAAGAAAAGAATAGAGGTCAAAGTCTTAATTTGATCTCAAACTGCCTATAGGGCCTGAAATGTCGTATGAATGCTTTTTTAAAAATCTTTTGTTTATCTATTTTTTACACTTTAGTATATATTATGTGCAAATAATGGTTGACATTTTTTGTCAAGGATAAAATGAAATTAAGAGGATTTGAATGTAATCGCTGTCAGGATTGAAAAATTTAAATGTCTGATAATGGTGTATAAATGCTACACATGAAAAAGATGTGTGTGCCTATTAGAGAAATTTGCAGGCAGCATTAACCTGTTGAGGATGGTTTGATTTTGCTACAACACGCATTTCCTATGTAGAGACCTGCCCGAGTATACTCCGAACTCATCCTCGACGGGTTAAGGCATGAAAGTTGCATTTTATGAGAGATGCCTGTTTGAAATTCTGGGGCTTGGAATTCTTTATTTAAGCCTTTCTGCAATCCTTTTGTGTAAATGAACAACAGGGATTGCTGCTTTTAAGCTTCATTTCACTTGTACTACAGAGATACCGTCTGTTTATCCAAACACGCAATTCTGTGGAGATATTCATGCTAGTCAGCTCAGTCAAAACAGATTTCTGTATGAAGAACTGCACCTATTAGTTTGTTCAGTACATGGTTAACTCTAGCTGCAGACATAGAGCTAATGCAGTTCTTTGTAATCTGTGGTACCTCTTCAGTACCTGTGGCACTAAGTTGTGGATCGATAGGATGATGCAAAATAATAGCTGATATATATATTTTTTTTCAGACAATCTTGTAATCATAATGCTTTACACCTTCTTGGTGGGGGAGGGGCCAGGGAAACATATTCAGAAGCTTATTAATATGAATATATCTTCATATACTATATACTAAACAGATTAGTCCAATGCAGCATATTTTCACGTGCTCCAAACAAAATTCTCAAAAAAGTCTATATTTATCATGTTATTGTGTCCAAAAGGGCAAAATGATTCAAAGTTCATTTCAAAGTTCAATTCAAAGTGCAATGCAAAGACAATGAAGGAGAAACCACATAGATTTTACTGTGGCTCATGTTGAATTAAAAAGAGAGAGAGAGAGATAGGAGTGAGATATGTATACCCAAAACATTCAAACATTGTTTGGTTTGTTAACACAAGTAAACCGACTTGTTTCTTCACTTCTGAAATTTGCATGTTTATGATCATTTTGTGTGTTTTTTTAGATTTCTTCTTCCCTATGTCGATCATCAGCATCTCACTCCCCCATTGGTTTCCCATGACTGCACTCTAGTGAATACACCTGTGTGTTTTACCAAATGCTGGAATGTCAAAGAGTAGTTCATGCATGACAAATACCCATTCAGAATATCTTTATGGCTATGTTTATCACTACAAATTGATTGTAAGCCAACTGCATTCATAACTTTTAAGAGAATTGCACTTGTGTAGCATGGCAAAATGCTCTGTAATCATATGCAAATTCCCTTTTCCAAAAAAAGAGAAAAAAGTATTCAAAGCTGACTATTCTAGAAACATTTTTGCACAGACCCCAAATTTTGATCAAGACTTTGTCTTCATCGTGGATGATATTAATTATGTTTGAAAGAGTTAACTAGATTAAAGGTTTATGACATTTTCTAGTTCACTAATGGTTTGGATATCACATATAACATTGGATAGTTGCTGAGGAAATAAGTCCCTTCCCTTGCTTCACAATAACAGATAGGAAGGCATTATATTGCGTAATTATAAGCAGTTTTGTTGCTTTTTATGCCTCTTAAAGGGGAATCATACCCATGTGTCAGTGCATGGATTGAGTGATATTACTGCAAGACAAAGATATATAAATAAAAAAGTTAAGTGTTGTCTTCTCATCAGGCAATGGCGGTACTGAAACTCTATAACTTTTGAACGGATCATCCACGTTTCCTCATACTTCACTGATTTGTTCTAATATTGCTGCATTCATGCAATCCACATACAGCACAAGTGTATGTACTGATTCTGGTGTCATTCACCCTTTAAAGATGCACTCCTAATGAAAACCCACTACTGACGTCAGCTCTCTGAACCATGACAGCCTACGTCACACAATGCTTTGGACGAGGATGAATAATCCTACCCGTGTCAAGTTGAAGTAATGACATTGAACAAAAATAGTTTTTGTTGATGACAAGTGTTTCTGCACCTCCTAGGGTGTGAAGCGAGTAGTAGTTGACCTTTTTAAAAGATTTTCTTAGATATAGTAGACAATAGGAGGGTCTACACTAGAGAACTATGTAGCTATGATTCATTGTCATATCCCTATGTCAGCAAACTTTCAGGAGGAGCAGGGAGAATGTTAACATGTCATTGTCAGAGATCCTGTGATGAGCATTGCTTCTTATAAGTGAGAACTTTCTGTGAAAGTTAGATTTGTTTCCTTTAGTCATATTGTGTTACAGGGATTTGGAGTTCAGATCACACACTTTTAGTCAGTTCAATTCCAAAATATGATATATATGTGAAATCCACCAAAAATGTGACACACCCTGCACACAGGGCAACCACCTGTTCATACACAGTAAGGGCAAGAATGAGTTTTCTGGGGAATCTGAAGTATAGCGTGATTTATCAAACAAAACAGACAACAAAACAGTTTGCGATGTTTGTTGTCAGCGTATTATATGTTTGTAACAAAGCATTCCTCCATTTTATGTGTGATTACTGAAGTAGTGGATCGAAATGATAATAGATTTTAAAAGTAAATAGGCTGTATGTTTGTTTTGTATGAGCATGTGTATCTGTGAGTGTCAGAATCTTTGTTTTACCAATGAGTGAGTGCAACTAATTGAATTGTCATAGTTCGTTGCTTCAGAAACCTTTGAAATCAGTAGGGCCTAGTATAGACAGCTGGCTTTCATACCATTAAAAATGCAAATAGGATAAACAAAGACCACTGAACTGTGGCCTAACAAATTCTTATCCATTGTCAACGACACACCTTGCTTGTCGTACATTTCTGTCCCTGAAATTTTTGTGTTATAGCAAAATCAGGATTTATTGTCCATGGAGATAACCAGCAGAGAGAAGACATAATTGATACTTGTATTACATTTTTTTTTTTATTTGATTTGCAAAGAGTAATGAACAATTTGAAGAGGTGTATTGTGATTCCAATTGATTGTGGTAAGATGGTAGAAAGAGAACTAGAAATGCCTAAGGGGAAAATGCAAGGGGCAAAAATTCACTCATAAAAATGTCAAAATTTGTCAAATAGGCCCTGCTGTTGGGAGATGAAAACATTAGACATAGAAATGTCACAGATAACATTATTTCTTTGTACAAATGTTACCGGTAAAAATGCCAGAGGCTGAAAACAAGTGCAAAGGCAAAAATGTCAGTCGTACATTATGCGGAGCTAAACTATTCCACAGTGTTGATGTGGCTAAGGAGGTGCAGAAGAAAATGTGAAGTAATTGGTGGTAGCATTTAGTGCATGACGAATATTTGATAGCATGAAAATTTTCGTGAATTTTTACTCTGTACTTTCACAAAAATTAAAATGCGTAAATCATATATTCTTATCTCTTGGTATTCCCATTGTAGGCAAAATTATTTCTCTGTATACTGCTACTCTCTTTCAATCTTATGTTATGTGTGAGAAGCAATTTTTTTTTCTTAAAAATGCTTAAAGTGAGTTTTGCAACCATATCCAATGTTTGTACTCAAGTATGCCGTTCTATGATTTTGATTGTCTTCTATCATGGAATATAAATCAATAATAACGATATATTTGTCCATGTGTTTAGGACAGCTGATAATGCAACCATGAACCTTAGAATATGTTTTATTTGCTTTTTTCATGCCGCAGTGCTAAAGAAACATTACACAGGTGATGACAGATAGCCTCCAGTCTATTCGGTGTTTGACAAGTCAGAGTTAATCGAGGTGGACCCTCAAAACTCCGCACAGGAAGTTGTAGCCATTCCATTACCCCTCCCATCAAACAAGCCGAACTGATAACTGGCCATGCATCACTCAAGGGGACATCGGATGAGGAACACTTACACCTATGGCTCAACAGGTGGTGATGTGTTGTATGCCACTGGGGATGATGGTTACCATACCAACTCAACGGAGGGCTACCACACCATGCCCAATTACAGTAGCAACAGCAGTAGCAGCAGTCGCAGCAGCTCAAGCAGTCGCTACGGCAACAAGCACGCAATGAACAGGACTTCTCATTCCAATCATGTTGGTCACACGATAGAGTCAAACGGCAGTAGGAGAGCAAGGATGGGAGGTGTAGGAGGAGGAGGAGGAGGAGAAGGAAAAGGAGGGAGTCTCTATCATCAGCACCACAATGGTTACCAAGGCAACCACATCAACAGAAACTATGCAACCAAGGAAACGCAGAGGAGGTACCAAACCTGGAATGGCAACGGAAGACACTCGGATGGTATTCTGTTTTCTTTGGCAATGTTGCCGATTTGCTCCCTTTTCTGTTGCTTCAGTTTTTAACACCGGCACTAACATCACGACTGCATTCCGTGTACATGAAAGGAACAGTTGATTTCACACTAATATCCGTCATCTTTTAAATCTGGTTTTTGTTTAGTGCAAATTGATTTGATTGTGATTGTAAACAATGCATCTGCATGTTTTATGGATGTGTTTTCCATAACCCAGAACGTACATGTATATGCAATGATGGCAGCATCAATTATGGTCTTTTTGATTGTTGATTTAAATTGTCTCATGCCATTAACCTCCTTTCTCTCATTTTGTCCCAGCACAAATGTTAAAGCTGGCACAAATGCTATTAGTCAACGCACTAACCCAATGATTTTCTTTCTCACATTTATTCTATAAGTTGTAACATTTTGCCTTGATTAATTTACTTCACTTTGCATTTTTTTTTTTTATGTTGATGATTCACTAATGATTAATATGTATGCCGTATATTGCTTGAGCGCCCCCATGCAGTCATGACCAGTTAGACAGTTTTGCCTGGAGTTTGCTAAATTTCGTAGGCATGAAGCTCTAGAGATACTAGAATTCCTGTGACTTGTATGTATTGTTCATGCAATACCAATTTGCATTCCGTTCATGTAGACCTATAGGGAGAGGATGCTTGGGTAGAATGTTGTTAATTCAATGAATAGCAATAAAGCTCAAGCAAGTTAAGAAATATAAAACCACTGCAAAATATGTGGTATAGAATATATCCTGTAACATGTCTGTTATTTAAGATATCTACAATATTCTTAATTCATTTCATAAATATGTTTTTCCAAATGAAGAATTAATATTAGAATAGGTAAATGTGTATTAGCATTCATTCATACATATTCAGTCCACATTTGATGGAAAATTATATCTTACAAAAATAAAGAAAAAAGGCAAAAGGCAAGTGAAAGTTTGTATGTGAGTGATCAAATCTACACCAATACCTTTGTTTATTTGGTCTGCTTACCGGACAGGACTCAACACTTACAGTTTTCTCTGGTTTCCTGTTCGGACCACTAAAATCATAAAATTTGAAATTTTTGGTGTCCCACAATAAAAGGAAACATAGCACTCCTTTTTTTGTCATAGTTGCTCGTTCAGGCCACCAAAAGATACCCTTTTCTGAAAATTTGTGGCCCGACATTAATTTTTAGTAGCCCCATGCCAACATGCTAACACTATATGTTGAGACCTGCATTAGGCTATAACAACCTGCATTTTTGTTTTGCTGTACAGCCTGTGTGATTGTTTGAGTGTACTTCAATTGCTTTTGACTTACCATCAGTAGCAATTAACCTGTGTTTTATTTGTTTCTCTTTGTTTTTAGCAATGTGGTATATTATGGCCAGTCCTTTTGCCCTCTGTTCACATGGCTTTATTCTTCAGTCCACCTAGAGTGGTTTTGAAACTATTTACTTGTTTATTGTATACACTACTTTTCATCACTTGTGTTACTTAATCATTTGAAACTTTTCTACTTTTTAACAACCAATTATTGTTTATACTGAATTTATGTAATATTTTCATACAGGCAAGGCTGCATATTGTATACATTGTTTTGTTCTCTTTCTATGTTTGCAGTGGATTTAATATACCAGTATGATATCCCACTATAGTGTGCATTTGCATTATATATATATGAAAATAAGGCTTGCTGAAAAGTAAGCATTAATTCATAAAAGCAATGATATGCAGTACTTTGCACAGAGGTGCAGGTTAAAAAAAATATGGAACACTTCTTTATAAAACTTCATTGGAAATATTTTCTAAAGTTGCATGTGTGATTAAGAAAAATATGTTCTAACAATTCACAATTTATACTTTTGTACACTCACATTCAAAAGCACACTATAGTTCTATAACTTGAACCTCTCGTAAATATTAAGTGTATTTTTGTGCAAGTTCCCTGTACCTCTGTATAATGGAAATCTTGACATGAAATTTACACAGTGTGTGTTGTTAAAGAGACATAGAGGGTCATTTTAGGGTTAGAACTGGCAAGGCAGATGATTTTAAAATCTGATGACTTTTAAATTATCAGTTCTTATTGATTTGTGTATTTATTTCAAAATATTTTGACAGGATAACATGATCAGCAAGATAATGCTGTTGTACATCAAGGTCCTGTACAATCCAGGTTTATAAATATAAAATCACATTTTGTGAATAGAGAAAACAAAAAAAGTTTGAAGGAGCAAGATGCCCAGTTGAAATCAGTAATAGCTTTAACCATGAGGTGTTGAAAATTACAGAAAATAATGTAGTTAAAATGGATTGTCAAAACATGGTACATGTACAATCAAACCATCTACAATATAAGCTTCAAAATTTTTCCAACAGGATCTTCAATTCACAAGCCCTCAATAACAGAAAAGTGGGAGTACATCAGAGTTGACAAAACATTCACGCAGGAGGTCATGGATAGATGACAAACAGTCCTGCCAATTAAACTGATGATAATCGTCATTGCTGCAGGTACAATGAGCAACAGACGTAATATCCTTCACATCATATGAACATTTATAGAACACACCACTTAAAGATGCTTATAATTGTAGCTGTGTCAATATTGTGGTATCTGCTGTTTAAGGTGTGTGGCTACAACCAGTTACCCCCAGAAATAAAAACAAAACAGGTAAACTAATAGCGTAATTGATAAAAGACAATGCAGGACTTTGTGGTAAGAATTTGAAAATGTCTCAAAGTTTTACAAGAGGATTTACTGTCGGAATAGATTTATTGACTGCATGAGAATGGATGAGCATAAGTCATGGTGCACCTGCATATGGAAGCATCACAATGAAGTATATTTGAGCACTCTATATGCACGCAGGAGGTCATGGATAGATGACAAACAGTCCTGCCCATTAAACTCGACGATAATTGCCATTGCTGCAGTTACAAGTTTACTCTTACTACATAATTATGAGCTGTATTTACACACACATACATGCACACACACGCACACAATCACAAACGCACTGTTTTCATCTTTTAGGAATTGTCACATCAAGAAAAGCCCTTGTCATCGTCAACTCCAAAGTTTCTACCTCCTGCTGAGTTCATTCATAAGTACAACAACAGCAACAACAAAAAAATTTAAAAAAATGTAGTGAAATGTGGTCTAACAGGTTCCCTCTGGAGTATAAAATTTACAATCCATTGAAAATATTGGACTGCTGTTTATTAACTCATTACATACTGAATTCTGAAATGCCCATAGACTTAATACGCAGGCCACCAGGTTCCTGTACAGAATGGGTTAAATTTCTAAGGCTTTATACTGGACTGTGCTGTCTATTCCATGCTCTATCTGCTTTCTATACTTCTGTTACAGTGTTATGCTTGTACATTAGATTTAATATTGCATCCTAAAGACACCAGATACCAAACCGTTTTGTTATCATTATCTCTGACTGATTATCAATTCTTTAGAATTCCAGTTGCGAAAAATAAAGAAAGGAAAAATGCATGCATTTTGGTGCCTCTTGGAAAGAAGTCAGAATGGTAGCTATAGTCAAGGCTGCAAACTCTGTACAACAATAGAGCACTGCTGTATACCATGGCAAAATATTTTCCCAGTTACAATGGAGGAAAGGTGTTCAGAAATATTGAGTTCTGTTGTTGCCTGGTTTCCACTGGAGTTGACCTTGTTCACATTGTAGGATCCCACACAAGCATAGAGTACGCAGTATCCACTGATAGATACAGTACAGTTGTTTCTGATTATGGATCACACTTTGCTCCTCATGGGTCCATAAACATTAGGGTTTTATAAAGTCAGTGCATATAGATGTAACATAAAGCAATTTTTTAAAGCAATAGACAAGTAGCTGGGGGATGTAGGTCAGAATTCATATTTGCATGAGTAGATTAGTCTTACAAATCAAGAACATGCAGGCCCATGTGAACTTTGGATTGGATGTTCCAAAGCTTGTAAAGGGGCAGGCTGACAGGTTTATCAAAATGTGGTAACACCAAACTAAAAAATGCACAGCTATTAAAAATCATGGCAAGGTTTTTCCTAGCCTCCATAGCCACTAATAATGAGACTACTAACAGAATTTCTTCTTCATAGGTAACAAGGATGATTAGTTCATTTGATATTTCTGTCAAGTTTCTTTCTGTACACATTAACAGTCAAGAAATTACATTATATGAAATAACATATTGCATGATTATATTCAAACTCTACCTATTTGTTCCACAGCAAATGAAAGAACATGATATTTATGTCTAACTGAACTTTCTCTGTTTTTAGCAGAACTTATTACTACTGGGAGTCCTTTGAAATTCTTTCTTTTCCCACTTTGCACAGATTTCTCAATCTAACTGCAGAATTTGGGAATATAATGTCCATATAATTTAGCCACACTCTATCACAACAATATTTGTTTGAGTTACATGCATTGTTTCACCTGAATAGATCAGTGCCTGATTTGCCTTAAAGAAAATAAAAAAATGTTTTATGGGGGTGGGATGATATACAGTGCAAATCACATACTTAGTTGCTTGGCAAGTTTTTGAGACAAGTGCATGGTCACATAAAGACTAGATAATTGTTCTAATCATATTTGAACATTGCATGAAAAGTATGTCTTTACACAGTGTGGAATAGATAGAGGGAATTTCTTCAAATGAGGCACATGCTCTTATACGTTCGATCCTTCTGTCTGTGATCTGCCAGGAATCGAAGCTGGTCGCAAAGTCAGCGTTGAGCCACTCCTCAAGGCATCGGAACTCAGCCACCCAGACGTCGATGAACTGAACGTCATGGCGTACGCTGCCGGATTCCACAAGGCCAAGCCTGTGTCGGAGACCTTTAAGACCAGCTTTGGGGCAGAAACATATGCAGCAAAGACCCCCACGGATTGGGGGCAGTGTGCGAAGATCGACCTGAGCAGATCTTCAGGGCTCGACAAGACTCCTGGCGGTGATGTACATGGTGCCAGGGCAGATGAACCTGTTAGTACGATGTTCTTGTGAACATTGGTCTCTGTATTTACAATGTTGGTGGTGGTGGTCTTTACAATTCACTTTAAGATAAAAATCTCTTTCATAAATAGCAAACAATTAAGTTTTGCTTAAATGGGAGTGACATGTGGAAAAAAAAGTGAAAGTGCAGTTGATATTCAAGTTTCTGGTGGTAACGACAGAAAATTTGATTACTTTTCACGTGACAGGAAATTGGAAAAATACCTATTACATATAACAAGAATTAGAATTGCTGCAAAGATTTGCTCCAGATTGTCATGGTAATAAGTAACTCAAATGGAATTGATGTAATGTGAGCAAAATATACTGCCTTGTATATTTGACACTATAGTTATACCATCTATTTATTTTGTACAATTGTAGCAGCTCACAAATCATTAGCATCAACAAAAGCAAATCTGATCAATCTATTTGGACTTTGAAAGCTAATTCAGACAGAAGTAGAGTGAATTTTAGTGATCACATTCAAATGAATTACTTGCTTGTGTTCAATACCACACATTGTTTACACTATATGTGTAATATCTCACATATGCTGTGATATATTAACAGTAGCTTGTACTGGGATCATCACACCATAATTGTATTAGGTCTTTGTTTCGTGTTTTTAGAGGTAAAATTATCTTCAAAGAAATTCAATATTGCTGTAGTCTCGAGACTATTCATATTCATTCATAGACTTATTATTCTTTTTAAAAATCAAATTTGACCATCAAATTTCTGCTTTGGAAGTTTGAATACTCTGAAGTATGTTTGTACTAATGACACCAGATCATACCTAGCATAAGTTTGTCCTCAGAAACAGCAAGAATTGTATTTTTTTTTCCTGTCTCACTCAGGTGACAATCCATGTTCGAGTGCTGGACCAGCAGGTCTCTGTAGAAGACATCTCAGCCCAGATCGAGTCCCCTGGTAGTCCTGTTCCTATCAGTCTCAAGGCTCTGAGTACAGAGCTTGTGGAGGTCCAGTTTGTCCCTATGGACCAGGGCATGCATAAGGTAGGACTAGGTCTCTCTCTTGAGGCTGTGTCTTGGCTGGAGATACAGAATGAAGACCATCAGCAATAAATCTATGTGCGTGACCTGTGGCATATATAATGTGACCATGGATATGACTGTGTTCTTATAACAAAGTGACCAGTGTCATCCAAAATGCAGAATAATGTTGTCACTCTTGTAGAGTGTATAATCAAACCTGTCTACAGCGGCCACCCAAGGGAGACAAAAACGGTGGCTGCTATAGACAGGGTCTTTAACATGGCATTTCTCTCAGAGGGGATTTTTAGTGGCTGCACATATACGGCGCCAAAGGCAGGTTTGACTATATTTGCCCTTTTTGCCTTCTAGAGCTTCTTGAAAGCACTATGACAATGAGGCCAACAGTATCCAGAATATGGGAAATGATATATCGATGCCCATGGCCAGGATAATTTCATTCTTTATTGTGCCATCCAAAATGTTCTAGTTGTAGAGCTGGACTACAGACCTGCCCTCCAAGTCACGTTGGATCTCTGATCATTAATTATTCTATTGGTATATAATATACGATAAAACTTGATTGTCTACATGTGTGAAGTTAATTTGCCTGAAGGGACTGTACATCCACACAAGGCTGAATACAGGTGCATGACCGCTCTGAACTTAGTCACATAGTTTGAATTCCTTTGATTGTTCTATAGGGCCTACAATGCAGAAACAAAATTAACCCAGCATGCTATCAAAGATGGCATGATAAATTGCAATAAGTATGTGTGTTTGTGTGTGTAGCTCATAAACAGGTTCAGTTGGGTGCATTAGCGAGTTTCACTCTGGGCAACCGGGTTTACATTTCACATCAGGCATATATGCCTGTTTGTTCAGAGTAGTTAAAACAAAAATGCACCCTCATAAGGCCTCAGGAGTACCCTAGGGGTGTAGAATGCACCTGCCCATTATGCAGATTTAACACCTATACATATAGGCAAATAGTATTTCACATCATTCAAATGGGGAAATTCTAGAACTTTTTACGTCTATCCTAGATTGTTGCATGCCCCCCCCCCCCCCTACTCTACTGGAAGTCTACTTTTTGGTACTGTATATGCTGTTATTTTTGCGTACAGATATTTTTTGCGAATGAGGGGATCACAGACATTTTCGCGAGATGTTGTTTTTGCGAAGTGATGCAGAGATCTTCATAAGTGTACTACGTATTACCTTAGCGCACGGTGACATTTTTGCATGTTGTTGAATTTGCGGCCCATGTGTGATTCGCGAAATTTGCGAAAATTAAACCCTCGTGAAAATAACAGCTTATACAGTATCTGTAGATCTGAATTTCAGTGTCATAAAAGATGGTCTTCCATTTCAGTTGGTGCTAGTCAATTTATCCCAATACAGAAAATATATTTTTCAGAAACAGTGGAATATCCCTGGTTACCTTGAGCAAAACCATCTTATAATAATAATGATAATTGTTTTGGATATAAACTCCAAATTTTATTGTCCGAAAATGAAAATTCTTTTTCCCCAATTGATCGTGGGCCTGGCAGCCACTGAGCAGCGCCAGATCGACGTTGCTCTAACCTTTTCAACTGTTGAACGGCAAACAAGGTAGCAGCAACTCCCATCTTTTAACGTCTTTTGGTATGACGTGGCTGGGGTTCGAACTCACGACCTCCCGATTGTGAGGCAGCCGCTCTAGTTACTGAGCCAACACATCTAATCCGTGCTTAAAGTTTCTTATGAGAAGTAACATTTGTGTTGTGTGTTTTTTTGTTAAAGTCTGGCTAAAGTCTGTGTTCAAATCTTGTATATCATATGACAGGTGTCTGTGAGGTGTCGGGGTGAGATGGTAAGGGAGAGTCCCATCAGGCTTGCTGTGGAAAAGGACATGTCATCCTACCCCAGAAATGTCAAGGTTGGAGGAACTTCTGCAGCAGCTGTCCTGGGAGAGGAACTCAATTTCCAGGGTATTTCCACTTTTCCATGGTTTTGTCTCATATTGCATAATGTATCTTTTGCAAATGGATGATATGTAACTGTACATCTTTTGCAAATTGACTAAATGCCCGTTTTTCAAATGTATATGTAATTCTCATTGTTACCTCAGTCCTAGCAATTTATGTATACTTCTTTACCATTAGTGGTAGTTATTGTAGTTTCGTCAAATCTACAGTACTTAAAGTTTGTTTCATTGAAGATTTCATTGAATATATAAACTGTCTAAGGATCACATTGATGACAAGGTTAATGTGAGAATGAACGATATCATAATTTCAAATTGCTTCTATACCTGTGGTCAGAAACAGGATATTAAAGTAATTTCCCAACTTCTGGTGAATCTGCATTTAGGTAAAATGGTATATGTAAGTTCCCAAATCCTTTCGTAGGTGCCCTAGTTTCTTAATTTTCTTCTTGTAGGTGTTCTCACTAAATATGTTCACCATGTAGAGAAGAGATAGTGTGTAAGGTTTTATTTATCTTATCTCTTTGGAATTTATATTTACACGAGAAAAGATAGTCCTGTTAATTTTGTTTTCTTGTCCTTTGAACTTTAATATGTGTATCCATTATTTAGTGGATGCCCAGGAGGCTGGACAGGGTGACATCAGTGTCAACATTAGTAACGGTCACACCAACCTTCCTGTCCGCATCACTAGGGAGGGACGTGTCTTCACCATTCACACCAGGGCCAAGGAGGTTGGTCTCTATGTGGTGGACATCCAGTGGAATGGGCAGTCAATCACAGGTGGGAATCAAAGGACTCTTGAAATCCCTATGAGAAATGTCAGCTTAATCATCTTATTCTTCCCATACATAATATTGTATAAAACACGGAAAAAGCTGAACTCATTAGTTTTAGCAATGAACTAATAAAGTATGATAGGTTACATTGTATATCCGTAATCAAGTGTAACTGTTAAATGTAGCCAATTCATATATACAGTGTAGATACAAGTAAAATATTACGTTATGAAACACCCACAAGCAAAAATGTCTGTTTCTCAGTAGGCTTTATACAAGGCATCATGTCTTGTGCATTTTATTACAGTTTTACTCATTTCAAGTAATGAGTATAGTATCTTATTGATAAGATATGTATATGTTTCTGTTCACTTACTCATGCACAGGTTGAAATGATATATTCAAACTGAGTGTGTTGTACCTCTATGACAGTTTGGTCTTGGAAATATACTAGTGTTAGAAAATAATTATTTCCCTATTTGTAATTTGCAGATGACCCTATGAAAATATCAGTTCAGGATCCATCCAAGTGTCGGGCAGTTGGAGAGGGACTGTCGAGGGCAAGAGAAGACACTCCAGCCATGTTCACAGTGGACCCCACAGCAGCTGGTCCCGGTCAGCCAAGAGTCCAAGTGGAAGGTATGGACACACAGTGTTAATGTCCAGTCATTTTTCTGTCCATTAGCTGTGGTGGACGGCTGGACGAGACATTTATAACGTCAAGAGTGCACAAGTTGTAGCTCACTTTAATAATGAGGTCCTTGTGATGTACGAGAAAATTGCATGATTGCCGATAGATCAAAGCATAGTCACTACATATTGTAATCACATATTATGTGCGTGCCTTTGCTGTTATCATTGTGTGTGGATGTAATTTGTGTGTACCGGTATGTATACATCTTTGACTTTGTTGAATATATGTGTTCTTTATTTGGTCACAATGATCAAATTGTAAGTGATAATTAGTGTCTGACTTTGTAGTTTCAGACATGTTGCATACTCAATAAGAAATTCAATTATGCTACTCTCCTATAACCGGTCGAGGATGAGCTGGCTTTGCTGTAAGACACATTTCCAGGAGATGCCTGCCAGAGTAGACTCAGGACTAGTCTTGAATGGGTTAGAGTCCATATGTCCCGTGGTAGATCAACATCAAGGAGCAAATGAATTCAGGTTTACCTAACTTTGAAGACTTGCAAAGAAATCCCTCTCACTCCCATTCTCAGCAAGACATCAGCGTCTTCATATCTGGCATAAATATTTCTTCTGAGAAATGATGTAGAATAAAATGTGCACTCTGATTTTGTACTCTTATTCCCATGAGATTTTGAAATGATATTCAGTGATGTCGTTAAATTGTATGTGGGACCCTTTCAGAAGTTAATGTTTGTATTGTAGATGTCACATATATGTTGCAATAATTACAGTACGGCTGAGGAAGTAGCTAAGAAGCTACCACAGCAAGTCAAGTTCTATGATAATTGCAACTTATGAACAACACTTACTGTAAGCATCTGTAAAATGGGTCATCATGATACCTGTCACTCATTTTTTTTTTTTTTTACAATTAGATTTTAAATCATTGTAATGATTTAATTTTGATCATATTTAAACTATTTTTTCATCATCACAGGACCAAATTCAATGGCCAAAGTAAGCGTTGATGAAAACAGGGACGGTACATACACAGTCACATACATACCAGTGGAAGTGGGGATGTTTACACTGAAGATCTACTGGGCAGATCAGATGATACCAGGTAAGATTTTAACCCTTTTCAGACCGCTGTTCTAAAATCCTGCTGTCATTGTTTGTAAAACATTTTGTCCATGGAAGTGAAGGACTTAAAGGAGCCATCCAAAGCTTTCAGTCACAGCTCTGATGATAGTAATCTAGCATGTACTTTTACCACTGCTGTGTTGGCTAAACAAAATATTGAATTTGTTAGCAAAAGTGTCATTGACTCATACCATCAGCAGATGTAATATCCTGCCTTGAAAAACTGAAGGTTGTTTTACAAAGCTGTAGGTTTTTTAGAAAATTGAATATTAACAAGGATATCCAAGCCAAGTGAAGTGCTATTGAGTCAATTAAAGATTTTTAAGGTGACATACTTGTGATGTTATTGGTACAAAAAGGCAAAGACGCTCTGAATTCAATATATATTAGTGCCGTCCAATTGGATTTGCCCTTTAAGTATGATGTAATGTGATTATGCCATATCCCATTTGAAGGGGTTGTCATGTTTTTAAATTTTTCAACTCACTGAAATCATAGATGTGAAAGGTTACATTACCAGAGGTCAAATTCTTCACCTCATCAGTGTACTTCACCAAGTGTATGTAAAGTTTATGAAACCCCGTTAAAAAATCCCCTCTCTTCATTGCTCTCATAGGGAGTCCATTCCACATCAAGGTGACTGACCCTCGCAAGGTGCGAGTGGTCAAGAGCAGCATGAGGTCAGACCAGATAGTCAGTGGTTCCATGAAGATGACCAAGAACAAGGAATTCAAGATAGTCTTTGATACAACTGAGGCCGGCCCTGGTGAGTCTCTATTGTTCATATCTCACAAGGAACAGGTGGTATAATTTTGAAAAAAAACAATATGCATTGTGCTTTGTATTCTTTCTGGCAGAAATGTGCCAAGCTCTCTGTAAGTGCAGTTACACACCAGGGTTGAATTGACTGTGATTAAATGGACATTTTTTTCATTCAAATATAGTATTGTGGATTCAGTGAATGCAGCAATTAAGTAAAACACACTGGTGAAGCTTAAAGAAAATCTGACAATCTGTGCAAAAGTTAAGAATTGTGAGCATTTTGGTACTTCCATTGGTGGATGGGAAGGCTAGAAAACTTAATGCTGTCATAGAAGTAGAAGGATATAGGGACATATATTTATTTTTCTGGGACAGTTAAAGAACACTTGACTTATTTCCTTCAAGCCAGGGAGAATGATATAAGCCTTAATAACTAGTAGTGTATTCGAGAAAATGTATACTTTCCATGGAAAGTTGCATTATCTCAAGTATTGTATGTTCTGCCATTTGTCTTCCTTTTTTATTGTCGTTGCACAGACATAGGGCCTAAAGGTCTGAGCAGAAGATTTGGGTTACAGTGGAAATGGTTTAAGCAGCAGCATTTCATAATTTCACAAGTTCATTAGCAGGCCTCGAAAAGTGCATGCCTGCGGGTATTAGCTGCTTTTAAATTCCTAATGAGCATTTGTGTAGAACACTAATGAGTGCATAAACATTCACATATTTGTTACGTCCATCCTCATTCAGGCATAATGCAGGCAGACCTAGACACGCCCACCAGCCGTGTACCCCTCAATGTGGAAACTGAGATGCAGGGGAGACAGAGTGTCACCTTTACACCGGATGAGGAAGGTAGGATGGTGGTATTTAATCTGCTGAGAGAGAGAGAGAGAAAGAATCAGAGAGGAGGCTCTCTCACTGCATATAGAGTTATTACCCTTCAAGGTCACATATGATGATTCACCTGACAATACAAGTTATTTATTAAATTTGTGAATATCTAGTGGTACTGTATACAAGATAAAGAATTAAAACAAGATCTACTCCTGAGATAGATTTTCCAATATTTGGAGGCCAGAAGAAATAAAAGAAGTGATTCAATAATGCAGTAAATGTGTGAGAATAATGATAAGTAACCATGCTTTGAATAGCACATAAAACTTAGTGAATATGTCCCTAAGCACTCAAGAAAAGGAAATTAGATGAATAGAATATACAACTGCAATTGCAATATATCTGAACAGAATGTATTGGAGGTTCGATTGAGATCAATTGAAGTATAAAAAAGGAAAGGTTTTATATGACTTCACAGTAGGATATTCAGACCTCGATTTAGTTATTGCATATCGTGAAGGCATTCTATCCAATTTGAAAGGGGCAAGTTACTATCAAATGTTCGCTGTTTGGAAATTATGCAGGTTTACTTTTCCTTGTTTACTGCCTCCACCTGTTGAATGAGTGAGTGAGAGATGGCAAGTTACACCAGTACTGGTGTTGTTTTTTCCAGGTGAACATGAGCTGAAGGTGTTGTGGTCTGGTTACCCGATAAAAGGGTCACCCATCAAGATTTTCTGCAAGACAGAGGAGGTGCCCATAGACCACACCAAGGTGAGGGTCAGGGGTGAGGGAATGGAGGTCGGCAAGGTCTTCAAGCCTTCTGAGTTCATCATCGATGGAGCTGGGGCAGGCCCAGGTATGTGGAGCTATAATTACACCACCTTACTTTTCCCCCATTCAAGATGCATCAAAACAGTCAATAGATTTACTGACTTCGTGCAATCTAATCAAATCAAAGATGTTGAAGAGATACAAATATGTGTTTGCACATCCAAATGAATAGTTTTTCAGTTGAATTGTACATAATCAATTGCAAAGGCATATATGCAAAAGTGAGACTATATTAACAAAACATAATAAAATTTGCTTCATTTCACATAGTCCTCCTTGTTAAGAAAGTGACAAAGCCTGAATTGTCTTATTCCTACACACACTGTATTGAATTTGGAAAATTTAGCATCACTTCAAGTAACACAATGATATCGATTAAGAGGCACAGCTTCACCTTGCTTCAAGCTTGCTGATGTGTGCATGCATGCATTGAATTACGATTCACCGAATGACAGTTTTTTCTTTAAACGTATTTCCCTGCGTGTCTTTCTGCTACGCTCTCTACCAGGTGTGCCCGGTGTGAGAATGAGTGGTCTTCATTCCGATATCGACGTCACATTAACACAGATCGGAGCCTCCACGTACAGAGCCAGCTACATCCCTGACAAACCAGGTAAGTTCTGTCTGCATCTTTCAACTCACAAACAATCGGTAATAGACTATTTTTGCAACCCACAGATTGGACTATAAAATGATTCATTGACAATTGTGTGGCGACGTCAATTGACCATAAAGCAAAGATTTTGCCAATTTCATACAGTAGTGAATGCAATGACAGATATTTATTGCTGATGAAATCTAAGCTTGTGATAATAGATCAAAATGCTTTCCATTAAACAAAAAAAAAATCAAAAAACAAATAATGGGAAAGGTAAAGACATTGGGGAGAACACCAGTCATATTATTACTTCTTATTTAGTGAGATATATAGATATCCAGGCAGCAGTTGATGTGAGATTCCAGTGGTATAAGGTGTAGGAGTAGAAAAGATAGAAAATCTAAAAATAATGCGTCTTAAACCAAGGTTATGGAGACATAGAGTTAATTTGCACCAGGCATTAAGAAGTACCTGTTGTATGTCAATGACCTTTTTTTTTTCTCTCCTCTCATCCCAGGAACATACCTGCTCCATCTTACGTGGTCTGACCGACAAGTGGTGGGATCACCCTTCAAGGTGAACATCCAAGGCGACTCCCATGCCGAGCGGGTCAAAGCGTCGGGCGGGGCCCTGAAGATGCTGGTATCAAACCAGACATCCCGGCTGGTCATTGATGGAAGAGAGGCGGGGGATGGTGAGAATGCATGTTTGAGAACATTTAAAATAATAATGACCGAGATAGAAGCAATTAAGGAGTTTAAGTTCAAAATCAGATACATCCAGACCTCCCAACCTTTCCAGCTGATGAAAAGGGATGATTCGCCTCAACAGTAGAAAAGAAAGAGCGGTTCCCATAGGAGCGTCTTGTAAAATTATCAAGAAAAATAGGAAATTCCTATTGAAACAAGAGCTGGAAATTGTGAAAATTTAGATTCTTCCTCCAAATTGAGAATGGGCGAGAGGTGTGTATTAGTTCTGTATATTTTCATCAGGTAGACATACTTGAGATTAAATCTGCTGAAAAACAAAAGAATATAATTGAAAATAATATGTGATAAATTTATTCATATATTCAGAAATATTTCTTGCTATGTATGGCGTGCTCTGTCATTGAAAAGTTTATTTTTCTTTATTTGATGATGACCGTTAATACTTTTAACCCTATTCTAACGGGGGGGGGGGGTCAAATTGACGTTTCGCGCCACGATTCCGCAATGCGCAAAGATTTTGCCACGTCGTTTCACGACTTTTTTCATTGAAGTCTCCCGCAAATTTTGAGACCAAATTTGCGACGTCCGGGTACACCGTTCTGAAGTTATGTAATGTTTTGCATATGCATGTCAACCTGAAAACAGCTCAAATTCATGATATCGTGTGCAAATCCAATGCAAATTTTGTTTTTTGGTTAAATTGATATAAATTAGATTATTTCAACTTCTAACCATTGAAATTAATCAATTCTAGTGTAGGTAAGCCTGAAAAAGTGCCTGCAACAAATTTTGGCAAAAAAACAATAGAAAACAAAAGGTCGAAAAAACGATAAAATACATAAGAAATTAACAAAACAATAAAAAACAAAAGAAATTGATTTTGATTGCGCTATTTTTTTACATGAAAATTGTTTGATATGTCTTGAGGAATTCTGACACAAAAGTTTAGCAATCCTTCAGTCTTTTTGATGGAGTTACAGATGAAAATATAATTTCATGCACAAATTTGCATAATTAATTTATTGAAAATAGAAAGGAAATATTTTTCTATTGTATGACCACATAATCTTGTAGTTGATATCCAGCTCTATCTTTAGGCAAAATTTCGCGGCTATCGCGCGATCGGTGGCCGAGATCTGAAGGGGGGGGGGGTCAAATTGACCCCCCCCCAGTAAAAACTTGGTCTCAAATAGCCCAGTTAGAATAGGGTTAAAAGTTGAAAATTGCAAAATGTGAAGAAAAATATGTTTTTGCATTCAAACTCTTCGATTAAATGAAGAGAATCAGGAACTCATTTGAAACTGAGCTGACGTTTCTCTCTTTCTCGTTTTCACAAAACAGATATCCATGATGTGTACTCAGATTAATTGTATCCCTATATAAATGCCTCTCCCTCTTTCTTTGATGTGTTTGTCATTCTTTCATACAAAAAGTGTATAAACAGCTCATCCATCAAGATGAGTAGTGGACCGGGAGATATTTCTGAGAACTATCATTAGTAAGAATTTGTCATGTAAGCTAGTGCAATCATGGATTCTTAGAAAAATGAGAATTTATCTTTGATAGTTATTTCCAACTTCATCTTTACATGAATTTGTTTTGCACTCCTGTTTAATCAGATTTGCATTGTGATAATATAACTGTCAAAGTGGAACTTTCCTTTCATAGAATATGGTGTCCATTACAGTGTGTCATTACTGCAGAAAGGACAAGGTTAAACACACCAGATTTGAGATACAAAATGAACACACCTCTTTATTGGAGATCCAGACTGAACATGCCCAACCAATGTGACTTCAACAAACTTGCCTCTAGAGGGCGACCTAACAATACACAATACTGGTGGGTGAAGTATTAATAGCAATGACAGAAAAGTTAGGACATTTGTATTAAAGGATAATTGACCACACTTTGTCTACCTGCAGGTGACCTGACGGCACGCTGCATGGGTCCCAGCTCCATGGCAGAGGTTCACATAGGAGACAACCAAGACAATACCTACTCTCTGCTGATCACCCCCAAGGAACAAGGCAGACACGTCCTAGAGGTCAAGTACGGCTCGGAACACATCCAAGGTACGTACCAAGTCCTTGCTTATCTCTGCATGTTTTCCTAGGCAGAGCTGCTTTCTAGTTGCTGTAAATCAAACTAATTAGTTATATACTTGCACATGCAGAAAAAAAGCAAAGCTTGAATTCCCTTTGCACATAGTGATTATTGATGATATTCCATCCACTTAAGTAAAGTTTTTCCATCATGTAATATGCTAACCACTGGTTGTAAAAAAAGCATCTGCATCTTTCCCAACATTTTTCCTAAGGCAGTGTATAATTTACACAATCACTTGTGCTTTCACATACAATGAATGATATCCAGTGTACAGGAATTATTGTTTTGAGAAGTAGGCTTCAGAGATGGAAAGGTTTTAAGCCATGTAGTCATCAAAGTTTTACAAGATCATTTGTTGTGCCACTGAGTGGCTAAGATCTTAAAGTGTAAAGCAGCCACTCTTCATGACAGAATAAGTGGTTAAATGGTACAATAAACACACTTTTTTTTTTTCAAGAATGAGTAGTGTAAAAATGTATGTGAATCAAATGTCCTGTTGATGTTCTTTATGCTTGAATATCTGCCATTTAGGGAGCCCCTTTGTACTGCGAGTCGCTGGAGCACCGGACGCCAGCCAGGTGAGGTGTTTCGGACCGGGTCTGGAGCACGGCATTCTTAGCTCCTTCCGTGGGAGATTCATTTGTGAGACCAAGGGGGCAGGTGCTGGCCAGCTGAAGGTCAGAGTTCACGGACCAAAAGGTGAGTTGACAGACGGTTAATTGTAACATCTGATCAGGGCAATCATGGAACAATCACATCAGTCAGATCAATCACACAGTGGTCACACACGAGCATGCGACTGATTGATTCAGGTCGAGTCAGTGGAATACGGTTCAGAGGACTTTACTTGTCTTGTTTGGTCTTGTGAATACAATAATGTGGCTTGTCAGCATGCAAAGTCTGTGTGCATGTTTTGGTATGCAGTAGTCTTGATTCTAGACACTACATGAAAGACGTATGGAGATTATCTGCAGGTAGTGTCTTCTTCTCTCACATAAAATCTATGTGAAGTCAACCAGCTGTTTGGGGTTTAATTCCTACAGGACCAAATAATGATTCTGATTTTTCATTTTATGCCTAATCCACTGCTGCTAACACTCTCTCCATAACAGGAAAAGTGATAGCAAATGTTCTTAGTCATCTAAATCCAACAGTTTCCGTGTAGAAATTTTCTCAAAGACCATTGATTCACGCCAAAGATTGATGTAATTACCGGTAATCCAATTTCTCTTTCATGTGGTATAATCGCCTCAAAACAAGAGGAAATTAGTCTTTATGCCTTTTATAAGAAATTAGAACCTCTGGTGAAGCTGTCAACTATTTGAGCGAATGTTTTTCTAACAGTTTATCAAGTAGAATGAGAAAAATTGTTAGCTTCCAACGTCCTGTAGTTTCATTTTTACTTCGTTGTGACTCTGATGATGAAAACTGTCACCCCCACCCCACCTTTTAGCAAACATGCCCATTGTCACTACAGCATAAGATGTGACTATCTTTCCGGACACAGGTGCCTTCAAAGTGGAAATGAAAAGGAGCGACACCCGTGATCGCACCATCGACGTGCTCTACAATCCGACAGAGGTCGGCGACTACACCATCCACGTCAAGTGGTCCGACAAGCACGTCCCCGGCAGCCCCTTCCTGATCAAAATCGTGGATGGCAAAGAGCAACTGCGAGAGGTCCAAAACCAGTTCCCGACTTACTCCTCCATCTCCAAGGGTACCCATAATGGAGGTCTGGAGAATGGCTGGGCAGAAGACATCTAATCTCTTTCAGACCAGATGGCCCACCTTCTGCAAATCAAAGCATAACTTGTGCATGGATGGGAAAACATGAACATTTGCTCAAGATTCTGGTATATATGTAAACTTCTTTGCGTGAACATTTCTACAACTCCATGCTGTACATCACAAGCTTCATACTGTCCGTGAAGACTGGCCAAATGTATTGCCTGTGCATCTGAATGCTGTAGTATATTGATGTGTTATTGTATTCACAAACATTTGCAAATTGGTTTTTGAGGGATGATAAGAACACAGAAGGCAAGTCACTGAAAAGGATCAACCATGTAGTTGTGGTATGCAAAGAGTTGAACAATTTGCATATACATTTTATAATTGCCAGCAAGAAGATTTTCTCCTTCTGTGGCTGACCAGTTGCGATTCCCCTCTATTTGCTCCATTGCCCCCTCCCTCCAGCTCAGTGGATGATAATTACAGATAAGCTCAGTGTATCCAAGAGAAGGGTAAAAGCAAAATATATTTGCTGTAATGAACTGGGAATTACTCTCAAGATACTTTTATTGTCATGTCCATGATGACAGCATGTGGTTCATGTATAGTAAACTCACGTGTGGGACTTCTGGATGCAAACATAATTTAAGTTTGTGATAAAGGAAAAACACTGTGGCATTGATGGGCATGGAAGAGTTTGAGGTCATTATAATATTGTACATTGTGCTTGACTGCATCTACAGAGCTGCCATTCTAGTGCTTTCAAATGTATTTAATGGATTCCAAAACAGTGTATAATGCACAGTTGACAAATTGCTTTCTACAATCATGCTCATTGTGAAATTCTGGACAAATATTGTATGTGTTATGTGCGGTATACTACATGTGACTGCAGTATACGTGTACTGTGTCGTATGTGATGGTTATGTGTTGGTAACTTCTGTTTTATTCGATTGTTGATTCAAAATCAGTTGTCTGGTAGATTATGTAAGTATTATAAGTGTATGTTTCTATTTTTAATTGTATAATGAAAAAACTTCATTTGATATATTGTATTCTTTTGAAATTGGACAAAATGGAAGACAGTTAAAATCCATTGTATATGAGTAAGCTTAGAATGTAAATATTTGCATATTCTACATGGAAATACAAAGACAGGGAACTTCTTTTGAATTGATGGGTTTCAGTTTATGCTTATTAGCAATACTGCCCATTATAATGTATCTATTCATTCTCTCTCTTTTGAAATTAGAACTCTGCGTTTGATTGCAAGTTTTTGTCCCCACGTACATTCAACCTTGCTGAAGTCGACCTGGCATAAGTCGAATAATCGCCTAAGTTGAAGGTCTTTTCATGTCCTCTTCTCTTTGTATCGTGTTGATTTTAATCCCTCATAAGTTGAATTTTCTCTAAGTCGAAGCTATTTCTTCAGTCCAAATAGATTCGACTTAGGCAAGGTTGACTCTACATTGTTTGACAGCCATCCAAAAATTGCAAATGCCATGATAGATAACAGGGCGATGGCTTAAGACTATGTCCCACTTGCTCATTTTGAAAGGTGAACCAAATCATCAAATCTTACAATCTGCCACAGCCATTCAATTTTTTTTCTCCAGCAAAAGAAGTTCATCCTTATAGCAGAGAACCTGCAAATATGTTACTCTGCATGAATATACAATTTTATCTGTATGTTTAATCAATAATAATTTACTGGAGAATTATGTGTAGAACATGATTATATATCTGCCTTACTTGTATCAGTACTAAGAATTCATACGTATTGGAAATAACATACCTGTAGGTGTAGCAGCTTATGATATACACTCTGGCTAAAACTTCAGTATTAAGACTCTTGGCATATATGTGTATATGTTGATATTGTGACTGTAATGCCAGCCTTTGGTAATTTACTAGACTTTCTTTGCTTGCCTAATTCTCAACTCTAATTCAGTCAGCAAGAGTTCATTCGTTGAAAATGTGTGATATGAGCAAAAGTTACAGGCCAAACCCATCATACAACATGTGATTGAGCAGTGATTGAATATATCCTTTGCAAGAGAATTATACACCTATGTATAATTCTACTCTCATTCTTGCAGAGCACATCAACCATTTGACAAGCTAGTTCTGTATGTGTCTGAAAGAAAAATATAGGGGACAAACGAGGAATGTTCGCGTGCATTTTGATTTCACAAATTTCGCGAGAGATAAGATTCGCGAAATTAAAATGCACGTGAAAGTTCTTGTCTACACTATACGCATTGAATGTTAGAGGCAATTTGCGAAAATTTCATGCCCCAAAAAAGGCCGTTGGCTCCAATTTGCAAAAATTTCATGCTGTGAAAATATCATGTTTTACAGTATAACGAAGTCCTCAGGACTGGCAGTTTTCTTTCGTTATATCAAAATTTTGCTGTATCTGCACAGTAATGTATACAGTGATATATACGGTAGATGATAATTTTGGGACCTGAATTTTTACTTCAGTGTATAAAGAAGGATTTCTTTATAACTGTGTTCGTGTTAATGGGAATATACTGTATGAAAAAAAAAGATAGTGATAGTACTCATTCTGTAAAGCTATATTTAAATGGTATAAAATTTCTCAGAATTCTAGTGTTCATTCTTCAATTATTATTACATATGATGGAGAGGAATAATGTTAAAGATTTGGAAAATATTAAGTCATTCATGTGAAAATCCAATTGAATAATATATATCTGCATTTTCTCTGTCTTCTCTTATACTGTGCACCATACAATAAAAACTGAAATATATTAAAAGATATTCTTCCAGGCAAAAGTTTGGTTTAAAAAAATGTCAGAGCTTATAAATGTATTTAATACATTTTAAGAAAAAAAAGAAAAAAAAAATCAAGGATCATTATACTAAAATGTAATAGGACTTTTTGTAATGTAGTCATGACACCCAATATGATAACAAGGAGATGGATTGTGGCTGATATATTTTATGTTTCTCTGTTTTGAACACATATATAAAAATCTGCAGCATGAGTATGATGTCTATACAAACCTTACAACAGATCTGGGGTCATTGTCAAATCATCATCTGTGAGGAGATAATTCTGTGGTTTCTTTTAATCCACTGTGCCTTTCATGACCTGAAATCCAGTACTTCATTTGTTGGTACAGCTGATAAAACTTGAAGTAGTAGTTCCATTGCCATCCATCATTTCTGACAATGAACTAGTACATTAAATAGTCGGTTGTGAATGTGAAGGGCGTTAAGTTGTCTCGAACATTACAAATGGGTTTAGCAGCAACTTAACACCTTTCTCATTCTCACTTGACAATTTGTCTAGACTAATTTATGAAAAGCTAAATAACTAGATAATTGAATGAATAAAGAAATGATGGATAAAGAAATAAAATAAAAAGTTGGCTGAGAGCCAGTGATCTTTAAACTGATGCTTATTTTCTGAAACATATACCGGTAGCTTTCTTCATTTATTTCACTTCTTTTTGCAGTAGGTTATATCCTTGTCCACTTTATCATCTTCCATTGAGACAGATTGTGTTCTTACAAAGTACATGTATTTCTTGTAATTACAGAGAACTGCATGAAGAGTAGAATACCAAATATTGATGTTGTAAATCTAATGTGCCAACACCTTCCAAAGAAGATATTTTTGCCTTATTTCTCACTGCATGTCAATCAATCATATATATCCTCCCAAGGAAAAACAAAACAAAAACAGTACCTGCAATGTAATATCTATTGCAGATGCTGCTTTTTCCCCTGGGAGGGCAGATATGTTTGATATTAACTTTCTAAAAGAGAGTGCAACGAACTTGTGTTAAAAAGTTGTTGAATATAGAAAGTTGCATGTGTTTGATTTTATCATCTTTGACCCTTGACACTTCAATACCAGATATGAAGTAGTCACTGAATCATCTTTGATACACCGTCCATGTTTTCAGACACCATCCTCATCAAGTACTGTTCCTCATATCTAGGCCTAAATCATGTATAGTGTTGGAATTGGCAAACTGCCCTTCTGCGCTGTAATCATAATATATGTACTTATAATCTAATGATATAATATTGGATAACTCACTTAGTAAAGCTAGCCATTGACCTTGGTATCTGAATAAAAACCTTGTCTTAATTTGTCTAAAAAAAAACAACAACAACAGACAAACAGAAGTATTATACAGATGGACAGGTTGAAAAAAAAAAATTAATGGATAATTATTGCAGCTATGTATGTAGGCCACATACCATAGCATGAAGCACCCTTAAAGTCTGAAGTTTGCAGGGCTGCACATTAACCCATTTCTTCTACTGGTCCGACCTGTCTGTCGGACCAGTAGGTACCCAGGTTTTCCATTTTTACTTGTAAATTCCTGAAAAAGTTACTGGTTCGACAGTGATTTTTACTGGTCAGGGACTGTTGGACCAGTGCCAGCGTGCAGCGTTGTTTAAAGTTATAATGGTTTTAAGTGATAATGTCTTCATTCTCCATGGTCAAATCAGATGCTACCCATAAAAGGCTGATTATCATTACTGTATGTATTTCTCTCTCTTTTTTTTGTGGATGTCAGCAGTCAGACTGGAAGATTATATGTATATTTGGTTTGAAGTATTATCATCAGGCCCAAAACTTCACTTTCTTGGGAAAGCTAATTCAACAAATGTTTCAACAAATGTTCTTAAAATCAGGATTATGTTTGTACATGATTATCATCAGGCCCAAAACTTCACTATTTTGGGAAAGCTATTTCAACAAATGTTCTTAAAATCAGGATTATGTATGTACATGATTATTTATACTGCAATATTAATATATTAACTTGTATTTAATAGTGTAATCTGCATACCTTACAAATAGAATTATAAGATTATATACAAACTAAATATGAGAAATTTTAGACTTGAAAGAAGCCTTAATATCAATCTGCTTAGTCTTATCCTCGATGTTCCATGCCTATAAATATCTAATCGTACTTCTGTGGGGTCAAATTGCAGTATCAATAAAGGAAAATACAATATATGCAGCCAAACAAAAATTGCAGTTCTGAATTTCATTGAAATTGAGTTCTTGTGCAGGTGTGAGAGCGAAAGGTTGCATATATACAGTTGTTGTGAACAACACACACTGTGTATTGTGCTTACTCGCAGTTAAACACTATCAGTAGCATGTTTTCACAATATAATAGTATGTTTCTACATAAAGAAGAAAAATATATAAATCTGAAAATGCTTTTTTATGCCTCCGCAACGAAGTGGCCGGAGGCATTATGTTTTCGGGTCGTCCGTCCGTCCGTCCGTCCGTCCGTCCGTCCGTCCGTCCCGTTTAGTTTTTGTTGATATCTCAAGAACTGTGTGGTGGTTTTACATCAAACTTGATATGAGGGTATATCCTTGGGGGATAATACTTTGTGTGGATTTTAGGGTCACAGGGTCAAAGGTCAAAGGTCAGGTTATTTTGTGAAAAAAAAATTGAAATTTCATGTTTTTCTCCATATCTCGCAAATGGTTCAAGGTATCTTCATGGAACTTAGTATATATGCTTGTACCGATGGGCAGTGATTATCTAGGGAAGTTGGGGTCATGGGTCAAAGGTCAGGGGGTTCAAAGGTCAAGGTCAACTCCTCAAAATATCACTACTTTCCTTATATTTATGCAATGAATGAAGGTTTTTTTTTTACTGGATGTATACATGTATTACCCAATATATGTTCTGTGGGAAGTTTCTTGCCAAAAGGTCAAAGGTCAAGTGAAAGTGCTGAATTGCACTTTTTCCTCCATATCTCAAAAGTAACTCAAGGTATCATCATGAAACTTACATATTTATGCATGTTCAACCTAACAGTGATTCTCTTTGGAACTGTGAGGTCAAAGGTCAAAGGCCAGGTTTAGATAATGCTATTTTCCCATTTGATACTGAAATTATACTTTTTCTCAATACCTTGAAAAATTACTCAATGCATAAACTTATAAAAGGGTCAAAAGTCAAGTAAAAATCATCAGTTCCCCAAATACCTGCACTCTGACATTTTAATCATTCATCCAATTGAACCTACTTCTAGGAAAGTGAACATTCAGCACATTTGTGTCAAACCTGTCATTTTAATATTTTGCCAATTGTTTGAAACTGTCATCACACATTGTCAAGACATTGTACTATAGACTTATTAGGAGAACCATGCATTATGGCGGAGGCATATCAGTCGCCGTAGCGATATATCTAGTTTTCCCTGAAATTCATTGAATATTGTTATGTGTAATTTTCTCATTTAAAAAAAAAAGTTTTGCTTTCAATATGTGCATGGTGTGTGTGTGTGTGTGTGTGTTTTAAATTGTGCATTGCACATCAGTACACTTGTATGTCTTTTGCTCTGCAAAGGTTAGCCCTGATATCATCATCTGATATTCTGGGGACTTGTCAGAAGATAATACACTGTACTTGAAAAGTGAGGGATGATGAAGTAGAGCGATTCCTGCTCTGCTTCAGTGTAAAAACTTATTGTTTGTTTGTCTACAATGGTCCACTTGGCATAATGAAGTACAATAAACCAAAGATACATGTACCTAGAGTGTGTATTGACCTCGCACAAGTCGAAAATTGTCGAAGAAAAATTCTGTCCTGGATGGATATAAATGTGGTAATTCTATTGTGTATAAAGTCAAAATTCATGCAAGCCACAAGATTTTCTCCAGATACTTTGGATTTGACTTGGAGAGGTTGACTGCACAATCACTGGAAATGTCTCCTCTTAGATTCAGACCAGAGAGTAAGCTTTGATGTGGGCAACTGCAAATTTCAGAGTAGATAATAAAGACAGAGGACAGGTACGAAGGATTAAATTGTACAGTTACTGTTTTTATTAGAAATACACTGTAGTGTAAGCATTCATCCATTTTGTACCGATGCTGGGATTTGGGAATAACTAATATTACAGGTGGTGGAAGGTCATAGGTAGAAAATTTTGAACTAAGTTTCAAACATGAAGAGGTAATGAAGAGACCATAGATAATCACGCATTCTGTCACTTTTTTTTTTTCATAATTCTATTGAGTAGAATTTGTTCTATCAGGGGTTGATGATTTTGACATACTGATAGATCTTAACTGAAAAAGTGGCTCGCACATTAATTTTATTTCAAAGTGCATTCGGATGAGCACATCCCATTACCCAGCAAAATTTGTCACATTGCCATGATCACATCCATTTACTGGCTGACACCTACTGTACATTTTGTTGACCTCCAGAACTACACATACTCTCGAAAGAAGGACAAAAATTCCATCAGACCAGAGCATTGGAATGACAACAATCCCATCACCATGGTACAGCCAGTCACATAGTGCCTTGTGATGTGGCACATCCAAACAAGAATATTAAATTAATGACAGCTTCCAGTCCCGTAGTTCCTATTTCCAACATGTTTGTTAAATTTCAGATCAGCAGTTGCAATCTCATAAATTTCATTTGTAGAGGGAGACAAATTGAAAGAAATTCACACCTCAACCATCACCCCTCTGATCAATATTCCCTTGCTTTCAAGACTAATTAACTTTGACAGCAAGCCAGGTTTTGTTCTACTCCACGAGTAACAAAGATCAGACACTCAACGTGATACATTTCTCCTTCTGGAAAAAGTGCATTGGGTGAAACTCAAACCTACATCACTTGCTGCATGTTGGGCAGTGGCACAACCAGCGGGCTGATCTGGCTGTTGGAATGTACAGCTGAACCTCATTATAAGGAGGTCAGATATAATAAAACCTTCTTATTGCATGGTGATTTTCAAGCCCCTACTAATTGTATTTCACTATATTTCGTATCCTGATACAGTAAGGGACCTGACATAACACGGAAATTGTAATGGTTTGTGGGTCCTCTTTATAAGGTTCCCCAGAACCACCTATTCCAGTGGAAAAAGTACTCAAATCTCATAAAAAAACCTACATCAAATAAAAAACAAACCCAGTAATCAGTGTCACAAATGCAATATTTACAAAAATGGAGATGATCTAAACTTTTATCAGAAAATAAAAACAGTTGAATATAAATAAAGAGCTCCACTACATGGAAAAGTGCATGCATGTACTGACTCACTAGCGGGTTTTACTACTACATGTATGTACAATTAGCATTTACTACAATGTACAATTTACAGTATTATTCAGCATATGCATTTAAATAAAATAAAAAAAATCAGTTTATCTAATGAAGTCTAGTACAGCTTAGCAGAATTAATTGAACATCAACTGAATATGAAATGGGACTTTGGATCTAACTTAAATATTACAGCTGGAAGTGTCATGTACAAAATAGTGAATGGTCATAAGTGGTCATGTGGTTCACATAGATCCTTGAATTTAGCACAGAAACGGCAACTGATATTTTCCCTGACAGGCGACCGAATAGCACAATCAGTCAGCCGTGTACACGTACATGACATACACGAAAATGATCAGTTGAAGTTGTCTACAAAACTGAGTGACAAAATATGCGCTTGTAGGCGCGCTTGTAATTGTTGAGTGCGCATGGCAAATGTTTGTTTATTGTGACATCAGAGCCATGTACTGGAACATAATCTTAGAGTCAATCGCAAGTTTAACACAAGAGTCAAAGGAAATTGGTGACATCAGCCATGTGATATCCAATTTTGTTTGCACAAAATTGCACGGCTGACAGAGACAAAATGTGATGGTATTTTTAATTGAATGTCACGTGATGGGCAATCGACCAATTTGATAGCTACATTCTTTTTTAGGTGTTGTATAGTGTATGGTATCAATCCTGAATTACTACACTGTAGAGGGAAAGGGTTAAAAGGATAGTACAGTATTGGTGGAGATGAGAATTGGGCTTATAACTTGTTGCGAGAAACCAAGTAAACACTTGTGATATAGTACAGAGCATACCATTTTAAGAGGAATTCAAAGTTTATTTGATGAAAATCGGGTTTGGAATGACTGAAACATCCTAAAACAAAGTAAAACAAAGCGATCGTAATAAAGTGTGGGTCCACACTTTATTAGAATCGCCATTTTTTGGATATCTCAGCCATTTCAAAACCTATTTTCATCAAATAAACGCTGAATTCCTCATAGAATCACATGCTCTTTCATATTTCATAAGAGGTTTCTCATTATTTCACCAAAAAATGCTAGAAACCTGAAATAAGGTCTCAACCAAATCTATATGATCCCTTTAACAGAATACCCAATTCAGACCTTGCTGTTAGTCTTGAATACGAAGTGTGGGGTTGGAATATAAACAAAAGCCACAGGCTCTTACTAAAGGCTAAAATGACAGCTGGTATGCCCTCGAGAGCTGATCGAAGAACATTAAAAAGAAAGAGACTACATGTACATATCAACACATGCACTGTAGAGATGCTGTAACTCAGTGAGTAAGACTACTCATTCCTATACTCAAGGTTCCTAGATCGAGACCCTAGTGCCCTAGAGAAGTTACTTCATCCTCGTCACTCGGTCCTGTGATGGGATTTACAATCAATTGTTCTTTATAGGCTGCCTATCTACAAGCATTTAATAAAGACCTGCATTAAAGCTGAACTTACAATCCAACTTAAATGAGGACCTGTGCTTCAAATCCACTTCACACATGAATTAAGTCTTATCACTTTCTACATGCAATAATTACAAAGAAGTAGAGATAGATAAAATAAGTTATATTCTCATGGTCGGACATCCGGGTATTTTGCGTGTCACGGGGTCATGGATAGCGTTGGAGTGAAAACAAACCATAGTCTATAGTCGCGTGAGCCTGGAGTGGTATTCTGTACGTGTTTTCTGCCGGGGCGCCCCGCGAGCATAGCGCTAGCGCAAGCTGGTACTGCAGCTGTGCGGGCGGCAGGATTAGGCCCTAGGCCTACTCTAAATTAGACGCTATCCTAAGCACTACAGTACTAACGTTAGGCCTAATAGACCTACCTGAAGTTTCTATGAGGTACTAAGTAAGCGTAGATATCGGGGTAGGGCCTACTCAAAGAGGTTCTACTGCACATCTGGCCATTTTGTCGGTTCGTTGATCCAGAGTCCTGCCGCGATTTCATACGGGCACAGGTCCAGTCCGGCATGCCTTCAACTTGGCAAAATACCGGGACCGATCGATCGACAGGATCCAGATTTTTAGAATATTGCTGGCAAGACATGATGCATGTATCTCATGAATGATGGCACAAATGACAAAATGAATAATGAAAAACAGTCCCCATGTCTGCGTAGAGTACCTTTGCACATAATACGCGTCGCACATAAACATGCACAGCATGCAGTATGCGCATTATGCATGCTTTTAGCGCTTGCAAGCTGTTTGTTTTCACTCCAGTCAACCGGAAGTGACGTGTAGCCGACCGCAAGAATACAATGTAATTATATTTCTTTTCATCATTTATTTACAGTAAAATATATAAAAATGACCTTACTTTCTCAAAGTATTAACAATCTGGTTTCATTCCAAACTGACTTTCAGTTGGAGTATTCTTAATTCAATGGGGTTGATGGCACTAATTTAATAATCTCAGTGCAGATTCATTCTCAACATTTATAATATCCCTATTTTAGATCTCTTGATCTAATTACATGCACCTCGTGAGACAAAATGTTTCTAGATAATTCTACAAATTAGAACAACTCTGGTTTGTTTGTTGGTATCGTTTTTTTGTTTTGTTTTGTTTTGTTACTTTTATTCTTTCTATTGAGAGGATGTGTATGCATAAAAGAGCCTGGAGTAAAATAATCAAAAAGTGGCATTTTCTCCTTTGGATAATGTTTGAAAATAATGGAAGCCCAGAAGGTGATTCATCCCATTTCATCTAGTGAAGACTTGATTTGGTTACAAGGCACATTCTGTAAATCTTTTAGCTTGAAATTGATATCCAAGACTGGTCAGGGACTGGTTTGACTAGTACAAGTCCAAGTCTAAGAAAGAAGTTACAATTACGTGTGTGTCCCAGAAGTGAGGTATTTCCCTTCCAGGCCAGTACTTCTTGGTTTGAATTACACTTTGGTAGCAACACCTGTACTCGTACTAAATTGTATGTAACTTGTTTCCTTATTTGTTTGTTTTCAAGATAAACTACATTGTATCAATCAATGGCTGTCAGTATACATGTAAATGCATCAAAGTCTGGGAGGTTCAAAGGGGCAATCAGGGAGATACCGTGGTACTTGTGTGCTAAATACAAGAATGCCAACTTTGTAGTATTGCAGCATTCTCACGGCTAAAAAGGTGTATTTTGGTGGGAAAAGCCATATCTTTACCTTTTCTGCCACAGATATGCACAATATTACAATTTGAAAATACAGTATTTTCCATTAACCTACAGTATTTTGGCAAAAAAAAAACAGTTCAAAATGCTGCAAACAAAAATAATTGCAGTTGGCATCTCTGTAGATGCATTTCAACACGTATAAGTCATTCCAAAGTCAAGGCAATTTTCACATTCTCCTGTAAGGAGACGAAAGGATGGATATCTGAATTACAGTAAACCTCGGATAAGTTGACGTCGAGTAAGTCGAAAATCACTTAACTCGAAGCAAAATAAAAAGTCCCGATTTTTCCCTCTGTATTTTCTCTAGGAAATATGTGGATAAGTTGAAATACGAGAGTCGAATTTCGGCTGTGTTGAAGTAAAACATTCGGTCCCTTTTGTACAAAATACACGTAGTTTACATCACTTGAGCCGAAAAAGATTTGTCTGGCATTCTCATTACATTTAGAGAACAAAAAACTAGGCATGTCGCAGAACCCCGTCCCTGACCTGCTGCAGGTAAGCATGCACACTCAATATCTTACACCGTACCGCTCCACACGCATGTCGAATACATACACATGTATACATGTACACACACAGGACATCGATCCATACTTTATCCATACACACAGCACATCCATACTTTATCCATGTCAAGCCAGAACTCCTTGGTCAAGCCAATCGCTTCTTTAATATCTTAGTGACAGGCCAAGTGGGTGGAGCTTGTTTGTGCGTGCCCGGCTGGCTGTATAGTTTTGTTCAATGGAGGTGGGATGGGCCTGGGAGAGTGTTCGTCTCAGGGTAGGTTGACAGAGATGAAAGCACGCAGCTGAGAGAATGTCTGCCAGCAATGCCTACCTATGTTGCACCATAGACCTGTAGCACATGCACATTGCCACATTAGCGCAGACATTCTCAGAACTACGTTTAACTACTAGTATTGATACTAATTCCATGTTCAATTTAGAACAAAATAAGAACATTATCTTCAAGAACAGACAAATTTGAATGCAAACACACACACGCACGCACACACACACACACACACACACACACACACAGGCATGCAAATGTACTACATTGTTGTATAATACATGTACATAACTGTGAGTCGAAAAAAAATCGACTCTCGCGAGAGTCGAAGTTCACTTAAGTCGACGCATGTTTTTCAGTCCCGAGAGCTTTGACTCATGCGAGGTTTACTGTAGTAGGAAGAGTCTTGCAGAATCATGGAGACTTGGCGTTCTATCAGTCCAAGCTGCAATCACGGCATCTATTCTTATCAAGTCATGCGATCGGCAATCATAATTTGCCAAAAGGCACACAGCTTCAGGAAAACAACATTGAAAATGCCTCCTCACAGAAGAGTCATTTCTCTCAAAGATGACATCATTGTATCATGTTGGCCACATACCTGGTCCCAGTACTGCCATGTCCAGGGCTTAAATTTTGCAGATCTCCCTTCATTTCCCATTTTGTACATAAATCAGTTTATGGGTGCCGGTTCACACGTCACAAACTATCCGTAGAACTTTTCGCCTTCCCATCCATAGGCTTTACAAGCTTTGCTGGAATTTCACTCTCCTCTTCATCTTGTAAAGTCCGCTTCTGCATTGACAACAGAAATGAAAAAAGAAAGAAAGAAAGAAATGCCAGTTTCAGAGCTGCCAACCTTTGGAAGCACAAATCCGGACTCAGCAGCTCCAAAATCCGTATTTTTCCACCAGAATCCGTAATTTCTCCATCTCCCTCTTTTTGCTATTTTGAATTAAACTCGTCGACATATGAGGCCTACAGGCTCTAAACAAAACATTACGACACATGCCGAAGTATCGAGCTGGACACCAGCACGATAAAGAATCCAAACTACGCAATGTTCAGCGTTGATTGATTGCTTTCTCGCGCAATGCATGTGTACAAGTGCATGTATGTACCTCCAGAAACTTGCTGGGCTGGTTATGGAAGCTTCCACTATCTAGCAGGGGAGGGGGGATGCTTTCATCTTCTCAAGAAAGCTTCTGTGTGAGCGAATGCAAAACTCTCTTCGGTGTTTCCAACTATTGTTTACTATAAAACATAATCATGCGTTGTTTTCAGGCTTTTTCATTTTACTGGATTTTAAACATCAGTATTTTCCGAAGTATTCCAATTTCTTTTACCCTGACTGGAATCGGAAACTCTGCTATAGATGATCGCAAAAATGCCGCGCTGTGTGTGGTTGCGCCAATGTGCAAACACGTGGTTTCACTTTCAAGTTTAAAGGAAAGACCCATGTGCTCCTGCCTAAGAGGTTACTGCAAGTTCGATGGATCGAATGCGCCATAGCTGAGCTGAATGGCTTGTTTACGGTAAACATGGAGCTTAAATTCGATACGAAAAAGTCATTACGTCTTTCACGAGGAAAAACATACAAAACAAACAAACAAAAAACACCTACGAACGAATGTTGATAGCCAAAACTTTGAAAAGTAATAAGCAGTTATGATGAGCGTGAACTGAAATTAATTGTCATGATTTTGCTGTCTAACCAGGTGATGACTGCATCTCATTGGACCTAATCGTAGTGAATTTGTCTGGGCATACGAGACCTTCTAAGTATTTCCGTGATTGCATTTTTAATTGACTGATTAATCGATCCTTTTTTATTGTTCAGGGAACATAAGATATTCGATTAAGTACAATATATTCGACTGTTTGATGTTTCCTACTATGCGCCAAAAGAAAGGATATAGAATCACGATATCTTTGCAATGATTCCTTTAATTCAACTAATGAGCTGGTTCTTCGATCGATATTTCCAGGATACTAACACGCTGTTTATTCCAGTGCGCGCATTCTTTCGTCTGGCACGCACCTGGGTGTGGCACCTGTTTTTGTGGAAATTTCCACAAGGGGAGAGGCCGGGTGGGTGTCAAGTTTCTTCGAGCCGAAGAGACTGCGTGTATTCAGTATTTCACAATCTCTTCGCTCTAATTTATTGTCATTCGTGCTTTCCCCTTATTCTTTGCTGATATTGAAAATTTAGATTTAACTTTACGAAGGTTGGTAGATCGTGGATCTTTTTGTTGTGAGGTGTATGTAATTTCTTTTTTTATCATTCTTTGGAGGGGAAAGAAGAGTAAGGGGGAAAGAAGAATAAGAGGGAAAGTGAAATAAAACGGCACGTACGCTCAGCATTCACAGTAAGACGTCTTTTTGTATCAGCATACGGTTTTCATCATCACCATCCGACATCACTCATATCATTTTAGCCTTTTCCTATTAACATTAAGAAACACGCATAGTCCCTCGAGATAAACACCGAGGAAAATAAATAAGTATAACAAATACAAAGTATCAACACCTCCCAACAACACAAATATTTAGAAAAGACAACACACGTCGCTTCGATTCGAAAAAGTATTGCACGAAAGCGGAGAAATCGCCGTTACGAAAATAACAGTGCGAGACACTTGAAAGAATTACGTTTAAATATTTCAAAGCATAAAGAGAACGGATAAAGTGATATAAAATGGAAGAAATCGTACCAAACGAGGTGTGAGAAACAACAGAAATAGAACGATAAGTTTTGTAGTAAGATTAGGCCCTAGCAAAAGTTTGCAGCACCGAAAGCTACGCGAAAATCAAATAGGTCTAGATCTACACATTGGAAATTCGGTATTACGAGATCATTGAGATCGTCAATAAACGATACAAAACAAGGGAAATTAATTCACTTTGACATGAAAATAGTTTGTTATAAGTATTCTGTTACATGAGATCTCCTTTTCTAGGCCTAGAAATACATCGAGTTTCCACGATACTCGGGAAAGAAAGTTCGAACGCTTTTCACCTGCACATACTGCAGTGCACATCATCAGTACACGAACAGAAACTCACCTCTTCCTTGCAGAAAAATGATGCAATAACGTTACAAAAAACACACACAACACTCTAAAAATCATTTCGTACTTGGGAGGCAAGGGAAAAACGGAAGAAGTAGAGAAAAAGAAGCAGACATTGCACAACGGAGCGCTTCTACCCCGACTCAAAACGAAATAGGGTACTGTCTATAGTGCGGCAGCTGGCTACAGTGTGTAGCTAAGCTACTACATGTACTCACGCTCCGGTCCCCAGCCGGCCGGCCACACATGGGGATCGATGGAAACATCCAGGGTCCATAGGCGACAGGGATTCACGCGCGCGAATTTCCGTTCGGTGTACACAGTACGCAAGCAGCGAGTTGCGTGTGCGCACACTTTTCTATAATGGAAGCTACGAACACACACGTCGAGTACACAGACACCGACGCACACAAATGCGGGCAACCAGGCAACGCGGGCCGGCTGGAGAATGAAACATGTACAGTGTGTAGTCTGCTAGTATATTGCAATTGCTGCATAGGCGATAGGGCATTATCGGAATTTCCAAAAACCGTAATTTTGAGGCGACATTCCGTACTCCCGTAATCGTGATCATTTCCCGTAACAATTACGGGAAATCCGTAATAGTTGGCAGCTCTGCAGTTTGAGTTAGGACAAATAATATGGCTGTATTCGCTTCAATTTTTGGGGTAATTTTTATTGGCTTCTGTCACCTTGCATCTTGCTGCACTAATTCAGGTATTCTGAAATGAACTAAATTGATCATAATTACATTATTGCTCCAAAACGTGGTGGACTACCCTGTAATACACAATCAATACACAGCCTTTGATGAAATCTCACAAAGTATATTTTGGAATTTATTGTGAAAACAATGACATTTCACACTTCTTGATCCCTTAACATGTGGGACCCACTCCTCTCAGCTTTTTGTCTCACAATTCTTTCTCCACATATCAATTTTGATAAACTAGTGTCAAATGCTCCTTGCATTTTCTAATAAGCCAATAAAATTTAAGACTTCCAATCTAACCTTAACAGGATTTTCAGGAACACAATTTGGCTAAAAAATAATTGAGATAATTGCTAAACCAGAGTTCATATCAATGTATGTGTTACAGAGAGAATGAAAGGCATCACCTGGGAAAGCTGTTTCTGTAGTGTCCCGCACAGATCTAGCAACTTCTGTGCTCTGGAAGCCATGAAAATCACAGATTCTCTCAAGTCTGGTACTGTGCAACAAAATGGAATAGTGACATAGAATTGCATCCATCAATACACAACAGTACCAAAACACAATAAGAAGCCAGCAACCCCCCCCCCCCCCCCCCCGCAAAAAAAAAGAAAAAGAAAAAAAAGATGCAGTGCCTGTGCCTTCTCAAATAATCACAGTATGCCACTGCCAATGGTACATGTGTAGCCCTTCATTTACACAAGTTATTGGTCTTGACTACTGACAATGAAAATCAGTTTTTAACTCTCTTTAATAGCACATGGGTTACACTTTACATGTCTGTCAATTGCACTATAAATACATTACTCTTGATAAATCTTCTTCTTATCACACAGACAAACTTTGATCAAGACATAAAGACTCTCTGTATTATTTCCTTGAAAGCTCTATACGGCCAATGACAATAAACCCTTTCTGTGCCAGGAACATTGGACAGTGTGTACAATGATATCGGATATTCTGCATCAATCCACACTCAAGGCACATAAAGGATTTACAGGAGCTGAGTCTCACCATTTGCCTGCTGGCACGTCTTCTGGAATCGCTCCAGTTCGTCGTGGAAACCATCTAACAACTGCTGCACCTTCTGCACATCATGGGTCCACTGCTGAAGAGCGGCATTGACAAAACGGGCCTGCAGAAGAGGACAAAAATGACAGTACGCTTTCCCAAATCAAGAATTAAATGACCCAATTGCACACAGACAGGCATGACTAACTGACTCAATACAAAACTTAAATACAAGTATGAATTATTATTTTTTTTTGCTGTGCCTTATGTCAACTTCTTTTTATTTCAAAAAGAATTCAACTGTAACGTCTGCAGATCCTGCAGGAAGAAAATGAAAAATGGGAAAAGACCCAACGTCTCAAGATAAGAATCATTTGACATGTCATCTAACAATAATGGCAGCATTGTCATGGATATAATGAATCAACAGACTAAAATGTTCAGGCACAATCACAGTTGTTTTGAATTGTTACATAAATCCAGCTGTCTCCTCCCCAATCTGCCCCCCCCCTACAAAAAAGAAAAAGAAAAGGAAAATACACTATGCCCACTCTCTCATTCCACAGCAAGTCACTTTCCAGCAGCTGATAAATTTTGCTCATTTAAATAGTACAGATGGTCATCTTTTCTAATCTTCAGAAAGAAAAGAAAAAACCAAAACATCTGTAAAGTCCCTTTTATTTGAGTCAAACTGTTTTTGTTACATGCTTGTGTGAGCAGGGGCCTGTTGCATAAAAGTTCGAATCAAATCCATATCAGAAAATAAAACATAATCAAACATAAGTCTCTGAATAGTTCTTTCTGATTGGCAGACAATTGGCTTCTGTTTGATTTTCTGACTTACATGTATTTTTGATTGCACCTTTTTATGCAACAGGGTCCTGGATAACCATTTTGGTGAATAGACTCAGTGGTCAATACTCACATTCCTGATACTCTCCCTCAGTTCTTCAAGCTCGGCATCAATCTTCACTTCATCAGATTCAGTTGCTGTAATCTCTAGATGAACCTATTATGGCAAACCCACAATGACACTTCTGTTAGATACAGTACCTGTATTTACTTTCCAGCCTACTCCAATTTATAAAGCGAACCTTTCATCAGACAAACACGCTGACAGAATTTTTCAACTTACATTTCACAGGTCAGTGTATGCCTAAATACAAAGACTTTTAGTTTACCAAAATAGATGGAGAACATTAGGTGAATTCTCTCATGGCAAATATCAACACATAAGAACAGACAAATCCTGATGCTTACATGTACTTGATTATCATCAGCAGCATTACATAGATCACCGGTTCTTTTCTGCACCATCACACTTCTATATATGCTTTACATCACAATTTCATTAATCCTTAAAATGTCAATTATGCAGTCACTCACAAGTGTTCATGCTATTTTACTGGCGATGATTTAATACCCCTAAAACCCTGGCCATACTGCAAGTCAGTCAGACCTATTGAATGAACAATGATGCTACAACCCACATGAGGGTCAGTTTTATTGTGCATAATATGGATCATAAGGGTTATGCAATTCCTTTGTGTAATATTGACAGTTCATTTCAGTACAACAATGCATATTGATGCACACAGCATGCCAGATGACGAAAAATAGGAAACAAAGAACAATAAGATTATATATGGTGACATCTTCAAATCAGTGGAGATTCCTACAGCTGTAGGGGGCTACATCATTGTAGATAGACTACCCCCATGTGTTCCATGCTTACTTTGTCCTCTGGTAATGTGACGTGGCTGGGAATGTGGAAGATGTTCTTCATGAGATACGTCTCCAGTCGGTCAAATGCCTTGTCAAACGCAAACTGGAGATAAGCCAGGAGTCTGTCTGAGGACTTCAAGAACAATAATTGGGGAGTGGAGGTTGAATGGAACGAACAAACAGGTGACAAAATATTTTTTTGTGAGGAAAAGTCTCCAATATTCAAACAAGTCATTGCAAGAGATACATATTTCCAGTGCTACAATCCAAAATATTGCATGGCAATCAGGAAGAAGTAGATTTTATTCTTGAGCGACAGGGGTTAGATTCTTCAACCATGCCAAATTTTTGGTGTTTGCGAAAGGAATATTAAGAGTATACTACCTTTTAAAAAGGAAATCTATACTTCTATAGTTCTTATTTTTTTGTAGGTGATACTTTGCACTTAACCAAAGCATGACATGGCATTCCTGAGTATAAACACATTTCCTGTCAAACTTTGATTTGTTCATTCCACACGATCGATTCATGAAGTTTCAGACATTAGGCACATCGCCATTATGATTATAATTATAGTTAGGTTGTATCAAGTGGCGTTCCATACTCTGATCGGTTTCCATGTGTTGTGCATGCAACGTGTTACACCCGACGTGTGTACCTGTACCGTACCGCTGACTCGGTCACGGCCAATAAACTCTTGAACATCATATACCACGATCGTCTGATGTTTTTCCTTATTTACTGGCGTGGTGACAGCGCTGATTCGAATCCATGAATTCATCAATAGACGCTACCAGGATCCTAGATTAAGGTGAATCAAGCCCAATCAATAGGGGTCAGACGCTCACCAAATAATTTGGTGTGACAATCGAGGTTAAAGACACTAGAGTTCGAGTTTATTGAGTTGCCGCAGCTCTACGCACTGCAATGCCCGCAGCATCGTCGACGCAGCGATGCGCGGCTGTGGCTGAGCCCACTCGTAGCGGCACGGCATCCGAGCGCGAGCGGCTTTGCGCTGCTGCCTCCGCGAAGCCGGAGGTGGAGAAAGCCCAACCCTGGCGCCCGGTTGGCAATGCTGCTTCGGACTTTGAAGCGACACGCCAGCCTGACGATAAGGTCCCTCATTTCCCTGCTACCCTTCGGGGAGGTTATGAAGAGATTTTACAGGTTGAATTGCACTCTGGTTCTCCCATTAATTTGGTGAGTGAATCGACTGCTGAAGCGTGTGGTTTGGATATCGTCGTTGACGATTTTGGCTATGACGACTACATTGATTGTGATGAATCGTTTACCCTCCCATCCTGCATTGTAGGTCTCACTTCTTTCCGACTGGTCCACAGTGCTAGTGGTTATGAGATGTGGTTTGACGGCTTTGTGGTTGAGGATGGGTATATGAATGCTGCAGTCGCAGCAGGTGCTCCATTCATGGAACACAACGATTTGTCTATTAGGCCCTTCAAACACAAGATCATGTTTGGTGACGAGGTTGTGTTCACTTACACTGATTCGACGGTAGCCGTAGGCTGTGTCGATATGCCTGTGCACACAGCGATGAGTGATGCTGTCCGTGTAGTGAAGATGGAGACAGAGTGTGAGTGTGTATGTGATCCTACACCTGAACATACAGTTCATGGGCAGTGTGATGTCCCTGTGCAGATGACTAAGACTGCAACAAGTACTAGTGCATGTGGGTATGAGCGTTCAATCAGAATCAACCGAGTTCAATCGGAATCAACCGAGCCTGAACATGACAATGCTCAGATTAGTACTATGTCTGCCCAGAAGTGCAAAGAGAGTGAGACACACGAGCAATGTGTTGGGGATCAGCCCGATGGTAGTCGTGAGTGGTTTCTCGAGAGTATGGAGAAAGAAAGTGACACTGGTGGTCAGTCTGAAGTATGTCAGTCTGTTACATGTGAATGCTTTCCTGAGAATGAGAGGGAAGATGAATGCAGCATTAGTACCCAGTCTGAAGGTGACAATCCTGGCGTTGACCTTGTTGCTAAGGGTGATGGGTTGGACGATTTTCCAGTTACACATAGGAGTAAGTCCTCTAGTATTCTGACCATTCCATGTAGTGGATCTGAGGTTGACCGTCCCACTGCTACTCCTGTCACTGAGCCCAGCTCTGCTTTTCCCTGTACGGAGGTCAGTAGTGTTACCATGGATACTGAGCGTAGCTCTGAGTGTGACTCTCATGGGACTGGTGCTGCTCCCTCTTCTAGTGAACATAGCATCCGCTCCTTAGTTTCCATGGATAGTTCTGGGTCCTCCCTAAATGAATGTACACACACTAAATCCCCAGTCGTTGATATCTCGTGTGTTACTTCCATCACTGAGCCTGGCTCTGATCCCCCTGTATGTACTTCTGAGTGTGGTCCTGGTATGCTTGTGTTCATCACTGAGCCTCGCTCTGGGAATCCCATAGGTCATGCACTGATGGGACTCCACCCATCTCCTGAGAGTGTTGGTCTTCCCAGTGCTGGCGAGACATTTCCCTCCTTGTATCCCGAGTACACCACCCCTCCTGATGATCATCAGAAGTGGCCCATCATCAGCCCTGATGGAGAGACACCAGGTGTTCCCAAAAACAGTGATTGTGTGGCTATTTTGCCTCCGCTACATCACAACGCATATCGTGACATGGCAGCATTTAGCTACCAGTGTCGGTCTGCCCTTGACCGGAGTGACCAGCTGTCAGCCCTGGTTGTTGCTGGAGAGCCTCGTGATCCTGTCCATCAGCTGGATTGCCGTACTCCATCACCAGACGTGTGTCCATCAACCAGTCCGACTGTGGTTTCTGTCCTCGCTGCTGACCAGTCACGAACCCCCAATGCCGATGATGACACCCTGGGCCTCCACCTGTCCGTGGATAGTGCTGACCCTGCCTGCTTTGACGCTAGCCCAACCTGGAGTTCCTTCCCCTGGACCTTTGGCCACCGCCTGCCTTCAATCCCTGTTGAAGGAGGTCCTTCCCGTCGCCCCCTTGATGGTGCTCTGCATCTTACCAGCTGGATGATGACCACCAAGCGCCATCCTGTTCACCAACCTCCTACCAGTGACATCACCGACTGGTTAACCGTGGACGTCAACTGCTCCCCTGTGCCTTGGATCGCGCATCCCCCAGCACCCCCAGCCTGTACTGGCCTCGCAGTGCCATACCACCCTCCCTTGTCCCCAGTAACTCCAGGTTGAAGGACTTAAGTAGGGTATTTTACCCCCGTGTCATCTTCTACTGTGTATTACTCTATAAGTTGTTTTGTTTTTTATTTTCCCTTAAGCCATGGTTAGTATAATTTTAGACATAATTCTGATAGGTTTATGTAGGGAGACTATTACTCATATCCTCCGCATTGCAGGATATTTTGTTTCTCAAATTGGCATTAAGGTTATGTTAATTGTGTTCATTATTGTCACAAGTGTGTCATTTTTTGTCAACATTTATGATTCTTTCTTTTTTAACAGATGAAGGGAATATGTTAAGTTATATGTTTCAAGTGTTTTATCATTTGTCTTATTGCGGCTCAGTGTCAATACACATGTAGTAAGTTATGAACATATAACTTTGTTACCGGTACATTTTTTTATTTGCCAGCTCCTTGCAGCATATTACAGTCTGCATGTTTTATACATGTATTGAAGAGTCCAATACTTCCCATTATTTTCATACTTACCTTAGTATCAAGTCCACAGGGAGTATTTTTTTTCAGATGTGACATTGTACAGCTGTACGCGTATTTTGCTTTCCGGAAGGGACCGCACATTCTCCTCTTTCTACTGTGTGTTGAAGTCTTTTAAAGTGTTATGTGCTGGTTTTCAATACGTACTAGGTTTATTACCTATTGGTACTCATTGCTGGTTAATTCATATTGTGATGTCGTTTTTATTTTATTTCTGGAGTAAAATGCCTAAAAAGTTGTATACCAGCTTCTCCTATGCTGGCGTCTGTACATATTGAATTTTCATACATCTCGCACATTTTTTTTATACAGTGTAAGTTCTAAGTTGTATCATCTCTAGGCATTGTTGCCATATTGCATGCCGGATCATTGCTTTTTATACCAGTCATTCCCTTTCCTGATTTGATATACATGTATTCCTATTTCGCTTACGAACACAGATTTTCTGTGGGGCAGGTACATGTACCCATTCTCCAGACTTGACCCGCTGTCCACCTTTTGTAGTATCCTATGCGGATATCTGTAACATACTGTTTTATGAATGTGAATACAGTACATGTTATTTTTGGTATATTATAACAGTTTGCTTTGTATTTCAGGACAATTTTTATATCTAGATAGATTTCGCACTTGACAGCCAGTATTGGTAGATATTGGATAGTGTTTTTCCTTTTTTTGTGGGCATCTGTACCAAATATGGTTATATTTATTGTTCATTGTAGTCTGGGGCAACTGCAGGTGTTTTTTTTTTCACACTCCTCCCATCTCCACACATACATGTATATGTGTGTGGCCCTATTTCAGTATTTTACACCCAGTATAAGTAATTGTTGTTAAGATGTTATTATTAATTTTTGGCTGTTATATTAATATTTGTACACATTATTTTTCCTTTTGCAAGGCTGATTCATTGGATGTGTTTGGCTTAAGGAGTAAAGAGGAAGTGAGGTATGACGTAAGTGTTTTTGAGTATTTTTGATAGGGGTCCATATTGAGGTACACTATAACTATGTATGTAGGTACAGTTTGTACAATTGTAGTTGTATGTACTCTCATTGGTTGCTGTGTACAGTCCCGTACATAACATTTTGTGATTGATTTAACTCTGTCAAAGTTTGGACTTTAGTGTAACTTATTTATGCGTTACTGTGTGTGCTCAAACATTCTAGATGTGTTAAGCAGTTTGATGGTGGTAAAGAGTGTTTTGATTAATGGAGGTGTTTTAATCAAAATAGTTTCAGCATGATAGTTGTGTTATGAGTGATGTTATGTTCACTCACTGTGTAAGTAAGATAGGCCTGATTATGTGTGTTTGTGATAGTGCAGTTATGTACTAGTTGCGTAATCAACCTCAATTGTTCTAATGTTAAGTTAGAGATTGTTTAATTTGTTTTATACATATATGTGATCAACATTTATTCTTAGAGCAGGCCGCTATAGATAACAGTCATGCAACAGCTTTAAGTTAATCGGCGAGAAGGAAGTTATTACCATGTAGTTGTTTTGTTTTTACATTGCTACATTGTTCAGAGTTGGGCCCTATGTGATGTGAAGGATAGTGTGTATGATTGTCGTTTTGCTCATGCATATAGCCTGACACCATGTTGCTGATCAAGGCTATTTCAGAAACAGCAGTTTCAAGTAGATGCGTACAGTATGTTGTTTATCAAGGTTATTTCAGAAAGAGTAGTTTTTGAGTAGATTGTATGTACAGGGTAGTACCATCATTTTATTAATAAGAGGAATGAAGAAAGGGATCACGCCATTATGATTATAATTATAGTTAGGTTGTATCAAGTGGCGTTCCATACTCTGATCGGTTTCCATGTGTTGTGCATGCAACGTGTTACACCCGACGTGTGTACCTGTACCGTACCGCTGACTCGGTCACGGCCAATAAACTCTTGAACATCATATACCACGATCGTCTGATGTTTTTCCTTATTTACTGGCGCATAGAAAACTACACAGATATTCACAAACAGATATGGCAACAGAGTAAAGAACCAGAGTCCCATCAACGTTCAATAGTTTGATGTTTCCAGTCCAAATATTCCTGTTCAAGAATGTTTTGTATATATACGGTATTCAAATTTTTTTGGCTCCTTGTAAGCATGTTAATCTGATGGTTGTAGAGACTTTGATTTCTCTGACTTGCCTATATGGTCGCCAGCTCTCTTCACATTTCTATGGTAGGTTCTATAGGCAACGCTGCACACTGGCACTGGTCCGATGGTCCCTGACCGGTAAGAATTACTGCCGGACCAGTAACTTTTTTAGGAATGAACTAGTCAAAAAAGAAAAAACTGGGCACCTACTAGTCCGACAGACTGGTTGGACCAGCAGAAAAAATGGGTTAGTGTGCAGCCCTGCTATAGGGGAAAAATTGTGGGGCAAGTTATCCGTAATTGAAAAGCTTGGTCTGGAGCATTGAAAATCATCACAATCAGAAAACATATTTTTGGCAACCAGTGGTTCTTGGTGATGGGTCCCAACTGACCATGCACTGACCATTACATCTTACCTCTCGAATGGCTTCGGCTGAGACTGGATGCTTCCCTTGTTCAGCCTAAGAGGAATATTTTCATGGAGAATGAATAATTAATGTAAATGACAGCTGGAAAAAAAAATACCTGCATAAAAATAGAAAATAAAGAATAATTTTATAAAAAGAAAAAACTATTCACTTTTTGGTGGTGTTTTTATTTTTGGCAAATTTGGTGAGTCAACTTACCAAAATTTAGCCTTCTGTAACAAAAATTAGTTGTATATCATCTATAAAACTGGAAATTAACTCTGCACTAATTTCTCACAGTATGTCACTACAGTTCTTGATTGCAAATTCAACTACTTGTGATACTGCTTTACAAGCCCCAGTTTGTGAAAAACTATATACAGTACTCATGAAATATGTGGCTCAAAGTACCTCAATGTATGGCCAACTGGTGTCACTCTAGCAGTCGTCCTTAATCTGATAATTTTTCAAATGTTCTTGGAGTTATCTACCAGACACAGCCAGGCCTCGAATTACCCGGGAGGCAAAAGGCAATTTGCCGCAATGCCCTATCTACTTGCCGCAATGCCTCTCTCAAAGAATTACCATGCTTACTGCAACTTTTCCTTGCTGCCCTTAAAAGTTTTTTTGAGAGAGTGTCCCTAAAACCAAAAATTGCCTGTCCCTAAAACTGGTGAAATTCGAGGCCTGCACATCACTCATATAATTTGAACATGTAGACCACAATGACATCTAGTGACAACAATAGGAAAATGCTCCATCATGGTTTACAGCCACATAAAACTTGAGGAACTTTTGTCAACCACACACACACATACACACACTTTGGCTTCACACACAAACATGCACACACTGACTCACACTTAAAAGCAAACCTAACCAAATAAAACCACAGACTACTGCATCGAATCTATGTACTTTCTAGGGTGTAATGCTGTAAGCTGTAAGCTGGCATAAAATATTCTCTGACAAGGTCAACATAATAGCAAGCTTGTCTGGTACATTTAACGTATCACTGTATTCAAATCCTTGCAGTCAGCTATTTCGTCCCTGCAAAATATGGGCAAAGAATTTCATGCTCACCTCCGAAGCAATGTACTTGTCCATTGCATCAACGCAGTCATACAGGTAGTCTCCCAGGGCATTGTACACTAACAACATTGATGAAAAAATACATTTAGTTTGCAGGACAATGGATATCTGAACTCCATGGTTAAACTATGATATCACTACTTTAGCTACTTTAGTAAGAGTACCATAGAGCAGTGGTACTTCATAATGTGCAACACAAAACTCAGATTCCCACATATTTCTTTCTTTTTTTATATATTTAAGTGACTACAGAATTGATAGAAAATCAGAAAAGATTAAACTGTAGGAGTCATGATTAATAACATAAGCATTGATAATAAATAATGTTGATGTTGAAATCAAATTTCACATTTTGCATAGTCACTCTTCACAATATCAATGTGTTAAAAATGCACTACAATATACAGTAGAACCCTGGGCACTGAAAACAAACCCACATCTGCAGTGTCTTTGCTCCACTCTCATTGAGTACTCATGCCAGACTGCTATTTTCTCACCACCAGACTGCATCATTCACTGCTGTTATCAGTTGTCAGTTACAAGATGAATACAGACAAAACTTGAAATCTTTCCTCTTAAAGATTTCTGCATTTATCCTGCAAAACTAATCAATCTTGCACATTTAATTCATGTAAACAATGATCCAATCTTAACATGGCACATTTTGGTACTGATTGCATTCAGCAGCTTTTGACCATTTGTGGCACAGAGCGGTGTGCTGTGTCATGTTCTAGAATCTGTACCACATCACCAGATTATGACACTGCTTACTGTTTACGCCATTATATATCTAGCGAGTCTAAATTTTCGTGATTGGGACTACCCATTGATTTTGCGAGTTGGTTAAATTCGCGATCGTGGAGTACAGTACTGAATGGAGAAATATATATTTTTTTTCTTCTTCTTCTTTTATGACTCACTGTAATTTTGGTCTCGTATTGTCCTAATGTTGTTGTGTTTTCTAGTCTTTTTGTCTGAATAGCACCAGTGCGCTTAGAAACACCAGTATAAAGCCCCTTATAAATGCATAAATAAATGCATTTAAATCATAAATAAATCATTATCTATCATTTATATGCATGTCACATTTATACCGGGATAATAGTCAATATTTTCGTGTGTGTGTGTGTGTCTTTAAATTTGTGAATGGCACCCAACTCACGAAATTCATGACGATAAAAACTTCACATAATATTTGGCGTATACAGTAGGGCCTACCTGGTAGTTCAAAGTGCATCTTCTTTGACACAGACAAAGTAAAGTCTTCTAACAGGGGCGATCTTGGAATTCCGTAAAGCGGGGGCGATTTTACAAAATTAAATAAAAGGGGGCGCACGCACCCCTCCCCCATTTTGTCTTTATCTGTTTAATTTTTGTTTTATAAAAAAAAAAAGAAGGGAGGGGAGTGCGCCTGGTTGGTGGGCTCCCCCCTGAATCCGGTCCGCCACTATCTAACATATAGACCTTGCCACCTACCTTGCCTATCCACAGCAGTATCTGCAGCATTAGTACACTACAATGAAAATCACAATATCATAGCCAATAGGAATGCCAATATATCCAACTGACTGACCTCCATCGATGAATGACTTTGGTGTGAAGCCAAAGTACTGAGTCTCGTACTCCTTCAGGGAATCACCGATGGCTGCCTTGGTGATGCTGAACGCTGCAGAGGAGGCATCGCCACTCTGGCTGGCTGCGGACGATGACTGCATCACGTCCATGGCTACTTCATTCCTTGCACACACATCTGCAGAGAAAGATATGATTTACAAGATTCTTCACGTTTTTTAATCAGATTCACTCAGTCTCACTCCCACAGTCTCAGATTGTAATTTGTAACTGTTACATGCCAAGCAAGAAAAAAAAAAAATCATTTAACACTAACAGATGTAAATATTACATGAAGAGATCGTAGTGTACCAGCTGGTTTAATATCACATACGCCTGATGACTTTAATCGAAGGTTTGCAGCAGTATAATACGATTGTGGCAACTGTCAGATTTTGGAAGGAGCCAATTAGTGCAGCACCCACGGCACGGCATATCGCGGCCGGGTGAGTGGGTATTGGGGGCAAACAGACCGGCTGCGCTGCGGGGAACTGCCGGCGCGGTGCTAGCTAAGCTGAGCTGAGCTAAGCGGTCGCTCGCGCTCTCACTGATCTCGATCTGCAAACACAAACATTAAAAGCATGTCAGTTCATGAGATTCTAAGGACATTCCTCCTTCTGCTGGGTAGCTTCAGTTTCCATGATAGTACATCTCGAAGTTTAAGTACTCTAATTCTGTGTATTAAGTATAGTGGACTAATAATCCGATCTTACCAAATGAAGTGTTGTGTAGTCAGCTGCGGAATCGTGTTGTATGAGCGTATAAAGCAGCGTTGCAAACACACACATAAACATACACGTACACACCACGAACGTACACGTAGCACGTACGTACCTAACCCACCTAACCGTGTACACAGCTAGATTCGCGGGACTTTTCGAGATAACGAGTTCAGGCTCGTTCATCATGTTCTTTTTCTTATTTTCAATAACTGAGATATATGATCAGTCTTCCAGACCAAAAGTAGAATAGTATTTTATTTTTAGAAATAAAAATAAAAAGAAATAAAGTAGGAACTGGTTATCTTTATCAAATTACATAGCATTGTTTCATGCTAACATCCTTCGTTCACGAATTGGGGGTGGGGGTGGGGGTGGGGGTGCGTGTTTTTTTTTAGACGGCACAGATTGGGGACCCTAACCCTAAATCCCTAACCCTAACCCTAACCCTAACCCTAGCCCTAACCCTAACCATCAAACTCTAACCCTAACCCTATGGGATGGGAAGCCGCCATTTTGTGTAATTTACTCTTTCTATGTATTAAATAGCACCTCACTCGGAGCCCCGATGTTTACAAAACTTTTTTTATTTTTTTATTTGGGGGAATGCAGTTTGGCTCAGATTCAGAAAGCACGTTTTGTCTTTTCTTTCTTATCATTCTCTTATTATTACTTTTCTCTAATAACGGCGTAGTCCTATACAAAAAGACTGAAGTGAACAAACTGATTGACGGATAATACACAGAAATATTTGAATGAATTATGTATCTTTTTCTTATAGGTCTATAGAACTTTGCACAATTCTTTCAGCAGTATTCTTTTTCTTAATTTTCAAAATTTGGTGTACGGGATTGGTATACCCACAGCAATTTGAAGTAGCGATTGCTGTGCTAAGTCAATATTTAGGCCTAACGTGCAAGCATCTAGTGCATGTTGACTATATCAAAATTGCGTAAACGTGCCAGCACCAGCACGCAAACACAAGCTTCATCATCATAATGGTGTCGCATTACATTTTTTTTTTTTTGCTTGTCAACTGAAGAAACCCGCTTTTGCTTGTTAGCTCATGAAAGTGCCCCCCCCCCCCCCCATTTTTGAAAACGCTCCGCCGGCCCTGATGTTATCTCAGAAAAGTAGATACAATTGTTTTACCCACAAAGGACACTCTGAGAGAGATCGAGGGACTTGATGCGGGCCTGCCAGGCTACCAATCCCTCGATCCCTTTAAGTCCTGGCATGGTCTCACATGTCTCATTTTCGTTTACCACGACAGCTTTTAGGATTCTTTTTTTCCTTGATCGACATTCATGTCGTGAATGTTTTCCATTTCCTGTTTTTCCAAATTGACTACTCTTGACAGTGCTTGAGGGTGGGTTGGCCAACTCAAGATTACTTGATTATTTTGGTGCAACTGTCTTTAAGTGCATGTGTGTGTGCGTGAGTATATAGATGTTTGCTTGTTTTTATTTTTATTTATTTATTTATTTTTTTTTTTTTTGGGGGGGGGGGAGTGGTATTGTATTATTGTGGTATTGTGGCAGAAAGGTGGAAAGCGAGCATTAAAGTGTAATTTGACAATGTATATTTCCATTATACATTGTTCTGCTCTTTTTACATATGAATTGTATAGCCTGCTAAGGATTATATAAAGTAGGTATATTATCAAGTTCTTTCTCTATTCACCGGGTGAAAATTAAAGAGTCGGGAATCGAGCATAACATTAAATATATGTGCATGGGGAAAATAGTATCTAAGAAATGTAGGTGTTTGACCACAAATCAGCATCTGATCCTATAAATTTTCGGTATATTTTGCCCATAGATTGTAGAAGAATTTATATTTTTATAGATTCATTCAAACATCGCAAACAAGAAAGTGAAATATAGTAAGTGAAATATACAAGATTTGAGATTGAGGGATAATGGGTAAAATTACAGACACTTGTGTATCTTTAACCCGCAGAAGTTTAGAATGACGCGGTCGAACTGTTACGTGTAATGCACTGTCAGCGCCGGATATAAAATTATTGCGTGTAAAAAAGTTGTCTGAGAAGTATTACGTCTTTCCGACACAGTGAACATTATACTGACAAGCGACAAGGACATAATGACTGCGAGACCGTTATTTTATGGGCCTTGTAATGTCTAATCGGAGTGGTAAACTAATTGTAAGCCAACTATGGTTTCAGTTTCATCTGGTAAGTGCTGCGATTATTAATCATTGTATTCAAAATTCTCTTGCATGGGATGTCAGGGACTTCAATAGACAACGAATTCTCGGGAGTAAAACATGTAAGGAAGCCTAACCTATACTTGTATATTAAAAAAAATGAAATCACTATGGTTACTTATCAACTAGGCAAAGAACTTTAATTGATTTAGTCTGTAAATAGGCAACCCTATCGTGCACAACACAGCACTATATACGAATAAGGTACTCATCACAAAATGTTTATCCAAGGATAAGTTTATTCAGGTGATTTATATGACACAACTGGAAGAACTTATATTTCCACAAAGATGTTTTATAAGAAAAGTCATGGAATTGCTGTTAAAGTATTGAAAGATATATTTTTCGTAACTGCTAAAGCTCGTAATGTACCTTGTCATAAGTTTTGCTGTTTCATTACGATATGTGACAGTGCATCACAAAACGTCAAAGTCGCACGCACTAATTTTGTGTGAGAACTGAAAATAGGTAAAAATTGGTCAACGCAGCCAATCTTGAGTTTCTCATATTTTCTGAAAGAGCAAGTCTTTTTCTATTATTATATTAAAGTTTGGGTTGATAAAACAAACAGGAACTTGTGTTTTCAGCATTTTTTCTCCAACACCTTTTGGTGGAATAGTGCATGTGATTAATTGTGTCTCAGAACCCTCTTCCCATTTCTAAAAACCCCTGTCCATACACTTCACTTTCAACTCCAATAACTTTAGAAAGAAGGATGCTACTGTATTGAAAGTTGGCAGTAATCATCAACAGAATGTGTTAATAAAGCATGCTCAATTTCAGCATGGTCTGATAATCCCTTCGTTGTTGTTGCTTTGGTGGTTATCATCATTGTATTTGTTCCATTTATCGCACAGCCTTGGTAAAGATTAAACGCTTGAATAGACCTTGTTCTTCAGAGCCCCTTTTCTCAGTTCACACTTATCCAGGGTGTGTACTTTCTTTCCAATATTTAGATAGGTTAGGAGAATCCATTTGAATTTAGTTATATATCATTTTAAAGCTTAGAGTCTGCTTTTTCAGAATCTGACCTTAACTAAAAATCCATGTCTGGCGACTTATTGTTCGTTTTGTGGTGCAGGGTCACATAAAGGAACAATCGCCCATGAGCTATAGTTCAGTTGATCATACCATATATGTTTTGTTGATGTCTGGCGACTTATTGTTCGTTTTGTGGTGCAGGGTCACATAAAGGAACAATCGCCCATGAGCTATAGTTCAGTTGATCATACCACACATATATGTTTTGTTGTTGTTGTAGTTGTCGTTTTGTTTTGTTTTGTTTCGTTTTGTTTTTAACTGAGATCCATCTTGCTCTTAAGTGAAGGGCATGCATGAAAAATAAGTCACACGTTAAAAGTTGAAATGCGAAATTTCAGCTTTGCGGAAGTTGGTCGTTAACAGACCCCCACTTTTTTGCCATTATTCTGTATTATGCAAAAATGGATGAAAATGAAAATAAACAGTGAATGTTAAAAGAACTGCGCATGAATCTTTCTCACAATGTATATAAAAAGATATCATAGAATGTTGCCAAAATTGATAATATAAAGAATGTATACTACATTAAACAAAACAGCCACGGTTATAGCCGACAGTTTATAAATTATAGTTAACATTTATGATTAGACATTATGTATCAAGTGCAAGCAAAATTACAACGCAAATAGCTATGTACAGAACGATTGTTCGAAACAGTCACTGCTACCCCCTGCCCAAATAATCTTGTATGCTGCTGAAATTAGCGATGGTATATATTATGAATCCTAACACTATATACCGATAAAAGATGCTCTAACATGAAGGCATGCACTGCATTCATTCAAAAGAGATGAGACTTCAATAATTTGTGTCACATGGAAACCCGGAAGTGGCACCAGTGCACCTTTTCATGACAGTTCTATCAGCCCTGGCAATTTGTCAGTATCTGACAATCACGATAGTAGCAGTCAGTGACCAGAGCTTTTCAGCCAATCAAAACCAAACTAAACTTGTCAGAGGACTGACAACTTGTCAGGGCTGACAACTTTCATGAAACGGTGCCAGAAATATGAATTGGGTCCCCCACTTTTGAAACGTGGCGCCAGCCGTGTGTATAGGTATGACCAATATATTATGCTTATCATCAGAATATTTGCTGCCGCTGGAATATCATTCTATCAAAAGGACCTTTGTCCACTACCCCTGGTGTGGGAAACACTCATGAAGAGTGATATGATGGTACTAATGGTATAATCGTGGATATACTCTTGACTTTCGAAAAGAGGTCCCGAGTTCGAGTCCTACCTTCGTATAGGCCCCATTTTATTTTAAGTCCTTCATTGGGCGAGCTGTTTTTATCCATATGTCCCTCTCGATCCACCTGGCAATGCTGGGGTAATGGAAGGGCTCTCTTACTCTTGGTAAATTGCTGAGACATAATAATCTGATAATGATAATGATAATAATAATAATAATAATAATAATAATGATAATAATATTATTATTATTATTATCATCATCATCATCATCATCAACATCAACATCATCATTTTGTTATCATTATTCTATGTTCTGTGTTATCTCGATGTTAAGTGTCTATCATAAATTAATATCATAAAGATCTAGTCCTCTTTATCACGAAATGCAGATGTTTATTCCAAAGGATAATTAATGGTCGAAGCAACATGACTGTGTTTCTAGTGCAAGTCCCGGTCTTCAGCATTTATCTTATTACAATTGATAATTCTGTTTTGTCGGGACATCCATATTCGATCTTCGTCATTTTCACATCCATGAATTTTGGAACGTGCTGATTTCCGAGGTAGATTTTACGTAGTCTTCGTTATATTTCAATACAATGTACGTCTCTGAAACATCTCCATATTATACCATAATGAGACCATTAGAATTCGTGTTCGATACCAAAACTTTATTGTGTAATGTGCAATTCAAAAGTACGGGTGGTTGTATACATTTGTTATCTTATATTTTTGTACAGATGTCAGAGCAATAATAATTATAAATTCCCCTGGGAAATATGGAAATATGAAAATAAGATTCAGTTCATCAAATATGGAAATATGAAAAAAAATTGAATTGAATTACAGTTAGAATAAAGAGCATTTATTACCGTATAACATACCTGTAAAAGAGCATTATATACAATCAGAACGACAATTATGTCCTGTTTTTAAAATTAGGAACAAAATTAGACTAAAGTGATTCGTAATATATTTATAAGTATGCTTCTAATACATCTTTGAGGGACATTGAAAGTTATGTCAGGAAAACATTGACGTTGACTGACAAGATATCTAGTTATAAAAGAAAATACTTTATTGGTATTATAATTCTCATTACTACTATTGTTATGATTATAATCATTATCATCATACAAGAAAAAGAGCATTGCTTGTGCGCAATCAGATTTGACTTATCTCTTCTTAAAATTACGGACAAAGTAAATCAAAGTGATTGTTGTGATGTTTATTATGTTTATATGCTATAACGTGATAGTAAATTGATAAGTAAATATCTTAGAGTGACATTAAAAGTTGCGTCAGGACAAAACTTCTTGAAATTTCGCTAACTTTGACTTACACAGTAAAATACAAGACAGAAAAAAAAATGCATTGCACATGCAATCGGATATTACCTCTTAGCCTGTCAAGTTATAGACAGAATTGAAGGAAAATGATTGTTAGAATACTTTAGGCTCCAAAAGAACATTATATACAATCAGATTATGTCCTATCTGTATTTGAAATTAGGGAAAAATTGGACTGAAGTGATTCTGGAAATATATTTATGCGTATGCTTCTGATTCATCTTTGAGTAACATTAAAAAGTTGTGTCAGGTGAAAGTGATTGTAATATAATGATTATGTTTATATGCTACAATGAGATAGTAACCTGATGAGTAAATATCATAGAATTACACTAAAAGTTGCGTCAGTTGCAAATTTCGCTGACTTTGACTTACACAGTAAAATACAAGCAAAAATGCATTGTTTGTGTGCAATCGGATATTACTCTCTAAAAAAATCGAGTGAAAATATTCACTCTTGACTTGAAGGAGTGAATAACAAAAGAGAGTGAATTTAGAGTGAAATTGGAGTGAATTTGGAGTGAAAATGTTCAGTTCCACTCATTTTTGAGGACCTCACGGCTCATACGAAGATTTTGGAGTGATCAAATGAGGTCACTCTATTCACTCTTTTCTGTTATTCATTCCTTCAAGAGTGAACATTTTCACTCGATTCTTTTAGAGAGTACCTCTTAGCCCGGCAAGTTCTAGACAGAATTGAAGTAAAATAATTGTTAGAATGCTTTAGGCTATAAAAGAGCATTATATACAATCAAATTGAGTCCTATCTGTATTTGAAATTAGGGACAAAATTGCATTAAGGTAATTCCTGTAATATATTTATTTGTGTGCTTCTGATACATCTTTGAGTGACATTAAAAGTTGTGTCAGGAAAATGTAAGTGAATGCGAGATTCGTGAGGCCAATATCACCTCACTTAAATTACATGTGATCGCAATTTACTATTATTAGTGCTTATCAAAGCTTGTGAAGCTTTCAAATTCCATCACTTTTTTTTAGTTCCAGCTACAATTGTGTGAACTGATTCGCACTTGAATGAATAGGGGCTTCACAAACAATTGTACAAGTTGACCTCTATCAGTGTTTTCGACATATTTTCAAAAAAAAGCGATAAACTCGCCAATCTTGACCATATCCTCATCTGTCATACAGATGTATCATCTCACCAGAAAGAATTTGATCTTCGAGTGTTTGTTTCTCTTTTCCTGGATTGTTGACCTAAGTTCAGTGTTGTAAATTTTCGTCAATCACCCTAACATCAAATAAATCAATTCTTTATCCTTTATCTTTCTGGATTCCTATAGTAAGGGACGCGAATGTCGTGTGAATTCTCATGGATTACCCTAACATTAAGAATCCATTTTTTTTTTGGTCCTTTCTATGGATTCCTATAAAGAATACGAGTGTCATGTGGGTTCTCGCAGATACCCCAACATCGAGTAACCCCATATTCCATCCTTCATTTCCAGAATTAATGTTTAATGTGTGACCATTCTGGATTCCTGTACAGTATGGAAGGGGCATGTCGTGTAAATTTCATACATCCCTTAAGATCAAGTAACCCAATACCTTATCCCTGATTTCCAGAATTAAGCTGATAAATTTTCTGGATTCCTATACGGAATTCGAGTGTCGTAAATTCTTGTAGATTGCAAAGGATGTTTTTCGTCACCGAAAATCAAATAGCCAAACTCATCTTGCGTGATTCCTTTGCTTATTGCTTCTAGTTGAGGATTTGTTTCCGTAGTAGCGTTACGGGGAGAGGCGGGTTTCATTTGTTGTGGCTCGACATCATCATTTATCTCTTCGTAATGATTTTCCTCTCCAATGCTAAGAGATTGTTGAGTGAGGTCTTTTGATGCAGCATAAACTACCTGCAAAGAGAGAGAGAGAGAGAGAGAGAGGGGAGGGGGTGGAATCGGGCGTGTTTCAGATAATCATTTTTTTTTTATTACCATGCAGTACGTTGTTCCAAAGGTTCAGTAGTCCGAAAATGAAATCGTTAAATGAAAAAAAAAAAGGTTCGTTGTTCGAAAGGTTTGTTTATCCGAACCTTCGTTAATTCGTGATTAGGAAAGAGCTTCGTTACACCCGAGGTTCGTTAATCCGAAAACGAAGTAAGGTTCGTTAATTCAAAGGTTCGTTTTAACGTTCACCTGTTTTTACATTGTCGAATTAACGAACCTCATTTTCATTTCAAGATTAAAGAACACCTCAGAAAGAAGGACAAAACGACCCAGTAATTTTCATGTATCGGAAAAAGGAACCCCTTTTCATTTTCAAACTAATAAACCTTCGGAATAATTGACATCACCCTTATTTACACTCAATCAAAATAATGTTGCAATATTCCATTGCATTCAGAATTGTTGTTGCATTAAGATTATCAGCTCTTCACTGTGAACATCGGTAATTGTAATACACTGCTGGTTACTGACAACGACTAAAATACGTAGAGTTCTGCTACAATCAATTCAATCTGCTTACATCAGAACGAGGGAAGAACAATGAAATTACTTTCGCCCTATCAGCCTATAAAAAGACAATATAGTATTTTGCCAGCTAAGTATCATTGAATGTTTATAGGGGAAACTTTCGGCTTTTAGGTGAGATATAATATGGCTGCTATACCGCAAAACTCAGTTGCGTGTTTAAGAGGGATTGTTCTGTTGTTTATGTTGAAAAGATATATCTCGCACTGCGGCTACAGAATTCATCATGAAATCTCTACCTTTTCTAAATGAAAACAATTATTGGCCATAGGTTGCAAGGTGAGGCACTGGACTGACAAAATCTATCAGCTATACTTTCACGAATGTTCTCCAAATTTTCTATAAGGTAAATTTACAGTGCCCTATAATGTATGTAAGTTTCTCATGGGGGGGGGGGGTGCAAGTGTGTTTTAGCTATTCAGGGTTACAGGTCGTTATTCAGAAGGCTCATTTAGATGGTTGAACCGGTGGGAATAATGAACCTGCGGATTATAAATGCAACAAATACTCAGATGAATGGATCAAATTTCATGTTCAGCCATCTAAAGGTGCACTATCTGTTTGGGCAACTGAACTTTACATTCATGAGTCAATTATAATGTAATAAAGATATTATATTGGTGTGCACTTTTGTCTTGCAGCATCCTTACGCTGTTACTGGGTCGCGTCCCCCGACGTTTGAGGAACTTTTTGTGCTGCCATCTCAGGAGTATCACCACCAGAATGAGTGCTAGGAGTGCTGGAATTGCGATGGGAAATAGATTGAAGAACTTGTTTTTTGCGCGTTGGAGTGCTGCTGCTGGGGTGTCCATAGAAGTCTGAGAACCCGCTAAAGAGTCGATGAAAAGTGAATTTAACAATGAACTTAATATGATTGGATGAATATCATTTTATGATTCGTACTCAGAAGAATCGATAAATTGGAATGTGCAGCTAAATGCAAAGGGGGAGACACATATAGACAGATGCCTACATGAGCCAGTAAAGCTAACGTCAGTTTGCGTATAACCCGCTGTATTGTAGTTTTTCATTTTATTATAATTTCACTGATTACTTTTGTTGTGATTTATTAAATGTTTGCAATATAATTTAAAAAAGCAGGATGGGAGCAACAACAAAAGGATTATGAATTGTTTCAATGTACCCCTATTTTCATAGTTTTTTTTTTTAAAGGTAAGCATTCTGCTATTTTCACGAAAAACTTTCGTGAACCAAGTGTTAACTCATGGCTCACTTGCAAATGTTTCTCAAATGGCAAAGGAAGAGGTCTGGTTGGCGGCAAAGCAACATAATACATGTGATAGTTATATGAATTATACAAAGTTGTATACTGCTTAACCCGTTGAAGGCTCGTCCCGAGTATACTCGGGCAGGTGTCTATAAGAAATTCGTATTAAAGCAAACTCAGCTCGTTGATCCGCGGGTTGACGCAGGACTGAAGAAATGGGTCTATTAGTAAAAAATTGACACAATGTGCCTGCTGGCATGGATAGCTAAAATATACAAAGAAATAAAACCAAGGAAATTGCAAACCTTGCGAGAGAACATTCCGATGACTGAATGGATTCTCAGTAGTTATACCTGAATATGAGGAAATTATTGACAAACATCAAATCAATGCACGTTAGAAGACATGATCAGTATACTAGGTTTGAGCGTGCGAGAGAACACGAATCAACAACAATCGCCTCAATCCCTCCAAATGACCGTTTTACCTCGCAATATATAGTTACACTCCATATTTGCATGATTTCTACTAAACATTTTTGTTTGCCGTTTCATATGTGATTGAACATGACAAAACATTTCGTGCTGAAGAGATTTCAGGATCTGGAAGATCTTGTCATCCTGGTATTTTACCTATATACCGTCATCTAGTCCGGATGCAAAAGTCAGATTTTGAGTCTAACCTCAATTGTTTAATCGTGTTAACAGTCCGCCCCAAATGTGGAGGTTGCTAATGCGGTATGCACCAGGTAAAACAGTCAGAGGTTAATAACGGATAAAATTGTCAGAGGTAAAAATGTCAGAGGCTACAGAGTCAGAGGTGAAAATGTCAGAGGTAAAAATAATCAGAATTAGAAATGTCAGGTTTTTTGTTAATGTAAACCGTGAGATCTTTATGCATACCTCAGACAGCACCTCTACCATCATTTACGTATAAATATTTGGTCTGACATTTGACTTACCTTTGGCATTTTCACCTCTGACGATACTGCCCCTGACATTTTTTATTCTGACATTTTTACCTGTAACATTTTTACATTTGACATGTTAACCTCTGACATTTTTACCTCCGACACTTTTACACCGAACAGCTGAATTATATATTTATACTTTCTTCACTGAGGGTTTTAAGATATCCAAAATGCCGCCAAAATTAAAACTGTAATAAAACAAATTCGCGTATAAACTGGTGGAAGATTAAAAAATTGATGGTTTTACCCGGTTTTGAGGGTGCTGAATTCAAATCTGATTGAAGCAACTCTTTGCATCACTGAGGGCATTGAAACATCTAAGATGGCTGCCAAAATTGAAATTTCAACATAAGCCTTTCCTTATAATGATTGTTAATGGTGTTTAAGTTGATAATAGATTAATGGGTTTACCCTATTCCAGAAATGCTTAATCGGAATATTGTCGATGTATCTCTTACATTCTTGAGGGTTATGAGATACATTTAAAAAAATGATTACCACTTTGGTGGCCAAGTCTGCTTTTTAAGGGATCCCTCCATTTCCATCAATTGTTTAATTTGATTGCGTGAGGTTAAGAGTAATGGAGTTGTTTCCTTTGTTGATAGTGCCTGTATACGTGTTTTTAATCATGTTGGGAATGGAAATATACATCAATTCAATGCAACAAAATCTGAAAGAATATTATCTTTTGAGGTGTGTTAATATACTGTCTCCGATGATTTGTCTTTCGCAATGATGGAGCATAGGTAATATATATATATATATATATATATATATATATATTTTTTTTTTTTTTTTTTTTTTTTTTGGGGGGGGGACCCGAAGTTTATTTGTAAATCAGTTTGTGTTCTGACCTTGGATGCCACTTGTGGCGCTGCTCCGGGTTGTCGTGGTATCAACGGGTCGTAATAAGATGTGGAATCCGACGCGGGTCCCAGTCTCGTTACTTGTGAAGATCATCTGCAGATGGGAACTTGCACTAAGGAATGTCAAATTTTGGCGCGAGTCTTCCATGTTTCCTGTCCAGTGTTTCCATGTGTCTCCAAATTTCGTAAAACCTAGAGCTCCGTCACCAATATGCAGATAGTCTTTGTCTTTTTCCATGTTGAACACCAGGACTTTTACATTTATACAGAAGTTTTCTTGAGTTTTGATATCCCAGAGACGGTAACCATTATTTGGATATACTTCAGGATAAAGTGGAGATTTAACGGACATTTCCATTCTGTCAAGCAGGATCAACTCTTTTTGAGAACAGATCGTGTAACATGAAAGAAGAAGAAAAACAACAACAAATAAAGTGAATAAGGTGAACATACATGTACATAAAAGATATGGTTGTTAGACAATAAATCCGTGATAAAATGTTACAATAAAACACCTAACAAGATTCTAGCTTTCCGATTAGTCGATCGCTCATCACATGAAGTTAAAAGTTTTTTTTGCTCGCTGTCTCTGACGAGCCATGCAATTTTGTTAACATTTTTTGTTTTGGTTAAGAGCAAAAGTGGGTATTGCACGGCTGACGTCACCAATTTACTTTGATTCCCGTGTTAAATTCATGATAATCTGGTTCTAGAACCATTGCATGCCTCTGATGTCACAATCAACATGCCCTTGCTGTTACAAGTGGGCATTCAGTCACTCATTTTCAACAACTTGATCGATCGCGTTCGTTCGCCTCGGACTGACTGTCGTTCCACCCATTCCTATTTCATGGACAAGAAAGAAAAATGTTACCACTTCTGTATTGAATTCAAGATTCGATGTGATTCTCGTCTGTTGACGTCCGAGGTGTTTTATAAAACTGCTATCGATAGTGTTTAGTCTTCACTCGTGAAAGGGAACAAGATTTCGCACTCGGTGAAAGATATATGTATAGGCGCACTATTCAACTGGACTTCGCCTCGTTGAACAGAACGCCTCTATTTTTCATCGAGTCATGCGAAAATATTGTAGGTCTCCCATTTCAGTCGTGACCATTCAATATTTGAATATTGTCACTTTCAGATGTAATTTGCTCCTGCCCTGAGCATTAAAGACTGTTTTATCACTGAATCATATGAAAAATTGACAGTAATCTATGCATATGAATTAACAAGTCCATGTAATTACATATTTCTTTTTTCTCTGTAAATGTTTCTTTTGTTTGGTAGAGGAAATATTGCACACATATTGCACATTTCGTAACATACATTTGACATTCTTCGTCCTACTTTGCCCCCATGCACGGTAAACTTGCATGCAGAATTCGCCTTTCTGTAAATGCGGCTTGTGAAGTTCCATTCTCGTCATCATGTTTCAAGTACTTTCGTAGTCAAGTTGAAGAGCGCTATCTGACCCAACAATTTGTTATGATACCACAAGTGCACGAACCTTGACAGCATGAATAAGTTTTCAGTGAGAAGAGAATAACACAAAAGAGGCGGCAAACCACAGAGTGGAGTTGCAAGCAAAAAATATGATCATGCATTGTAGAATTTGGCGGGGGGGGGGGATCTATCAGTGGGTCTACTCCCACTTCGTCTAATAGCCATTTGATCTCAACCCACATGGTCTAATCCTGTTGCGTCTACAACCAGTTCGTCTATTGACCATTCAGTCCAATTGCCACCTAGCCCATTCCCAGTTGATCTACTTCCAGATGGGCTGTGCCCATGCACTTCGGCATACTCACAGTTTATTAGACAAGTCCAAGGAGATACAACAGCAATTAAACCATCTGGTCATTAGACAAAACAATAAGTGGCCAAACTGGGAGAAGTAGATCAAAAGCGCATCAGATGAAATTGATGGTAGACCAAGACAGTTTAATGAGTTTAGCTGTAGTACTGTTGGACGAAGTGGGAAGTGGACCATCTGATAGTAGACCAAGTGACAGTAAACGGGGGGGGGGGGGGGGGGGGTGTAACCAGCAGTCACGTAGACTATACATTTAGAGGAGAAAACAGAATATATCTAAGGTAATCATCCAGAAAGTGATAACGTAATTTACAAAATAATAAGATCAAAAAGAAAAATGCTAATTAAAAAAATGTCTAGAAAGAAGAAATTTACTCAATAAGAGAATAGACCAATAAAACCTTAATGGGTTTGATTTTAGTCCTTGCTCCTATAGATTCAATTGCATTTTTTTTTTGGGTCTGATTTATTCCGCATTCAACCAAATAAACAATTCAAATAACAATTGATTTGATTCACTTCTAAATGAACTGGATTAACATGCAGACGAATTCGAAAAGGATGTCTGTCATTACTGAGGGGTTACAGGTTCGGTCTAATGTAATTTATATTTGTCCAATTCATTTAGAAGTGAATCAAATCAATTGTTTTTTTTTTTCAATCTCATTTTGTCAAGGCATAACTGCATCAGATAGATAAGACTTAGTTTTTGAAGTTGGGTGGAATGTACGTCACTCAACCAGTCTACACTATATTATAGGCCTACTGGTGACGTAATCTTTCAAGACCTTCAGATATAAAGGCGTCACTTTCGTTATTAACGGTAATCGTAAGAGCCTTGGGGTTTTACTCTTTTTCTCCGCAGGGACTGACCTTGATTCTTCACCGCTTGAACAGCTACATTCAGGATTGGTTTATTCATTGATAGGGACTTCAATATCACCTGCAGCCATGCATGGTTGGTCAGCGATGTTACGTTACTTGGTAAGTCATTGCCACTAAAACTAACAATAACTCTGTCTGGGTCATAGAAAAGACCTTCGCCAATGTTCATCTTTAAGCCACATGGAAAATCGAAGCTTTGAAAGGTGAAATGAATCCTGTGACTGGAATTTGCCTTAAAGGTCCAAAGAAGAGCGAAGGGATCCCCTTCATCCTTAGCCCTCTTCCACTGGTCAGCGTTTTCAGATGAAATTAAGACAGGTGAATCAAGTGTGAGAGCCATTGTATCTGCAGCTGAAACAAAATTTACAGATCCCTGTGAATATAGGGAATGTGAATAACGTCAAAACAGTCCAGCAAAATCTAAATCAAGAAGAGAAGTTGCATATTGACTAGAATTCTTGAAATGATCTCCTGAGCTAATTCCAAGAAATCTAGTTGGATTCTGGTTGGTCCTTGTGCGATGACGAGTCGGTGAATATTGACAGTGAATGAATGGGGAATTTTTACATTAAAAAATTGATGGATTTTTTTTTTTAATGCAACCTCTCCACCAGGATACTACACTATAAAATGGAAATGAAAAATCACTCATCAGATGATTTCTTGGCCCATGGTTATCTGTTATGTCTTGATTGTAAATCAGATATGATTCAAATATTGAGTGCGGCAATTTGCGACCAGGTAATTATTAGACTGCTGTTATGAAATGTAATAATATGAATAATCGGCGTATAAATCCTATCACAAAATTTCACAAAATTGTTAACTAATTTTGGCTTAAAGCACCATTCAAACTCTTTTGCATGGGACGTACCAAATGAAACACATTACTAAAGTGTGCTTTCAAAATGATTAATTGACGCGTTATGGAAACCTTGATAGTGTCCAGTAATCTAGTAGAGGAGAGGTGTTTTAGTTTAAATCATCCCTTTTAAGGGGATATCCAGTCCAAATATAAATTAGTCTGACAAGAAAGAGTAAAACATTACGAGTTCAGCGATATAATTTTGATCGACATCGGATGACAAATAGGGGAGTTATGACATTTTGAAGTTTCGCTGTTTTTTGGGGAAACAGTTCTTGAGCAGTCAATATGAATATTCCATAATGGCAAAGTGAACATGTCATTCCCTCACAAATTACCATATAGTTTATTATAGATTCAATTTTGAAATGGCCAGTTTTCATTCAAAAGCAAATTATGCCCGAGGCTCATGTCCTCGTACATTTAACTGATCACTCTTTTGAAGTTATTCAATTAGGAGTAACATCGTTTTTCAGACTTCAATGACAGAAACATTGGCTTTTCGTCATTTTTTGTACACAATCAATCGAAATTGTGAAGTTATCACATCATGGTTAGCTCACTCATTTTCATATTCATATCCACCGATGTACAAGAACTGTTTTTCAGAAAATATCAAAACTTCAAAGTGTCATTACTTCTTTATTTTTCATCTAATTCCATTCAAATCCTTATCGTTGAACCGGTAAGATTGTACTTTTTTTTAATCGGACTAGCTTATATTTGGAGTGGATTTCCCCTTTTATAACAAAGGGTAGTATCAACGATATATTCCACGACCATGGTATACCTAAGATAATTTACCTAACAGCGCTTACGTACATTTTATACAAAGTATACTTTGGGACCGAAAAGGCTGCCTTTGGTGAATAAGTTCAGATTATAACCTGTTTATAAATGTTTTAACCTGTCATGATTTAGTGCCTCTTGAAATTAGCAAACATATCGGAAATCGTCATGGGATCACGGTGTTGCTGTTGTTGCTGTTGCGAGGAGCATTATGGTTCTGTTTCCAACAAAACACAAAGACAACATTTTCGTCTCAGTCGCATTCATATTTGTAACCGGAACATATTAAGCTGGAAATATAAACATTACAAACATGTAATCTCTATACATTTAAGGAAACTGTTTGATGACTAAAATGTGTAAGTCAGGGCCATTATTCCTCAATTAACCAATCAAGTAATTCAGCAAATAATGGGTAATTATCATGAAACTTATAATGTTAAAAGTGGGCACACAATTACCAACAGCATTGATAAGTAAAGGGTTTGGAACTCTTTGTATTTTAGTTGAGTAATTTTGCCACGTTTCATGTGCAAGTTTGGTACTTTTGTTGGTCAAGATGTTCGATTAAAAGTTCGTCCAGAAATTTACGTACAGTATTATGCAAATCACGGATGGAACTTAGCACATGTAATTATGTAATTTTGTGACATTCCGTTCTGAAGCTGGGTAAATTTTGCTGGCCGGACAACTAATGATTGTATATACAGCTTCAAATATTACCCTAATAAGGCAATAAAAACCACACGTCACTGACATTTTATTTCTAACTTACAGCACGTGTATTATTTCGGATCTTACCTGATTCTACGTAGACTGATGGATATGCGTTGTCTAGAAGCAATACAGTGGCAAGAACTAATATCAGCTCCATTATTTAGTACGAGTGTTACCTCTGATTTCACGTTGCAACGGGTAAACAAAGACAAACCAGCACTGTTGCAAGTCGCTCAGTGTCCCTGCATTTGTAGATATTATCCGATGCCATGGACAGTTATCACTTTTGATTCAAGTAGTCTGGTGGTGTACTCCTCGATCTGTGTTGTCATGTCAACAACTTTTTATTTCACTCACAATCATCATGGTTGACGTGATCTTCCCTGAAAGGAATTCTTCTCTCACTTTCACATGTCATTCATAATCTTCGTTATCTATATCCGTTGGCAAATTTTAAAAAAAGAAAGATTTTAGTGGCCTGAACGAGCTAGCAGAGAAAAGTGTTAATGTGGATCCCTGACTACGCAATAATTCATGTAGGTATTATTCTCAAGCTTAAAATGTGTACGAAATAACAAATCTTCTCCGACTGCGAATGAATTCAGGAAATTAAAACAAAACATGGACTTACACTCTCACACGTACAGAAAAAACAAAAACAGTGCAGGCCCTACGCGGTGTGTCAGAAGTTTGATGTCCAAACACACACACACACACACACACACACACACACACAATTACTTTGTGATTCCTATACATTCAAAGAGAAATACAACCCGTTTACTGTTTTCATGTGGATTGAGCGACTGCAGAAAATATTAGAACTCATCATTGGAGTTTGATGGAAATTGAACAATCCGTTCGAAAGTTATGAATCTTGCAGCCATTGCTGGATAAGAAGACTGCTGCATCGCGTGATATCGCACAAGAGAAACGATAAACAAAGAATATACTAAGAGATTAAAACCTAGCTATCATTAGTTTTGTTATCATTAAAAAAGGAGCACTAAAACATTCGACACGCTTGATCAAACTTGAACTAACGGTGTTAAAGCCCCTGTCACACTTTGCCGGATAGGCCCGCCATACAAGAGACGAGCCGTATTTTGCTTATCCGTTGTTCAAATCGTCAATTCGGTGGACAAAGCGTAAAGCTTCCGTTTTTAAGAGGAGCGCACATGCACGGTGTAGGGGCCGAACAAAACGATCAAACAACGCATCCTCGGCGATTGTGTACAGGACAGTGAAACGTGTGCAAACGCATGAGAAACGAATATGAAGGGCATGTCCAGAGGGCAAAACGCACAAGGAACAAATGGGTGATGCATGAGACGTACATCGACTTTGATCGAACGTCAAAGATTCATTAACGTGACGGCTATCAGGCTAATTACTTGCGTTATCTTAGAGCGTCCATCACTCGGCCAGTTCTGCCTCTAGTATATATACCTTTACATTTTAATTCACATCTCAACAGCGTCCATCAATATGCCAAAGGGACTGAGGACCAAGACTAAGTTTTCTCCTCAATATGGTGGCTACTTTTGCTAGACCTTTGACACCATTTTCTTCATTTTGGTCACAATAATATCACGTACATATCAACTACAAAATGTCACACATTTACACAAAATCACTATTATATATGTCCGTTGTTACTTCAAAATTTTAGCGCCAATGTTATTAATTGTTCACTATGGCCTGTAAAATGTTGCGCCATCTGTTGGCGATGGTTTTAGAGCCACTCGGGCTCGGTGATTAAAGTCTGAATATAACCCGTATCTGGTGTCGCTGGATGTTTTCTCCTTTTATTGGCGTGGTGGCAGCACGGGATCAAAAAGGATACCCACTTTAAAAGCGCATCTCAAACACCAATCAGGAGAAATCTCGCTCTTTATATTGAGGTCCAGCGCTCAGCAAGATAGTGTTGTGATAACGCCAGGTACTTACCGATACAGTGTTGTTTAGTTCAGTCCCACACATACAAAGTTATGTTGGCTACCGAGCCCGGGTCACACGTACCGACGCAGTGGTACGACCCCAGCGCTTCGGCGCACGGATGCCATTCCGAATTCCGTAGGTGTAAGCTTCCTAGTTCACCTTACTTCATTGCAAACAAAGGAAGTCATGCAGTTGTTGTAAGTGTGCAGAGTGGTTCCAAAGTGGACATGATGAGTGAGTCTCTCGCAGACATGTTGGAATGCGACATTTTGATTGATGATGCTGGATATGATTACATTACTAGTAAAGATGTTGCTGATGGCAATGTTGTTGGCCTCACATGCTGCATGCTAACACGCAATGATAAAGAGTTGTGGTTTAATGGTGTAGTTTTTAGTGATTTGAATGTTGACGTGATGCTGGTGCTCCATTCATGGAGAACAATGATATCGCTGTACGTCCATCAAAACAACAAATCATATTCAGTGATGATTCGACCTTTTGCTATGGGTCTAACCCGCTTAGAGTGCAGGAAGGTTCATATAGTTCATCTGTTGATGTGAGTTGTGTCTTTCTTGAGAAACAGACTGAGTGTGAGTATCCCAGTTCAGAATCCATTGCAGCAAGCCCCACTGACTCGTATAGGCCTAGTCTGTGCAGTGATGTTGCTTGTGATCATGCTTGCCAGTCTGAATACTCAGTTGAACATAGCTGTAGAGTTTCTCCTGTGACTGAGCATAGCTCTGGATATTCCCCTAATGTGACTGAATATAGCACTGTATATTCCAGTGAGATAACTGAGTCCAGCTCTGTAAGTTTCTCTACCATGACTGAGCAAAGCTCTGTACTTTCCCATGATTTGACTGAGCCTAGCTCTGTACATACCCCTGATGTGACTGAATATAGTACTGTGCATTCCCCGGAGATGACTGAGCCCAGCTCTGCAAGTTTCTCCTCCTTGACTGAGCATAGCTCTGTATGCACCCTTGTTGTGACTGAGTATAGCTCTGTAAGTGGCCCAGATCTGTCTGAAATTGAGCAAGCCTCGAAGTCTGATTATTGCACTGCAGTGCCTACTGATCCTAGCTCTGACAGTTTCCCTACATTTCGTAATGGACACAACGCTGAGTGTCCTGATGGCTCTGCTAATATAAATGGTAGTTCAGCTGAGTCACACTCTACTATGGCCACACCAAAGCCTTGTGTCTCATTCCCAGATTTGCCAGCTGATTATCATGGTGTTTCATTGAGTGACTCATACATTTCTGATGAGCAGTATAGTGTATCTAGTTTCGGGTTTAAGGTTGAAAGGTAACAGTGCCAGAGACACGTGTGTCAGTGTGAATGCACCAGCAGTCAATTCTCGTCCCACGTGCACTGTTGAGCATGATCCGGCTGTCAATGATAATCATCCCATGCGCGTCGATATGCATGCGCCGGCTTTTGACGATACTCACCCAATATGCGCACTGTTGTGCAGGCGCCGGTTGCTGTTGCGAAGCCTTGAAGATGACCCCATTTGATGAGCCATCCCTTTCCGCCAGTGATGATGCCTCAACCCCACAGGTGCTCGAGTACAATGATAATAGTCAAGACAATGTTCCTAGTTCCTGTGGAAAAGTGGTCGTATCCCCAGACCTGGAAGATGGTGCGCATTGGTCTACTATGGTACATCACCATACTTCGCCAGATCGTGGTAACAACGCCCCTCCCACCATCAGTCATGATGCTGATGTGATCACGATGCCACGTGTTCACCCCTATGACCACACAGGTCATGCTCCTTTGCAGACTGGCAGTGACCATGATGCTGTAACCCCTCCCAGTACCCCACTCCATGATGTGATCTGCCCTCGCACATCACAGCCCGATGTCACAGCCCTGCCACGACCGCACGATGTCGCTGCAGATGACCCCTTCTGGGATTCCATGGATGTTGTCGCACTCAACCCGTTGCCACACACCTCTAATGCTTGTGCTGGTGACCCCTCCTGTGCCGTCCATGATGTCATCACTGACTACCCTTGCTACGTCCCCCATGTCGTCTACGATGGTGATGGTGACCCACACGATGTCGCCTTCAATGCTGATGTCGATGACTGCGATGTAGCTGACAATGCCTGTGTCAGCGCTTCCCCACCCTTGTGTGTCGCGGATACATGCCCTAAGCGTCAATTCCTTTGTCGGTCAAGCGCGCCCACCCGATGGTGCCCCCAACCTCGTTGCCCGATGGTCCCGTCACCGCCTGTGCCCTGCGGTTGGACACACGACACGTCCTCCAGATGTTGGCCCACCTGATGATGTCCATGATGTACTTTCACTGGATGATGTAGACTACCCCTTCTGTCCCCCTGCACCCCATGTGCCGGATGCCAATGCTGCCATCCTGCCTGGCTAGCCCCCCATCCCCCATCCCCCAGCCCCCAGCCCCCCCAGCCCCCCAGCCCCCCAGCCCCCCTTTGTTAGTTTTCCCATTTGTTTCAAAGGTGATTATTTGTATTTAAAGTATTTTGTAATTTACCCCCATGCTTAGAATCCCATTGTTTGGTGTCTTTATGCCCTATTGTATAGCTATTGCCACGTAACTGTTTTCTTATGTGATTTGATCCGTCCATCATGTTTAAAAGATATTAATATAATGATGACCTGTGATATTTATGCTGATGTGTCGGTTACAAGGACATCTTTATAAAATTTGAAGAGTGTAACTTGTTTGTGTTCACAGGTTATTCATTTATTGGTTTTTAGCTGCTCAGTGTGGTACCTCTGTACACATTAAATAGTACATTTTGTAGGTTACTCACAATTGTTTTGAGTACAATTGGCATTTTTAATTACTTTTAATAAGTGTTCAACTTGTCTTGATATACACTGTAGTGTTTCTGTGCAGAGACCACATGGAATTGGACAGTACATGTATATGTATGTGATTAATCCTAGTCCTGCAGGCGTGTATTTCCATTATTTCATTGTTGTCCACAATTATTTTCCATGTTACCTACTTAGTGACAGACTATGTCAGATATTGGTCTTGAATGTGTACTTAATTCTTACATATTTAGTATCATAGTTTGATTTGGGGGAGATTCCCTGCCTGTATTGTTATATTTTTACTACATGTATATCGTTATGGCATTCCTGTTAATATGCCTGTACTTGCCTTTTTTATTCACCTTAGTCTCACTCAAGTTCCATTATTCTTTTGGTGCAGAATACCTGTTTGATACTTGTTTTTGTCTTAGTAGGGGCGTACTTTAACAATTTATATTATTTTGTGTAGATATTTGATAGTAGACTGTCTTACGTACACATTTTGAATTGTAATGCTTATTATAATGTATACACGGCTGGATTTTACACAGAAAAGAGGGTCAGTTTTGGGTAGGATACCAACACTGTTGTGTGAAAGGGATTTATTTTGTGGTTATATTTTATTCCTGCATTTTTGCATGCACATGCCTTGCTGCACACCTCAACCTTATATGGTTCCACATAGAATATTAAATTGAATCATAGGTTTGCATGTGAAATGATTATTTTGCCTTTCACTATGAATGGTTTGTGTATTAAACCTTAGTCAATTGATTTGTTGTCTGCCCTTTACAACTATAACGTGTACATAATTAGTACAGTGTCATCTAATTTTAATTATTTGCTGATATGGCAAGTGCAAGCCCTTCAGCTAGATTCTTCAGTTTGCCTGGCTAATTACAAATCAGGTCTGTGGGTATTATACATTAGTGTGCCATGATTTTGTTTATTATGTGATCACAATACCGATTGTTTTACTCCACTTATGGCAATGAAGGAGATGTATAGGATATAGTTCTGTTATTTTGTTATGTCCAGTGATTGTAAGTTGAAGGTAATCGAATTTTGTGTAAATTGTTGTTAATAATTTATGATGTAAGTGATAATGGCAGTCAGTTTAGATTTTAGGTAATTGAGTGTAATTTATGTGATGAGTAAGGTTTAAATGATTTTAAAGTTCAGTATGGTTTATTTGAAATAGTAGTGTGGTGATATCCCAGGTTAGGTGTTGGTACAGTGTAGGTTAGGGGGTGACATTGATTATTTAATTTTGGTATTATATATAATGGAAATCATTTATTGTGAGGTAAAAAATTTATGTGTTCAGATTGGATAGGTACATAATGATGTGAGATCAAATAATTTGATCATAGTAGTGTAATATCGTTCGTTTTACAGCAGTTTTTAAATTACAATTACTGTACCACATTTATTAACGTGTTACATACATTATACAGGTATTTCATAATTTGCCATTGGTTTAGTAAGTGTTTGTGATTGGTGTAGTGCATCAAAGTTATGTAATTTAATAAGTATTATGGTGATGATTTAATAATTTTGTATATTATGATGGGGAGAAAAGAAAGAAGATGTCACGCCAATGTTATTGATTGTTCATGTGTTATATGGCCTGTAAAATGTTGCGCCATCTGTTGGCGATGGTTTTAGAGCCACTCGGGCTCGGTGATTAAAGGCTGACTATAACCCGTATCTGGTGTCGCTGGATGTTTTCTCCTTTTATTGGCGTAGCTTTCTCCATGTTTTTTTATTTTTATTTTTTCAGGTGCTTTTTATGAATATCAATGGCTGGATCAACGTTGATTTCCTCAATTAAAGGCACACATTCTTCATTGAACTTATTCATTGTATTAGAAGCTCTTGAAGTCAAAGAGGAATGTATTTAGAATATCAGTGTCTGCAATACATTTTTCAAGTTGGGACATGGACTCAATGCTCGAAGTTGTCTCTATTTTCTCTTAAACAGTTTCTGTGATACATCAAATCAAATGCAACACAGTAAGATGACTCATTTAGATTTCCTATTGCTATTCAAACCTCGTAACCATGGGTTTTGATTTTGATGACGTTAATCTTCTACTCATTGTCTCACTTTCACCTCGAAGTTCACTACTTCTGCATCAGAGCAATAAAACTCACAACTTTTAACCTTTGACTATCCACCACATTATCTCAGCCAATGCCCACTCACATAGGATGTGCTTCATCGCCCCGTGATAGCGAATTTGATCTTTAAGAAAGGGATGCCCTTTTTTGGTGGTACATGTACAAGTAGTGTATTATAGGTGATAATGATGCTTCCATAGGAAAAAAAAAATTGTCTAATGACAAATGATCATAAATATACTGTACAAACCAAATTGCTTCAGGACCAAGCAACTTCTTGGACCACACCTACCTTCTCTGTTGCTTGCGCTGTCTCCTCCCGGAGGCAATACAGTACTTTTTAAGGGCCATGTTGGTATTCTTGAGATTCAGATATGCCTGCAGTATCACAGGCTGTCCAGTGTCGTTGTATAGCACCAGCACGACAGAAAGGCATTAAATGATAAGGGCGAGGTCCTACGATGTTTGTATATGTCCTGGCAGGAGTTATTTGCAGCAAAGCCGGTACACATTCGTTAAGCATCAGCTTCAAGTCCTGTTCAAATACTGTGGATGTGCTGTAGATATCCTGTATATGCTGTAATCATCGCTTATGGCCGTCCTGTCCGTTTGTCATCCGTAACTAAATACGTTTTGCCCGTAGTCATTCTGTGGCTATTCCGTGAGTATGAGTTCGATGTGCTGTACGTAGCTGTTCCATCCGTCCAATCTCTTGCAGCAACGGACTTTACAAGAGACCTAGCGGATGGAAACCCGTGGAAAACGACAAAGCACAGTACAAATACTTGTACAGGGGAAAACGTGCAACTATCGAACAAGGGTCGAATCGCGCTATCCGTTTTTGGTGAGAAAAAAACTTTGTGCATGATGCACAAAGTTTTCTGGCCGCTCTGACGGAAATCACCGGAAGAGAACGCCCATCCAAAGGATAACAAGGAAAAGTAGAAATTACGCAGTGCGTAATATATGTCCCCGCCGGAAGTAGCATTTTGTAGCAAAATGTACAATATAGGTGAAAAATCAAGGTCAAAGGTCAAAGAAGTCAAAGGTCAAAATTCTGTGTAGAAGTTTTGAAGCGCTCACCTAGTGCCATCACATAAAGCAAACGGAATCGAAATCGGGTTAGAAATGGCAAAGGTAGCATTTTGTAGCAAAATGTACAAGAAAATGTAGGTCAAAAATTAAGGTCAAAGGTCAAAATTCTGTGTAGAAGTTTTGAAGCCCTCACCTAGTGCCATCACATAAAGCAAACAGAATCGAAATCGGGTAAGAAATGGCGAAGGAGTGGCATTTTGTAGCAAAATGTACAATAGAGGTCAAAAATCAAGGTCAAAGGTCAATGAAGTCAAAGGTCAAAATTCTGTGTAGAAGTTTTGAAGCCCTCACCTAGTGCCATCACATAAAGCAAACAGAATCGAAATCGGGTTAGAAATGGCGAAGGAGTAGCATTTTGTAGCCAATGTACAATATGGGTCAAAAATCAAGGTCAAAGGTCAAAGAAGTCAAAGGTCAAAATTCTGTGTAGAAGTTTTGAAGCCCTCACCTAGTGCCATCACATAAAGCAAACGGAATTGAAATCGGGTAAGAAATGGCGAAGGAGTAGCATTTTGTAGCAAAATGTACAATACAGGTCAAAAATCAAGGTCAAAGGTCAATGAAGTCAAAGGTCAAAATTCTGTGTACAAGTTTTGAAGCCCTCACCTAGTGCCATCACATAAAGCAAACGGAATCGAAATCGGGTTAGAAATGGCGAAGGAGTAGCATTTTGTAGCAAAATGTACAATATAGGTCAAAGGTCAAGGTCAAAGGTCACGACTGAAATTCTGTGTACAAGTTTCAAAGCTCCCATGTAGTGCTATCATATAAAGCAAACAGAATCAAAATTGGCTCATAAATGACAGAAGTAGCAAATTGAAGATTTTGATCACACACGGACGCACACACGGACGGACACACGGACGGACGGACACACGGACACACACACGTACGCAGCCCGTTTCATAGTCCCCTGCTCGAACTCGTTCGGCGGGGACAAAAAAGACTTGAAACGCATCGTGACGGATATCAACGGATGCAAACAATCGGCATTCGTTTCTCATACGTTTGCCTTATCCGGCAAAGTGTGACAGTTTTTTTGTTTTTTTTTTTTGCCGACGACATGACCCTCCTGCCGATGTACGTCGACGATAATCTTGATTAGTTATCTACATTTTCTCCAAGTGAAATGCTATGCAATGAAAATTACAAAGCTAGCTTCGCGCAAAAACCGTTTGACATTTGATATTAGGTAACTGTTTGTAGTTGAAACGAAATAAATGATTAATGACATGATAGAAAAATTGTTAAATTCCTATGATTTTTTTTTTTTTTTTGGATGAATATTTAACCTGGAATTCACAAGTCGAACATAAGGATACAGTCATAGGTTTCATGTGAATCAGCTATGTGTATTCCTAAAGTTTTTTAAATGTATTTTCTTTAATGCACTTATAGTTTAATACAAACCATTTATTCTGTCCTATTTACTATATGGTGTTGTTGCTTTGAGAAATTGTTATTTGAAATATACTGATTTGTTGCTAAAGTTGCAATACAAGAGTCTTAAGATTTTTACTCATGGTTTCCATCATTTATGTTAATACAGATCATAAATTTTCAAGCGCCTAACGTTGTAAAAGGTGTCAGGCATAGCTACCCTTCAAAATGGGGTCATTCCACAAGCCCGACAACCACAAGTCATATATACTGCCCACGAGCTCGACATTGAGAAAAGGTCCGTGAGTTAACAGCAAACAAGGCCCATGAATCCGACACCAAAAGCAAACAGGTCCATAAGACCGACACAATAGGCTATAATGCAAACATTATCTCATACTCAAAGCAAAAATGGTCTACAAGACCGATACTGCGTGCATTTCAGTCTCGTGGGCCTTTTTAATCTTTTGTCGAACTCTCGGGCCTTGTTTACCAAGTGTCGAAATAATGAGTAATAATTATTTGTCCAGTGTCGAGCTGGCGAATCGTATAACTCGTGTGTCCATTCTGATGTCGAGCTCATGGGCCTTGTTCACTTAGTGTTAACCTTGTGGGCTGTGTGACTCGTGGGTCATATCTCGTGGGCTGGGTGACGTGTGGGTTGTACATATGACTCGTGGGTCGTGTGACTCGTGAGCGGCGTGAACCCGTATCTCTGTTTTAGAAATTTAAAGGTTTGACCGTCACAAATCAAGATCTATTCTGAATCTCCGGTTCTTATGATACATACTGTGAAGGGAAAGATATCTTTTAATCAAACATACAAGCAACGCAGCGAAGTAGAAATTGAGAGATTCGAGAATAAAGAATGATGGTAGTGTATAATGGAAGTCACATCCAATTGTTAAAATAAAATCGTTAGAACTGAGGATAAGCTTGAAACCAATGTCTCGTTAGCCAATTAGCTCTGGCTAGACATCTTTCATAATCTATTTTATACGAATGTAAAGCTTTTCTGCAAGTCTATGTCTTAAGTATGACGCCTGAATACCGCAATTGAAACTGATCTAATGTCAATACCATTCACACAATAGAGATCCTCACGCAACAAGGGAACAATGACCGCAAAACAATAAATGGGCTCTAGTCTAACGAGAGTGGTCGTTTTAATTATTGTACAGCAATACAAACGATGTTTCGGTATTGGACCGCCATACCATATGCCAAGTAAATCACTGTATGCAAAATTCTGAGCATGGTCAGATTTCAGGAAGTATGAAATTACGACATGGACATTGATTCATCAACAAGTACAAGGACATGTCATATGAAAGATAAACTCTGAAATTACTATCCGCAAGTAAAAATGCACCATATATAATATGTACTCATGATTAACTACGTGGGCATTTATGTTAATTTTAGGCAATCTATAATTATTAGAATCACACCTTGCAAACATCATATATGGGACAGCCCTACAAATTGATAGATAGTGAATTAGTTTGGCGATCATGGCAAATACTCTTCCAAGTGTTAGTACATTCAGAAGATAACTAATTACATACATACATACTTTTTTTTTCAATGATATTTTATTGATTTCATTCAAATCAATCATAAATTAACCCATTCTGGGTGTAACATGAACATAAAAACGGTACAAATGCCATTCAAAAGACAAATCCATTACCAACTTATACTGCCAATCATCTCCCTTCAATATAACAACTCGATTACAAATCAATCTTACTGACCATTTCTTCACGAGAAAGTATTGACATGTACAATATATATATATATATATATATATATATATATATATATATATATATATATCTTTGACTATGGTATACTGCCAATCATCTCTCTTCAACATAACAACTCGATTATAACTCGAGTACATAAGGGTGTATATATACAAGGATATATGCATAAAAAAGCAACAAAAATACGTTATACAAAACTAGAATGAAATCATTCCATTGAAAATCAAATCCCCATCCCCACCAACCCCGATGCACTCAAACCCAAGGGCGTACCGAGGGGGGGGGGGGGGGGGGGGTGTTTTGGGTGTTCAAACACCCCCCTTTGCCAAAAGGGGGGTGTTTGAGGTGTTCAAACACCCCCCTTGGACAAAAGGGAGGTGTTTGAGCTGTTCAACACCCCTCTTCAGCATATGTTTAGATGTTGACAAATGAAACAAAAGCTGTATTTACCGCTTTTATTTCCGTTTTGAATTCCGCCTTTCCTTTCTTTTGCGTTAATTTTCTCTCTCTCTCTCTCTCTTCCTTGTTTTATCTTAATGTTTGTGTGGACGATGACACATTATGGAGTTACATAATATACGCACTAAAGAACTCGTGACAGTCGTGTACAGTACGTGTTAATACTACGTTACCGCACCGCGCGCGAAGCTGACGCGCAAACAGTAGACATTCCCGATCCCTGCTTTGCTTTCTGACCGAATCGCGGAGATACACGTACATTACATTGCGCATAATGTTCAGCGTTTACCGGTATTGTACCGTACGCGGTACCGTAAATTGTAGGCCTATATGATGCATAATATCATGTGTGTACAATGCATGCTGCGCTGCAACCTATTATAGGCACATTGCATGCTAAGTTAGTAGTATCAACTACCAACAGTGGCCATGGTGGCGTATCTAGAGGGGGGGGGGGGGGGGGGGGCAGAAAACCAAATCAAACAAGATGAAAACAAAACATTAATTCCATGTTTTGTAACGCTGAAATATAAAAATTTTCGGCTCGCTCGCTGCGCCCGCTCGCCAAAATTTATCAAAAAAAAAATAAGAAGAACAAAACGTAATGATGACGTGGAAATATAAAAATTTCGGCTCGTAGTAATTTAGAGTATTTTTCCAAGTTCTTAGTTTGTTGGCATAAATCGTTATCTATGAAGCCGTCACTATATCTTGATTAAAATTGTAAGATTTAATAACCAGAAAATGACAAGAATTCCATGTTTTGCAAGGTGAAATACAAAAATTGTCGGCTCGCTCGCTGTGCTCGCTCGCCAAAATTTATCAAAATTTACCAGATTTTATATCGCCTTCAAAAAAACCCTTTTAAGTGCTCGAAAAGCATATCAAGTGGACTTTTTTTAAGTCCCTACCGGGATGGGATTGGGGTTGAACACTGCTGGTATAAATCGTTATCTATAAGACCGTCACTATATCTTGATTAGAATTGTCATTCGAAGATTTAATAACCAAAAGTGACAAGAATTCCATGTTTTGTAAGCTGAAATACAAAAATTTTCAGCTCGCTCGCTGCACTCGCTCGCCAAAATTCTTCAATATCTATTACATTTAAATCACCCTCAAAAGACCCCTTCTAAGTGCTTGAAAAAGCATATCATGTGGACTTTTGTCGTTATCTATAAGGCCGTCACTATAGTTAGAATTGTAATTCGAAGATTTAATAACCAAAAATGACAAGAATTCCATGTTATGTATAAACCTGAAATATAAAAATTTTCGGCTAGCTTGCTGCGCTCGCTCGCCAAAATATAACAAAATTTAGGGTTGCCTATTACATTTAAATCACCCTCAAAAGACCCCTCTTAAGTGCTTCAAAAAGCATTATCATGAGCATTTAAGTCCCTACCGGGATGGGGTTGGGGTTGAACACTTTTTCAGAAATTAGGGGCGCAATTTTCGCGCTTGCCCCGGGCGCCGTTTTCCCTAGATACGCCACTGACTACCAAGTACAGTCAGTATAGTAGCCTACTGGAAGCAGCAAGCTCTGGAAGCTCTGGGAGTAGCAAGTTACTTGCTGCTCAATGTAATTAGTAATAGCACATGGACTTGGTAATCTTTAGTAATAGTAGATATGAATTTTTTTCAATGACTGAAAGTTAAAACTGAAAGATAACTGAGTGTGAGTCTACAAATTGTAGTTGGATGACTTTATTGCGCCTAAAACTAGATATCTAGGTCTAGGAACAGTGGCGTAACTACGGGGGGCATGGGGGGGCACGTGCCCCCCCCCCCCAATCCGCTGGTAAAAAAAAAGAAAAAATAAGAAAAAAAAGAAAAAACAAGGGGAAAAAAGAAAAAAAACCTACGAAAATGGTAATTCAAGGGTTAGTAAACTGCTTTTGAAATCGACATGAAAGAATGATCAAGAAAAAAAAATATTTTTCTAAGATTTCTTTTAACCATAATAAAGAGGTATAACATTGTTCAAAAAGCCCGGAGTCGACAAAAGATTGTGATTCAGCGTGATTCCTGGTTGGCATTTTGAATACAAGCATGTGCGCAGTGACTCAGAATATCGGAATGGCAAAAAGAGTCGCTGCATGTTGCGCAATGTGATGTTTGATAGGTTGTACACATTTGCTATCAGCGCTTGATCATTGATTATGCAGTGTTGCTATACATACTAGTCTATATTAAAATGCCTTGCATTGCCAATAATAAGACTTGACCTTGGCTATTTCCTAACTTTTCCATCTATATGAAACACACACACTCACAAACACAAACAAATTAGGGGATGCTCTATATAAAGTACAGATCTTGGACATCCTTCTCCCGCTTGGTCACTTCGACGCCCCCTCGCTGGTCATACCTCCCCCAATCATGAACATAAACCGACACCCTTGACTACCAGTGCCGGATCCAAGGGGCGCACCGGGCGCCCCCTCCCTCCAATGCGAAAAAATATACATGTAGCTACAAACGACAGTTTTTGGACGGTAAAATGTCAAAATTTTTAAGCTCGCTCGCCTCGCTCGCTCGCATTTAACCGTTATATGCCATTCTGCTGATGTTGCTGCCAGTAATTGCCAGCAGTTGCGCCCGGTGCCCCCCCCCCCCAATTTCCAAAGCGAAAAAATATAGCTACAAACGGCAGTTTGGGGACTGTAAAATATCAAAATTTTCAAGTTCGCTCGCTTCGCTCGCTCGCATTTAATCGTTATGCAATTCTCCTGATGTTGCTGTCAGTAATTGCCAGCAGTAATTACGCCCGGTGCGCCCCCTCCCTTTAATTTCCAAAGCGAAAAAATATAGCTACAAACGGCAGTTTGGGGACTGTAAAATGTCAAAATTTTCAAGCTCGCTCGCTTCGTTCGCTCGCATATAATCGTTATGCAATTCTCCTGATGTTGCTGTCAATAATTGCCAGCAGTTGCGCCCGGTGCGCCCCCTCCCCTTAATTTCCAAAGCGAAAAAATATAGCTACAAACGGCAGTTTGGGGACTGTAAAATGTCAAAATTTTCAAGCTCGCTCGCTTCGCTCGCTCGCATTTAATCGTTATGCAATTCTCCTGATGTTGCTGTCAGTAATTGCCAGCAGTAATTACGCCCGGTGCGCCCCTCCTCTTAATTTCCAAAGCGAAAAAATATAGCTACAAACGGCAGTTTGGGGACTGTAAAATGTCAAAATTTTCAAGCTCGCTTGCTTCGCTCGCTCGCATGTAATCGTTATGCAATGCTCCTGATGTTGCTGTCAATAATTGCCAGCAGTTGCGCCCGGTGCGCCCCCTCCCCTTAATTTCCAAAGCGAAAAAATATAGCTACAAACGGCAGTTTGGGGACTGTAAAATGTCAAAATTATCAAGTTCGCTCGCTTCGCTCGCTCGCTTTCAATCGTTATGCAATTCTCCTGATGTTGCTGCCAGCAGCTGCCAGCAGTTGCACCCGGTGCAACCCCCTTAATTTCCAAAGCAAATATATATATATATATATATATATATATATAATTTTATATATAGCTACAAACGGCAGTTTGGGGACTGTAAAATGTCAAAATTTTCAAGCTCGCTCGCTCCGCTCGCTCGCATTTAATTGTACAGTTATGCAATTCTGATGTTGCTTCCATGAGGTGCCCCCCCCAATGTTTTGACCCACGGTACGCCACTGAACACCCCCCTTTAAAAAATCCTGGGTACGCCTATGCTCAAACCTATCCCACACCCCGCCCACCACAACCCCAAACACATACATCCATAACCACCACACACATGCACCCCAAACATCAACACACATACACACCAACACCAAAACACACATACACACATACACCCCACACACAAACACACCCGAAGCGATACCACCTTCCTTCCTAATGAAAACGACTTCCAAATGTTGATTGATACGTACAACATACAAGCGTGTAATGGGCCGTATGCTGAAAAGCATCATCCGCCCGCACCCAAATACCGCTCCAAATACACATTCAAATTCATCAAACAAAACTCATCAAACTCCTAACTGCGAATAAAATCCTATAACTTTTACACCACCAAAAACTTACCCCTCCCCGCGCGCGGCCAATGACACATTATATTGCCTTCACCACTGATAACTACACTGTACTAATAAAAAGAAAAAGAAAACAAAACAATACTTAAGCTCTCGTTTCAGAAACATTTTCCCATTTCAGCAAATGTCATCCCAACTTATTTCTTTTTATAGCAATTTCTTTTTCTTCATCCCGAAAACTTATTATTCTGTTACAAATTTCCTCCAAAGTAGGAATTTTTCCCTCCGACCTAGATCTAAAAATGATATATTTCAAACTAAAAATTATTGTATTATAAAATTTTACTTTTGGATCCCTTCCCGTAACACCAAAATGAACGTCTCTCCACTCTATATTTCGAAGATCTGCCATCTCAAACCTATCTATCACTTCCCGCCACACACACACACACACACACACAAATGCAGGCACTATTTCCATTTTGTGGTACCTTACCGGCAAAGTCATGAGGTTGCTGTTTAGTACAATGATATTTATTTCCCGTTATAGCTGGTATTAATTCACCTTGTCATAATACATAGTTGTCTGTTAACAATGTTATTTATTATAAAATGGGTTCAAGAATGTAGCCAATAGGAAGCGCTGAAATGAGACACACCTCCTTCCTTTACTTCAGTACAATTGCACTGCCTGTATGGTAGATTGCCGATCGTCTGTGCGCGCGGCGGCTCCTTTGATGAATTGCATGCATACGCGCTGTCAATCCTGTAAACAACTTCTAGTTCGGGCTGCCGGCCGGCCGGCCTGTCTTCCCTTGTGCATAACCATGTGTGGCGTACGTACGTATACTCTACGCACACTTTGTACAGTACAGTAGACCAAGCGTTATGGGACCGGACGCGTACATGGAGTCACTTTGAAGAGCAAATCCAACGATTTAGCAGGTTAATTCTCACGCCGTTTTCAGAGTATGTTGTCTAGTAGGCCTATATGAGGAGTCTATATCAAGTCTTTAAGGTAAAGGGTGCATATTCTATGTAAAATAAGTAAGTTTTCATGCGGGAACTTAAGTGTCCGGAAACCCAACCCCCCATTATACTTATACTGTATGTGCGGGACTTCCGCGAGTGCGACGTGCGTAAATGTTTGAGACGAACATCTTCGGACGTCTTGACCCACAAAGGTACGTGAAAAACGCTGAAAAATGATGTTAGTTTTCGAATTTTCGACCCATTTTATAAAACAAATGATGCACAGGATTAGTTCGTGGCGTTAGTGGAGGCGTAGCTCACTCTCGGGTATTTACAATGTAGTGCAACATGCACTCGGCTTCGCCTCGTGCATGTTTCACAATTGTAAATACCCTCGAGTGCACCACGCCTACACTAACACACTATCCTGTGCATCATTTGTATATTATCTGTTATTGTTTCCTAGATAACAGTTAAGGGGCCTACATCAGACTTGATTACATTTACTGGACTGCGACTAAACATGCTTACTGCTGCACAGCTTTGAAATAAGTTCCATGTTAAACACGGAATTTCGGAATTCTAACTTTACTATAGGTGTACATGGAAATTAGCCTTTAATAGTCTTAGATAAATTACTCTGTGAAGAATTAAATCATTGTTTGGCATGATGTTATTTACCGATGTGTTGGCTCAGTGAGTAGAGCGGCTGCCCTCACAATCGGGAGGTCGGGGGTTCAAACCCCGGCCGCGTCATACCAAAAGACGTTAAAAGATGGGAGTTGCTGCTACCTTGTTTGCCGTTCAACAGTTGAAAAGGTTAGAGCAACGTCGATCTGGCGCTGCTCAGTGGCTGCCGGGCCCACGATCAATTGGGCAAAATGAATTTCCATTCTTGGACAATAAAATTTGGAATTTATATCCAAAACAATTACAGTGTATTATTTATTATGTTGTAATTCTATATCATTTGCTATATGATAATTGTGAACACAATGAAATGACAATTCTGGCTAAAGACTCCAACTTGTCGAATAGGTAAAATTATATCAGATTTTTAAGAAGAATAAAGAGACCTAAATGATTCCCTACTTTGCCCAAGTTGATTAAGAGAATTAACAATAGATAGCTGGTAATGCTAGAGGTTATAATAGTGACAGGGTCCTCTGGAAAGCAGCGATGCTACTTCCCAGGATGAATAAAATCGCATTAATTAGACTCTTCATCTCATAGAAAGTGTACCCCGCATACGCATTTTGTTCATAGCTTTGATTGTGCGCTATCATTTTTCAAATAATAAAGAAGATTCACGCAATAACAATTCAGTAGCATGAGAGATCAATACATCTTGCTGGCTCTGCAATGAAATCTTTATTCCCAATGTTTTTTTTTTTTTTTTTTTTTTTGCAAAGAAACCAACTTGCCAACCTACAATCGAATGTTACAGAAATTCAGACTTCAGATACTACACTTATTACAATATAACTCAATGAATTACAATTCGATACAATACAATGCAATACAACATAATACAATACAATGCAATACAATACAGTATAATACTATACAATGCACTAATATATACAACAAGATACAGTTCTATACAATACAATAATTGAATTCTCATAGCGGTCTTGAAGATATAAGTTGCTTCAATGAGCTTTACATCATAATTATTATCCTAACCCATATACGCATCTGCTATAATCTACTGGTCAGCTGAAATTAAACAAAACAACATATAAAGAGTTTATGATAATGTGTCAGGACCGACAATGATGGGCATATCGTACATACTGAACATTGTCTTCACCATACACAGGCTAAACACAACAAGGACAAGACAAATGGAAAGTATAAGTGTTGTATACAAAAGGGTTATCTTCAATACAGTCACTCCCCGCAAATTACCTCCCAATCCAACATTAAATACATCAGTACACTGTACTTAACAATGACATGAATCCTAACATTGCTGGACAAAAATAAAATTGTAATAAAGCCAGTTTTACAGTATGAAAGAGACATTTGAAGCATCACTACCGCGTACTCACTTCTGTACGTGAATTCATTTGCAAGTGTTGAAATGCAGCACGAGTAATGCATCGAACATAATACAAATGCTCATGAGAATTTCTCTTACTGTCGTTAGAAGTTAGACGTTCATAAAAACGATCTTTATATAATACTTCTGGTGAGGAAAACTGTCACGAAGCGCAATGACACAGGCAAAACAGCATGACTTGTGTTTAAAGGATGACCTATATCTTCTACTTCAAGCTATATGGACGTTTATGCAATATTGACAGTGGTGGTTAGATGGTGCAGGTAAATGAGTGATATGTGAGTAACAGCGAAAGTTGTATCAGAAAAATCATACTGGAAAATGTTCGTTGGCATGGCGTTACCTGATATTTTTACAGCTACAGTATAATTTCCTTACTTTTGGTGTGCTATGATATTTTTTCATACAATCGTCTAAAACCTATGTTGTAGCTTAGTACATTAAAGCGAAGTTCGACGTGTGCATGATCTTTAGGCACCATATTATCATTGATTTCTTCTCTGGCTTTCCTGTAATAAGAACAGGGGCTGATCCAAGAATTCCGTAAAAAAGAGGCGCCTTTACAAAATAAAATTGAAGGGGGGGGGGGGGGGGGCGCCCGGTGAGCGAGGTTGACCTGAATAGAGTTGATAGTCTTTCATAGTTTTTGTAATCTTCTCGAATAGTGACATTGATCACAGCCACGTACGCAAATAGCTTTCATGTGCTGAAAGTCAACACCAAACGCGCCAATAAGTTTGTGACCAAAATATATCTTTAGCTCGATAATTATCAACATAAAACCGTTCCATGTCTTCACGTAAAAATCAACAATGACAAGTTTTCGGGGTAACCATAAGTTTGTATCCTTGTTTAGGATACAAGTTTCTTTGTTTATTTTAATGTCAAACAATGATAAGTGAAGTTTCATTCGCATGTCAATGGGAGATTGTTGTGAGGCCACGATATCACTACCCCATCTAATTTGCATACATGGTTGCTATCAATATCACTGTTTTATCCAAACATAAATTATGAAACGTGAGTATTTCGTAACCGTTTTCTTTTGTTCAAGGTCTAATTTTGATGAACCGTCTGCCATGTTCTTTGTTTGGTTTTTCGAGCAGAAAATGTTGTGGTGTTGGATTTTAGGATTTTTAGGATTGTCAAGTGTTGACATTCTGTGACACGTCTTCGAGAATCAAGTAACCAAACTCATCAATGTTGGCTTCCACTTCCTCATCGATGTCTGTTTTTTCTTGATTGTCTCCGGAAGGCGAGTGTCGTGAATTCTTACAACTGGTCATTGATTCTCTTTCTGTAGGTAATGTTTCATGATCTTTGTCCTCAATAATCAAATATCCAAATTCGTCCAGCAGAACCCCTCCTGATTCCGTAGAATTAGAATTGTTGACATTTGAAGAAATATCAGATATAAGTTCATCACATCTCATGTCACTGGTAACTGAAGACACTGGATTATGCATTTCACAATTGACGTATGCGTCTCTTTGACTCCCACGCGATGATGGTGATATTTTCGCTGTCTTTGGAGATTCACTCGTAGTACTGATCGGGTCATGTGTGTGTGCAGGAACAGGAGACTCCGACCTATTAAGACCTTCTCCTTTTTCCTCAGATCTTGACGGTGGTCTGTCATAAAGATTGGTGTGCTTGAGGTCGGATTGATCATCGTCTTCCAAGGAACAATCGCTTACGTTCCAGAGTGAATTGCTTTCCATCTCAGCGAGACTATCTTCCATGTTCTCTACAGCATCCTGGGATGTTGAGCGGGAAACATCTTCTGAAGATGTCGTACGATTAGAGTAAATGTTAGACAGCATTAGACTAGTTTCGTCTTTGTCCATGTCCTTCAAACCGCTAAGTTTCTTAACCTCTTCAACTGTGGAATGTTTTGACAATAACGTGTCTTGTGACGCTTCTCTTGAGGACAAACTGTTATCTGTGGTTGATTGATGGTCTGGCACACCCACCACCATTTCCGCCTCTATACCTTCACGTGCTGTTAATTTTGTTTCTACTTCGACAGGTTCCATGTAACCATTAACGCATTCCTTTCCATCGACTTCAATGTCATCTGCACAGATTGATATTGTTGCCGACAAAGCGTCAGAAAGTAGCTGAGATGATGAAATCCCGGTAGGATGTACCTGTACATCTGTGATGCTTTGTCTGCTTATCTCAGCTAGTGGAAGATTAGCACGGTTAATAGTGTTGTACGGAGAGTCGTCGATTTCGACTCTTTCGAGTCGTTGTGTGTCCTGATCACCCATTATTTCTTCGTAGACGTTGTCCTCGCCCATTAGGCTCAGAGAACGTTCAGCTGAATTTGGAGTCACAACATAATATTTCTGCAAAAAGGGGGAAAAGGTAGAAAACGAGAGAAAAAAAAAGTAGAGAGGACGTGTTACAGTTGTTCACTTCATTATGCAACTGTTAATAGGATGTGGGTACAAGGGGTATCAGATTGATGAATTGAAAAACGTGGCATTCGAACATCAATCATTGCTCCTAGTTCGAAGAGATGAACGATTAATCGGGTTCTTCCTCTGTATATTATCAGTGTGTTTGGAAGATGTATATCCTAGAATGTCATGGACCAGAACTAAAGGATTTGAGATGAGATATTGACTGCAGCATTGTAATTAAAAACTAATAGTCATGACAATGACGATGACGGGGCTTATTGGTCGCTTTGGTGTTGTTTGTGGGTAGAAACTGCGCATGAAATAAGGGCTGGTGTTGGGTTGATGGCAGGATGTATTTCGTGGAAAAATCGGAAAGCCACCTTTACATCTTCACTTACAGTGGCCTATTTCCTCTCCTGCGTTAAATCATCAATGTTTACAATAACTTATTTCAACTTGACTTCACAATCACGTGTCAGTATATACGAGTGTGTATTTTTCAGCATCCTTACGTTGTCAGTGTGTCGATTAATCCAACGTTTAAGGTACTTCTTGGACAACCATCCCAGGAGTATCAACATCAAGATGAGGGCGAGAAGTGATGCAAGTGCGATGAGAAACCAAATGAAGAACTTGTCTTGCCTGATAAGGAGTTGGGCTGGTGTGGTGCTGATAGTCGTCTTGAAAACTGGCGGTAAATTATATTCAGTGATCAGGTGTTAGTGGAAAGCTTGTTTTTCTTACAAAGAATATAATTATCATAACATATGAACGAATACTGTCAATGCATGTTATGAGTATCATAAACTAATACATACATATGTTTTTACTTTATAAGAAAATATTATGCAAATAAGATAAATATTATAAGTATCATCCACTTAAGAACTAATCAGCTCCTAAAGTATCACATTTTGAAATTATTTTTTTGGTTTAGGGGGAATCAAGCGGATGAAGAATCTTGAATAGCTATTACTGAAAAAAGGGTATAGCCGAATGGGTAGGATTAGGCCTACAACACCTCTTCAAACTGCCATTAAGATGAAAAGCCCTTTTGACTGTAGATGGTAAGAGGATTGAAAAACCAAAGAGAAGAATGATATACGAAATGAAACTATGAATGCAGAAAAGTTTAGTATAAAGTGCTCAGTTCTTCTGTCTGATGTTCAAAGGAAAAGAATCGAATTAAGTGGCCTCATGAGTGAATTCCATCTGCCTCCATGAACAATTTATTTTGGTGTAAATATGCCTGAGCTAAAACTGTAAAGTTTTAAAAATCTCAGAGATGCCAATGCCAGAATTATAGATACCACAGGTAAAATGGTAAAGATGGATTCATTCTTGTCTAAAGGCAACACTATTCCATAGTGTTAATGCAACTAGGGAAGAACAGCCAAATGTCTCGCCTCAATAATCTTTTTTTTTCACCCTCACTGGCCTGCCAAGCTTTTTCTCACGCCTCATGCACAAACAACACCCCAAAACAAACAAATGAATAAATAAATTAACAAACAAACAAACAAACAAACAAACAAAAACAAACCAAATAAACCAAACAAATTCATTTCCAATCATCAAACATAAGATTACATTTTTGGAACAATCTTTTTAAAACAGTAAGTCAAATTAATATAATCATAGTAATAACCAGATCAGCTCCTTACCAGGGCTCCTACCACTCCTATCCCGCTGAAAAATGTCACATCTAGCTTCTCACTCATCTTATCATCTATGCTAAAAGTCAATGTTTCGTAATTTGTAGAGACTTTTGCCTACACATTTGATATTTTTACTCAAATTTTTAAAGACCTATTTTTTCTTATATTCCTTACATAGCCCTTGGTATTTGTACCTGTAATATTTTATCTCTTGCAATGTTTACTGATATTTCCACCTGACATCAGGAAAAGCACTACATTAGGGAATTCGACGGTCTGGTTAAAGGTCAAATGATTGTGAATGTTTCGTATTAAACACATTACATCTCGACTCTGCTGTCTGTTATCATGGACCTTGCTAAACGTGACAGTGAATAGTGAAATGTCCACTTGCGAACCTTGCGAGAAAGTATCCTGATGAGTTGTTGAAATCTCTGCTGTTGTGTCTAAATAAATGAGGAATGATTTGAGAATTCAAGTCAGTGCAATCAATTTGTAAATCATCATTACTGTACACATGCAATTTGTAATTGAAAAGAGCAATTTTTTTTTTCTATTTTCACAAAAAAAAACTTTGGTGGGCTTGTTCTTCACTTATTGCTCACTGGCAAATATTTATGAAGTCGCTAAGAAGATTGGTTGATGGTAAAACAAGACTTTAACTGAATTATGCCGATGTTTTATGTAACTGCTAATTATTTACCATATTTGGATATTTACATTTAAATTGGAAACTGGGACATATTTGTGAAAGTACATACATCACCCATTGTCATAAGTGTTTGCTAACAGGCATATAAAGTTAATACAGACAAAAGTGGAAACATGAACTTGCGAACCTTGCGAGGAATAATCCTGACGAGTTGTTGAAATGCGAGCAGATATGTCTGAATGGAAAGAAAGTATTGAGAAATTTCAAGTTCTTTCAAATGATTTATTATTTGTGTATTGCATTCAAACGCATTTTTAGTAGAAACAAGACAAGGCGTGCTGGAAATTGTTTCAATTTAATTCATAAGAACTTGATCTCAAATTTGGGTGCTTTACAGGTCCTCGAAATGTACAGTTATAGGTCCTATGTCTTTAGCATGGTCAAGAAGAGCATTAGAAAAATACAAGTTGCAGTTTTGTATGATTGTTTGTTCTTACTGTGGATGCCACTTGTCACGCTGTTGTCGGTTGTCATGGTATCAACGGGTCGTAATAAGATGTGGAATCCTACACGCGTTCCAGCCTCATCACTTGTGAAGATCATCTGGAGACGGGAATGTACACTAAGGAATGTCAAACTTTGGCGCGAGACTTCCATATTTCCTGTCCAGTGTTTCCAAGTGTCTCCGAATTTGGTAAATCTTAGATCCCCGTCACCGATATGAAGGTAGTCTTTATCTTGTTCCATGTTGAACACCAAGACTTCTACCTCTATGGACGAACCGTTTTCAGTTCTGATGTCCCAAAGACGATAGTCGTTACTTGGGTAGACTTCGGGGTAAAGCGGAGATTTAATAGGCACTTGGTTTCGGTGAAGCAGGGTCAATATTTCTAAATTAGAACACCACGAAAATACTAAAGCTTAGATTTTACAGTAGTGCAGGTTGCCATACAATATAGTTATTTTACAAATGGAAAAAAAAAATAAATCTTTGGGTGGTGTTCAAGTATACATAACATAAAAGGCTGTAAGATCGTAGCTGAATGCATCCGGAATTTTTGTCCCACAACAGAACTTGCTTTTTGTGTTTTAGACATTGATAGTGTAATACTGTGGCTGACATACACCAACCTCACAAGAAAGTTGGGAAACACACTGTTCATGGTCCATAGCCTTATAAATGATATTTTATGTATACATGGACATATTACACACGTACAGTTGGGGCAAAATCTTTAAGATAGTTGGCCGAGTTCCTTCTTTCTTCGAAAATAAAATAATGCAGAGAAAAATATTTTCTGTTAAATTAATTATTTGAATTTAGAAGTACCACTATAGAAGCTATATATTTCGTTCTTCTCTTCCTCCTTGTTTCTCTCTGTCCCTCCACATACACACACACGAGCTCAAATACATTTAATGTGTGTGTGTGTGTGTTTTGCCGTAACGGTGAAGATAAAACTTTGCAAATTGCCTTTTTTTTTTGTTTTACATGGATATACCTTGCTTTACAGCCGCAACAGTCATATTCAGTGTAAGCTGATTCAATCTGTCACTTATAAGTGCATCTCCAAACGTTACTTGCAGCCAGGCGTGGTTAGACGGCGATGTCACGTCACTTGGTAAGTTTTCAAGGTTAGTGCCACTGAAGCTAGCTATTGTGCAGGCTTTACTTGGAGAATCAAGGCCATCGCCTATCTCCAGGTTAAGTTGATTTTGAAGTATGAAACTGTGGAAACTGAAGTTTATCCTGTAGCTGGCATTTGTTTTAAACATCCATACATAGGCGAATTCAACTCCCGTGCCTTCCTCCCACAGAGCAGTATTTTCAGATGAAATGTAGAATGGTGAATCCGGTGAAACTACTTTAGATACTGGAAATGAAGGGCAGAGGAGAGAAACAAGGTATTACAATGCAGCAATATTAAGGGCAACCCTGCATTGCAATGAGAAATTAATCTGACAGCCAGATGTCGAGTTTCTTAAGGAAATGTTGACAGTATACGTCAACTGTAAACATTCCAAATCATTAAACTAAATTTAGAATGAGAGATCATTCGAATTCATATATTTTTACGTTGGATTCTACGTTGTCACCTATACAAAATTTGACATGAAAATGCCATGCATCCTAATCATATTTCTAGCCCCTTAATAACTTGGATATAACAAAAGAAAAGAAATCAAGTAGTGGAACAAGTAGAGCGGTAAAACGACAGAAATGGAAGAAAGTTCAGTGGCGGAATACGAAGAAAATAGAGAAGGAGAAGGAAAGCAATGATAAGAAATTAGCTGGATACGTTTTATGTGAAGTGTCGAATTTTAAAGGAAATAGAATGTTATAAAAGTGAAATGTTGGCGCACAAAGCTCAAATTTACATTTCTTTCCCCGTAATACAAAGACAATAATCGTATCCCCTTAACAATTCTTTTTTTTTTCAGATTTCGTAAGTGAAGAGTGAAGAATGATCATCGTGAACCGAAGTAGGTTAAAGGACAAGTTCACCTTCATAAACATAAGGATTGAGAGAATGTAGCAATATTAGTAGAACACATCAGTGAAAGTTTGAGGAAAATCAGACAATCCGTTCAAAAGTTATGAATTCTTGAAGTTTTTGTGCAGTAACCGCTGGATGAGAAGACTACTGCAGTGTATGTATAACTTAGATGTCACATGCGTACAACAATATAAGGAAAATATAAGGAGAATTTCACAAAATTCCATCTTTTGAAAAAAGTACACATTCCCCTGACTCGTTACCGACAAATGTTATGGGTAATATTATTCCCCCCGCCTTTAGAAAGAGGCAAGTCAAGTGCTCTTTTATTATGCGAAAAAAGTGAAAATATGTTGAATTTTCTTTTACATTTTCTTTATACTGTTGTACGCATATGACTCACAAGCTGTAGTAGTCTCCTCATCCAGCGGTTCCAACACAAAATTTTAAAAATTCATAACTTTTGCATCGATTGTCCAATTTTCCTCAAACTTTCACTGATGTGTTCTACTATTATTGTTGCATTCTCTCAATCCTTATGTTTATGAAGGTGAACTTGTCCTTTAAGTTATCACAGAAGCATCACAATATTCATATATTCCCACAATATTATGACAGACAGTCAAAATCCAGTTTACTTGAATGATAAATCAATGACTGATTGTTAACAGTACATCCATGTGTAAACTATCGATGCGCGGAGATTTTCAGATCTTACCTGATTCTACGTAGAACGATGGATATGTCTTGTCCAAAAGCAATACAATCGCCAACATTATTAGCAGATCCATTATTTGATATACACCACGTGTTATGCAGAATCCCATATTACGGTGGAGAGAGGGAAAAATGCATCCAAGCAAGCCAAGAGTCTCTCATATTTGACCGTTGAATTCGCTGTCAATTAATATACATGCATCACTGTTAAACGCGAGAGCGATTTATCTGTATGGATGTCCTGTGTCGCAGCTCGTTGAATGGAGTTCTTAACGGTCTTAGTCATATTAAACAAGAAACTTCCTCAATTAAGTGTTGCGGCGGCTATAAATTTTGGTAGCAGCAGTTGTGCTCTCACTTTCATGCAGCCAATATTATGCTAGTCATCTTTACACTGTTATTGTAACACAATATATATTAACTGCTCTCTGAAAAACAGCCGTATCAGTCTGATCAAGGCATTTTATCCCTTGATTAAATGAAATAAAACAAAGCAAACATGAATTAATTGCAAAATTTGGGATGTAGGCCTATACAGGCGCTTAGAAGAAAAAACAAACAAACAAAATTATACAAAATAAACAAAAAGTAAAGCGTTGACTTTCAAGCATACCTGATATTAGATATACAGCTTGGTATCTTTTGTCTCAAATTTGTCCAAAGATGTTTACCCTCTTTTACAACGATTTCATTGCATCATTGTTTTGTTTTCTTTATCATCCAACCCAAGGTTTGATTACCAATGATAACTTTTTGCTTTGTAAAATCGAATAAGTGAAGATAAGGCCTACTTTACTGTGAAGCAATAACGTTTCTTGTACAACTGTAGATGTTATTCATTTTTGTAATTTTCTAAAATATCCTGTACTGCTGTCCAATTATATATATATTTCAAAGTCAATTATTTGAAACTGATAGGCCTCAAACATGTTAGAAGGTATGTATTGCTTGTCTCTGACTGTGAAAGCTGTTTTTACCACTTGTAAAGTTTCATTTTATTCATTTGAAGAATGTGTGTAGCATATACGTTCAGGTTCCACTTTATCTTTTACATTCGGCACACCCTTGGATGCGATTTTGCATACCAATTTATATTCTGTCGGCAAAATTCGAGAAGAGAGACGGTATCAAGTTGTAGTTTTGATATTTCATTAGCCAGCTTTGACACTGGCGACTCCACGACGTAATGACAAGTAATAGCCATAGTCACGCTTCTGGGAATAAACAAACCCGAGTTGGAATTATTATTGTTATTATTATTTTTTAATAATTAATACTACCACTATTACTACTAATTCTACTGTTATTTATTTATTTATTTATTTATTTGACATTACAACGTAGGATACGAACAGGAAGTCGTACTTGTACTACATGATATAGGCCCTAAAGAATGTTGTGATTCTACATGTTCTAGGTGCATACCACTGGTTGCCAGTGAAGGAAAAAGGCAAACTTAATCACCGAGGCTCGAGGCCTTCCTCCCTAACCAGCGCATGCACCCAGAGTAAGCTATATCAATGTAATTAAGCAATTACAAACAGTGTCAATAATACATTATCATACAAAAGAAAATAACCTGCACTTCAAACAGAAATAAGTACAGGTGTATAGATAAAAATAGGTCTACAAATAGAATTGCAGTCACGTGAAAAATGATGATATACAATTTATGTAATCTCACTTTAGGCTGTAAACAAAACTGAAATCCAATGCCTGCTTTTGTCATTCTGTAGTGATGTTTTGTGCACGTGATGTAGCTGCATCGTTCTGCTCATTTTATCTGATTTTATTCATAGGTAAACTCAGCTATGATTGAGGAGAGTGAATTCTTTTACATTCCCAACAACATTTAATTTAGGAACTCATGACGTCTTTCATTCACTTGAAAGGAATCATATTTTTATTCTGGCCTAATACAATGATGAAACACGTGATAATTTGGAGAAGGGTACAAACAGAGACTTTCCCCGCACATAACAAAACTGAAGTGAAACTCTTCAAGAAACTTGATATGAAAGAGGAACACATTTTTGTATAGGCCTATAAATATCAAATGGTTTGAAGTTTCAACATCATTGAAAAAAAAATCCATTGTCAAATAAGTCGAAGCAGATTCAAAATACGTGGGGACACCTAAGTTCGTTTTAAGTAGAACCACTTTCATCAATCCATATACTGGTTTTGAGATAATCAAGGCTGGCAGTAGTATATCTCTTATGGCATGGTATAATCTAAAATTTGTGAAGGGTCTACAGAAAAAATTGACAGAAATCATTAAAATGTATTGTGATTATATACTCTCTAGAAAATCGAGTGAAAATATTCACTCTTAAAAGAGTGAATACAAAAAAGAGTGGATTTAGAGTGAAATTGGAGTGAATTTTGAGTGAAAATGTTCATTTTCACTCGTTTTAGAGTGACCTCAGGGATCACTCCAAAATCTTCCAGTGATCCTTGAGGTCACTCCAAAATGAGTGAAATTGAAATTGAAATTGAACATTTTCACTCAAAATTCACTCCAATTTCACTCTAAATCCACTCTTTTTTGTATTCACTCTTTTAAGAGTGAATATTTTTACTCGATTTTTTTTTTGAGAGTATCAGTTGATTTTACTATATCTATTTTCTTTGCTATCATGATGCTCCTTAAAGGACAAGTTCACCTTCATAGACATGTGGGCTGAGTGAATGCAGCATCAGCAGCAATTTTAGTAGACCACATCAATGAGAGTTAGAGGAAAATCGGACAATCTGTTCAAAAGTTACGAATTTTTGAAGTTTCTGCTCAGTCACGGCTGGATGAAAAGACTACTATAGCTTGCGATGTCATATGAGTACAACTGTATAAAGAAAGTATCAAGAAAATTCAAGATATTCTCACTTTTCTTACATAATAAATGAACACTCAACTTCTATCTTTCAGAAGTCAGTGGGAATAATATCACCCCTAACATAAGTCAGGAAAGAGTCGAGAATATGTGCACTTTATTCAAAAAGTCAGGTTTTGTGAAATTCTCTTTTCGATTGTACTGTGAAGACCTTTAAAACTGAAAGTGACTGTCATACTGTTAATGCGAGGACAACGCCGGCCACAAACCTTCAATGATCCATTTGCATGTTAAGCTTTATCATAATAATCTTATATTCTTTACCTATCAAAAAGAAACTGACGCTTGGACGTCGAAACTGAAATTTATCTTATAAAAGAATTTACACCATAGATACCTTCAGGCAACATGGACATAATGACCGCTAGACAATTATCGCCCCTATTCTAAGGAGTGAAGGAGTATTAATTGCATGCGAACCAACACTGAACTTTTGGCATTCATTCGCTAGGGGCTGAGATTATGGTTTGGTCATTGTATTCAAATTTCTTATATTATAATGTCAGATGTAAGGAAGTACGATATTGATACTGAATTATCAGAAAGTACAAGGAAGTGTTGTACAACAAATGTAAAACTTACATTACCGTTTTCCGCTGTGTAATCAGCTATGATCTAGCTTGAAAACACTTGTTTTAGGTACCCATGGCTAAATACTATTCAACGGTAGGTTTATTTTCATTAACTGAGTTTCCATTCAGTTAACTTCATTACAAATATATATATATATATATATATATATATATATATATATATACATGCATACATATATATGATATATATATTTGATAGGGCACCAGCTCAGCAAGATATGCAACAAGATCACTCTGAAAGTAAGCTACAGCTGCATGGACAATATGCATACTATAACAAAGGCACACAACAACAAACTAATCAACAACAGTCGAGAGCAAGCCAGGGACTACTGCAACTGCAGAAGAAGGAGGATTGCCCGATCCCTGGGAAATGCACAGCCAGGAACATCGTATACGAAGCGAAAGTAGCGACCCCAGACGATGAGAAAGTATACATCGGCCTCACCTTAACCTCCTTCAAATCCAGATATGCTACACACAAGGCAAGCTTCACAAACAGGGAAAAGCGACACCAGACAGAACTGAGTAAATACATTTGGGGACTGAAGGATGAAGGCACTCCCTACTCACTCACATGGAGGATCGTCAGGCACGCCCAACCGTACTCGCCCAAAACAAACCGTTGCAACCTGTGTCTATGGGAGAAATACCACATCATCACGGCCAAGAAACCAGCAACCCTGAACTCAAGAACTCATTTCAACATGTAAACATAAGAAAAAGTTTTCCCTCGCAGAGCTTGGTTAGTCCCCCCCCCCCCCCTCATCCACATGTAACAATTTAAGCCATTGTATTTATTACCCCTGTCTATACATTAAGCCCAGTACCAGTGTCATTATCAACTTTATTGTGCCGTTAAGTAGCCACGTGCATGTATCTTTTGTATCTTTTGTTTGCTTGCTTGAGTGCACCAGAGCCGTATGTCTTACACTGTACTTTAACAAGAAACTGATTTAGTTGCTGACGAGGCTTCGGCCGAAACAGACTGTCCAGCTAAGTCACTAATAGAGCAACGCCTTCCATACATTATATTGTATTATACAACACCTCAGAATGATGTTGAATTGTGATTGGCCAAGAACATGTCACATGACATTCAATAGAAAATACCTATCAAACTCATTGAGAGTGACAGCCATGCAATAGGCCCCTGGCATGGGCCTATAGCACGGCTCGAAGGTACTATAGCACGGCTTCGCAGGGGGCTACTATTGCATGGTTCGCTTCCGCAGGTACGGCTTGACCTGTACCAGCTTGCGCTTAGCTACGTCCTTTCACATACAGGATGCGCGGCCGGGCACCGTATCGCGTAGGCTACGTGTGCAGCTGACCTACATTTTGCGTGGTATGGTTTGCAGACGTACTTGTGTGTACAGAGTAGTTCGTAGTGGGTGTAACGTTAGAACCGAAACGTTAGGCCTATTTGTAGCGTCAAGTTTTAGATCATACAATCTTGTGTTTACGTTAGCGTCCTAACTCTGCAAAATGGCGACCAACTTTGTACTACTAACTGACGAGGAATTAGAAGGTCTTCTGGATTGTGATGCTTCGAACACGAAGAAAGTAATAAGGTATTCACTTAAAAAACTCGAGGAATTTGCCAAATTGGTTGGATATGAATCGATCGACGTTGTGAACAGTTTGACAGTAGTGGAGTTGGACAAATTCTTGTGCAGGTTTTACGCTGGCCTTAGGAAGGATGATGGTACTTTGTATACAAAGAAGAGTATGCAAAGTATCAAGTACGGGATCTCCAAGCATTTCATCTCAAGAGGTGTGGACACTACTTGTTCTGAAAGCTTCCCTGAAAGCCAACAGTGTTTCAAAGCCATGATGAAAAAATTGAAGCAAGAGGGAAAAGGCTGTGTAAAACACAAGAATCCGATCAGCAGGGAAGACATGAAGAAAATAGCTGAAAGTGGACAACTTGATATTGATACACCACTTGGGTTGCAGAACAAAGTTTTCATGGACGTCATGGTCTACTTCGGACAAAGAGGTAGAGAGTCCCTCCGAGATATGAAGCCTGATGACTACGTCTTGAACACGGATGAACTCGGAAATCGTTATTTTGAGCGTCGCGACACTTTCACAAAATCCAGGAGAGAAAATGAAAACGAAGAGTTTGGAGGTCGGATGTACGAACTCAAAGGTTCTCGTAAATGTCCAGTCAACAGTCTAGTCAAGTACAAGGAACTACTCAACCCATCTTGTACAGCATTCTGGCAGAGACCCAAATCAAAGCCAACAGAAGTGGGTCCGTGGTACGACAACGCTCCTCTTGGAATAAATACAATTGGATCCAAGATGAACAAAATCGCAGTAGGAGCTGGATGCATCACCAAGTATACCAACCACAGTCTGAGAGCCACGACCGTAACTTCGCTGAACGATGCAGGTTTCGAGAGCCGGGATATTATGACCGTCACTGGACATAAGGCCGAATCTTCTCTGAAGCATTACGCCAAGACCAGTGCACTCAGGAAGAGAGAAATGAGTGCCAACATAGCAAAGGGCCTAGCAGAGGGCGGAAACGAAAACGAAAATGCAGGACCAGGGGATGTTGTGTCACATGCAGGAACGGTCGTTTCGGCTGTGTTTGACCTACAGAAAGTCCAAAACCAAGGTGCTGTTGATGCCGACGGCGAAGGACATCTGACCCTATCCCAAGAACTGCAGATTCAGTCCAACATGAACATTCAGTCGTCGTCTTCATCGACCACCAAAATTGCCAAGAATACGGTCCAGCACTTTCATTTCAACGGGCCAGTGACTTTCATCAACAAAACTTAATTTGGGGCTGAAGGAATTGTGCGTAGTGCACATATGTTGACTTTGTTTTGCTTTCAAGTTTGGATTTCAAAATAATTAACTGTTCATACTTCATATGAACTAGAACTTCAGCTATTAAGATTGAGGTCTAACGTTTGTGGTCTAACGTTAGATAGACTCTAACTGCTAAATATGTTCAGCATCATCAATATTTTCACATGGATCCTGGATTTTTACTATTGACTTGTTGGATCTTGGATTTTTAGACCCTACTTGGAATTGACTTGACATTGGATCCGCTACATTTATCATGATATGTGGACTCCTAATGGACCAGTGACCTCAATACCAAGCCTTCGTCAAAAGGTGAGAAACTGATTTGTTTTGTTTTCTAGTCTAAAACCTCTTGTCTATGTTTTCAAATACAAAATCATCGGAAATGGGCTATTAAAAGTCTATAGACGGTGTAGGCCTAGACGATCTATTATTTATTTACAGTTAAAGTTAAGTTAGTGTTAACGCTAGCTAGGCCTAGACTACTACTAGAAAAACACTACTAGCAAGTCTAGTGCGTTCTCGATCCATTGCACTAGATTTTAGAAAGTACAATGTAACAATAGTCTAATAAAGAATGTCGCGGCTAGATCTAACAGACCAGGCTCTATTGATATAGGTCTAATAGAGATAGAGTCTAGACCAACTAATTAAAGAAAAAAAAAACGGTGGGACAGGACAAGGTGTTGTATAAAACGAATAATTTATGATTTTGTTCGTGCATTGGGGCACGTAATATCGCACTCGGCGCGAGATTCGCCACTGGTCTATTCAACGCGGCGCTGCGCGCCTTGTTGAATAGACCAGTGGCTCATCTCGCGCCTCGTGCGATATTCGTGCCCTATGCACTCACAACTCATAAATTATTCGTATACTACATGGGCTCCTATATAGTTGAGCACTGTCAGCCATATTGCAGTTCACACCCTACTTACATATATATATATATATATATATATATATATATAATGGTGGTTGATAAGATGTTTCCATGTAACATTTTCTTATACACATACTATTCAAATACAAAGTAATCATGTTTTTATCAATAATTGTATTATTTCTCTCAAAAATCATGCGACACGATATCTTAGAATTCTTTTGATATTTGGTCATTTTAGAGCAGCCTTGAAAATTCATCAACTCATAATCATTGAAAACATTGTTTATCCTAAGGACATTGCTCCCTAATATATACAAATAAACTTGTTCTTTTAAGCCGAGTGAATTGCAGACAGCAGCGAACAGCGAACTGTGTAAATCATTCAAATGAAGTAAAAGAGCAATGAAAATAAAAAAAAATATACTTTACTCCCAAAATTGATCCTTGAAGAATCTCTATGGTTGTATTCTTAGACTTCGATTTAAATGTATATATATATATATATATATATATATATTCATTTATTTCTTTTCGTTAAAAAAATGATAGTAAAGACAACTCTTTAACCAGTCTAACACCATTCTCCTACTCACCTACTGTTCCATAAAATAACAGCTTTCTCAATAAAACTGCATGATCAATACAAGCAAGAATTTAAAAAGCTCTGAAAAGATTTCAACACAGCGAATGATTTTACTATATCTCTTATCGAATCTAAAAAAAGCTATTGTGTCATAACCTCTTCTTTTAACAACATTGTTTTTAGGACAAAACTTTTTTTATACATACATAACTAATGATTTTAATGTTTTCATGCACAATATTCTACATTTTTACTAAACATGGTTAAAAGAAATACAGGTTTGTAATTCGTTTAGTTACATTCACTAACATGCTCGTAAAGTGGTATCACTTTGGCGTACGTATAAAACCTCTGCTCTTTTTTGTTTGCAGTTTTGACAGATTTGCAGATATCATGTTCAATTACATCAATGAAAAAAAATATTGAATCAATGAAATTTCCTTTAATACGTTTATTATAACCTTCAAAAGGAGGGTTTCCATTTTTTTTTTGTATATTCTAACCAATGGAAATAAGATATGAACTACAAGAGTCTACGATAGTGGGGATATCATACAAGTATACATTATATACATTTGATATTTTCAATTTTTTGAGTTTTTAACTTTTCATTCAGAAGTTCAACTTGATAACCCTCATGGCCCGTTTGGGTTGTTTTTCAAATATTTGAACCTCGCATCATAAGACAAATGCACAATTTGCGTATTTTGATCATTTGTAACCAAATTCCTTATAGTATCATAGTTCGTTTGGCGATGAACAATTTTTTTAAAAACAATTTTTAGATGATTTAAAGTTTCTATTACACATTTTCTTTAACATAGGGGTGAACAAAAGTTTATTTTTCTTCCGTTTCAATTAAGTCATATGGTTATAAGAAAACATTTATCATGTAGCTTTGAATGCACATTAAGAAATAAATCATATTGTATATTTACATCAGTATTTAAGTCATATGGGTTATAAGAAAACATTCATCCTGTAGCTTTGAATGCACATTAAGAAATAAATCATATTGTATATTTACATCAGTATAATCACACAACTAGATATGCCGCTAAAATGCAACTGGCATGCCTCGACCATAATGCATGGTTCTCCCAATAGGTTTAGAGTACTTCTTGGCCATGTAGGTAATGCCTCACATAATTAACAAAGATTTATCATAACTTGTTTGTCACTAGGTTCCATTTGGATGGATGATTACATTGCTTAAGAGAGCAAGTATTTGGAGATTTGAGCATTTTCACTTTACCTTTGTTCCTTGAATATGACCGTTTAATTACAAAATGTGATGGTTACGTGCTTTTAGTAAGAGAAAATATCCGAGTGACGCTGAGAGCGTCATGTGAACCATGTGAAGAAAAACATGTTGAAAACTGTTCAATGGCATGGAGATGTGCGTTTCCTACTACAAGTGCCTTTACACTGACAGCATATACATGTATACCATAATTATATAACTTTTTTTGTGCTGTAGTGTTTCTTCATTTGAAAATCCCTATTCAGCTTAGTCAGTGATGTTCGACTTGTTTGACATTTAGCCACAGCAATTTTAGTGTCTTTGCGCCATCTCATCCATTCTGTACGTAATCTATTCCTTTCATAGATTAAAGAGCAATTGCAAAATGTATTTATGTTGATCCTTGATAGAGAGCTTATAAACTTTCAACGTTTTCTTATGCTCAATGAATAATGACATTGATCATTAATATGACCAATGATCTAGGATTTTATCATCATCAGTGCTGGTGCCAAACTCATCGAAACGTTTGTGCCCAAAATCAATCAACCAATCAATCAATCAATCAATCAATCAATCAATCAATCAATCAATCAATCAATGATTTACCAATTGCAAACTATCCAACGTAAAAGTCAACAACGCTAGGCTTTAGGGGTAAAAAAAAACCGTATTGCGAATGATACAAATTGCTTTCTTCGATTTTAACTTTAAAAATTCAAAAGTATGGGGGAAGGGTCTATAACGCTCACCTGAGTATTACAGATTCACTTTGCACAAATTCTTGCGGACTATTACTTATAGGAAAAACTAATCTAGCTTGGTGGACTTTGCCGGCGTCCAGGAAAGCATGGCTTGCATTTTCCACTTTTTTTTTTTTTACATTCCCCCTTTTTTTTCATTTTTTTTTTAATTTACGTTTCATCATATTCGAGATAACATCTTCTAAGTTTGTACAAAATTTGACCAGGCATTTAAAAAAAAATACACAGATATAACAAAATGTGAAAACTGGCCCCAAATTGTGGTCTTGGCTCACAAGGGGGCCACTGACCAGCTGGATATGTGGCATAAACACACTTGAAAGTACACTCTCTAGCGTATTTGTACGGAACATTTCTTGTATTAACAAACATATTTAAACGGCTCCCTAATATTTGACCCTAAATGGGGACCCCAAGATGCACTGCAAAAAGTCCGGTGTTAAATAGTGAACACCGAGCTGGTGTTAAATTTTCGGTGCTCATTTATGATGTCAAATTAACACCTCCGGGTGTCATTTCCAAATTTTAAACTGTTTTTTGAAGAGTTTCTTAGTAACTGCACTTCTTGTTGATTTTTACATTAAAATACTAGATTTTTGAAAAAATGTGAAAATAAATTTACACCAAAGTAACACCAGCTGGTGTGGTCTCTTATTGAAGCTGGACGGGTGTTAAACCATTGATATTAACACCAACAAATATCAAATCAACACCATGTGGTGTCATTTTTGAATTAACACCAGTACAGTGTCAAAATAACACCAGGTACAGTGTCAAATTAACACCACGAAGTGTCAGGTGAACACTTTTCAACACCATCACAGTGCATTTTTAACACCTGTGGGTGTGGTCCTTTATTGAAGTTTGATCGGTGTTAGACTTAACACCCGTGGTGTTAAATCTAACACCGATGTTTTTACAGTGTGGAAATGGTTCCCATTCGTACAAAATAGATATTCTACGAGTATTACCCTATAGTTGTAATACCAACCAAGTCTAGTGAAAATGTGACTTTTCGATTTCAAGCTGAAAATATTACACACAGGACACCAGGGCCCCGAAGGGTATGCTCTTTACCGCCAAAAGAAAAAAGAAAACATACAAACACATTAAGTAACTGATACACTCATGACATAGGCTAACTCTATCACTTCTGATTCTAGAAAAACAAAATACATCTTAATGAGATTGCTAGTCCATGACATCATCACACGGTCATCACCGCACCCAGTGCATACGTGGCTTTTACTAATAAAATTGATTCAAAACATAGGAAACCTTAGATCTTCATAATTATTTTTTGATGCAATTTTGATGGAACCCCCATCATGTTTTTTTTGTTTCATTTAAGTTATCTAGTACAACCAACCCGTACATGCCGTGATTTTGCGCTTTAAGGAATTAGGATCGCCACGTGTTCATTCGTCTTCGAGAATCAAGTAACCAAACTCGTCAAATGTATGACTTCCACTTCCTTATCGATATGTGTGTATATGTGTTTTCTGGAAGGTGAGTGTCGTAAATTCTTTCAAATGGCCGATGAATGACTTTCTGCAGATAATGTTTCATCGTCTACAGTGTGATCGATAATCAAATACCCAAACTCGTCTAGCAGTACCCCTCTTTGCCCCGTGGATTTTCCCGGTATACTTGAAGCGTTCACATTTGAAGAAGAATTAGACGTGTTTAATTTTGTCACGCGTTGTTTCACCAGTACCGGCAGTTTCATAATTAAACGCATCACAGTTCACGTATGTGCCAATTTGACTACCACGTGATGGTGGTGATGTCTTTGCTGTCTTACGAGATTCAATCGGTGTACTGCTCTCTCCTTCTTGCATCTCAAATGTTGATGGTGGTATTTCATAAAAATCGGTGTAACTGAGGTCAGATTTACCTTCTTCTACCGATGGATCATTGCTTCTGTTCCAGAGTGAAGTGTTTTCCATCTAATTCAGAATGTCTTCCTTGTCCTCTACAGCTTCGCGAGATGTTGAGCCGACCACATCACACGACATCACACCAGAATTAGTTGTGGTTGATTGATGGTCTGGATTGCCCATCTGTAGCCCCGCCTGTTTACTCTCATGTATTGTTAAGTCCGTTTCCACCTCTGCTGCTTCTATGTCATCGTTGACGTATGCCTGTCCCTTAGCACAGATGGATGATATTGCCAACGGAGCGTCAAGAAATCGGTGAGATGCTGAAATCCCAGTAGGATGTACCTGAACTTTCGTGGTGCTTTGTCTGCTCATTTCAGCTAATGGGATATCTGCTCCATTACCACTATTGTGGGGAGAGTCGTAGATTTGGTGCTTGTCAAGATCATCAGGTATAGTTTCATAGAGGTCGTCATCCCTTGTGGACAGAGACTGTTTAGCAGAATTTGGAGATGCAACACAACATGTCTGCAAATTGAGAAGGAGAAAGAGGACATATTAAGGCCATGTCACACCTTTACGGGTAAGCTACGAGGTCCTGTTGCGAGTAGGGATTTTGCAGCACGCAGGAGAATTTTCTGCGGGCGGACAAGAATGTTTGCGAGTTTGTGTCACACCTGCTGGACGCGTGCTACTTACCTTCTACTTACGTGCAGTCCGTGTGACCTGCGTGATAGCTTTGAAACCTATCCGTTTTCTGTTACGAACGACTTACGGGTACTGCGAAGTACCTGCGTTGGAGTGCCCCCGGTAAGGGTCTCCTACTGTCGTTCTGCGTGTACCTCTTCGGGCGAACCCCCGGGACTCACTCGGAACAAGTTTTGAGAATGCTCAAGGCCTTGTCATACCGTATCTGAGGAAGTTTTGCGGGTTGACTTGCAGGGAATTAAAGTGGCTACCCGGAACCCTCCGCAGTTGGTCGGCACCTGTCAGTACCTAGCGCTTATCTCGTCGATAGTTGACCGGAGGTGCGCCGCAACAAGTCCAATTTACCCGCAGCCAAGTTTTTAGCATGACCGAACTTTTTCCGGATGAGTCACTGGGATTGCCCGCAGAGGTCCACGCAGAACGCAAGTAGGAGGCCCTTAGCGGCAGCACCTCGCGGGCAACTCCCACGCAGGTATACTTCCCAGTCCCGTATGCGGCCAAGATAATGACATTCTGTTGGATTTTACCCATTCCTTCAGAGAAATTCCTTCACTGAGTTGTCAGCCCCCACGCGCCTGGCACGCAGGTCACTCAGAATTCCCGCAAGTAGAACATAAGTATAGAACTTAAGTCTGGGAAGTAAGACACATGCAAAACTCGCCCAAATATATGTCCACCCTCAGAAATTGTCCGGTATGCTGGAAAATCCCCACACGCAACAAGCCCGCGTAGTTTGCCCGGAAAAGGGTGACAGGGCCTTAACACGGTTGCGGATAAAAAGGATTTGCGTTTACACCTCCGGGCGACTACGGGGGAGATACGTGGTAGGTACTGTCATGTGCTTGTCATCTACTTGGACTTTCGGTAGTAAAAAATTGTTCTTCGCAAGTCGCACGCAAGCCTTGCCCGGAAAGGTGTGACACAGCCCTTTACAGATACACTACTTACAGATCACTGCACTGCTCATTGCTTTGTTCTTGCTGCACGGGAGGACAATTTTCCCCCTCTCCTCCTGGGTACCAAAAGCCCGCAGTGACCTTGCGCGACAACCAGTCACAATAAGTTGATAAGATTTGGGTATGGGAATCATATTGTTTGATTGAATGAAGATGCATGAAAACATTCATCACTGATCTTAGATTGAAGAGGTGTAATTGGACATTCGGATCCGTCTTCAGCATTATGTTACTACGCGTGGAAGACGTATCCTAGAACACATGAACCTTAAATAAACGATATGAGATGGTCGACTACATCACTGGAAAACTAGAGGTTGTGAAGATGATTGGGCTTAATATATTCATATGCTGCTGTGCACGGAAACCATGCATTGAATAATATCAGTGGCCTATACTTCTTCCTCAGCATTTAGCATCACTGTTTACAACTGTAACTAAATGTTACATTTTGCATTTCACATGTCCATTTGTTTTTGGTCAATATCCTTACGCTGCTGTTTCTGTGTCTAGTAGTCCAACATCTGTGGTACTTCTTGTACAACCATCTCAGGAGTATCACCATCAAGATGAGGGCGAGGAGAGAGAGTGATGCAAGCGCGATGGGAAACCAAGTGAAGAGCGTATCCTTGGTAACAAGGCGTTTTGCTGATGAGGTGCTGACTGGCTTTTGTGAAACTGGTGGTAAATATTCAGCAATCAGGTATTAATGGAAAGCTTCTCTATGTTTATATGGAAGATAATATGATACACAGTAAATCAATTCGTCCATGACTCATGCGTAAGTTCATTTCAGGGTTATGACTATAATTAACATACACAATTCCCTGAAAGTATTATAGAAAATAACAACTAAACAAATAGTGAAGCACATATCTTTAATAATTAATTACTATTTCCTTTTATTTGTCTACGGGGTAGCAAGTATAGGAATAATCTGTGATAGATACACGTATACTAAATAAAAGTTTTCGACAAAACAAAAGTATGAACATTAAAATAGGATTAAAAGCCGCAATTAATTGCTATGAAGATTGAAATTACTTTTGGCTGTAGATGCTAAGACGGTTGAAAGACCCAGAAGAAAACAGGAAATAAGATCATGAACGCAGAAAATTTTGTTGCAAACAGACGCATGCATTTTGCCCGATGAAAGAGAGTAAAGTGCCACATGGGTTTCAATCTTTCTCCACGAAAACTTTGTCCTTGTTTGTTTTGTGTGTGTATGAGGAAAAATTGCAAAGTTGAAGAATGTTAGAGGCGATAATGCCAGATTAAGAAATGCCAGAGATAAAATGTCAAAGGTGGATTTAGCACAAGTAATAGGCCACAGTGTTTAATAATGCAATTATTGCACAAGAAACCCTGACGCCTCATCCCAGCAGGAGTCTATTTATCCCTACGCTCAAGTGCCTAACAAGCTGCTTCTCAAGCCTTTATACAAAAAACACCCCAAATCACCCTATCACATACACACACAAAAAAACCCAAAAACGAACAAACAAACAGACAAACAACCAATAAATAAAGACATAGAGGATTTGAAACCATTAAACAAAAAATTACATTTTAGGACAATTATTGTTTAGAAGAGGACAATAATTGTTTAGAAGAGCAAGCTTATAGTGCCCGGGCCAACGACCCAATTTATGGTAACTTGGAAAGTGTAGTGACTGTACTAGACTCACATCTTAATTAATTCCTAGGAGTTTTAAACTGCTGACATTATAGCCTCTGGTATTTTTAACTGTAACATTTCACCTAACAGTTCACAGTGTTCACTTGATATTTTCTCCTCACATAAAAAAAACAACAACAGTGCATCCTCTTTTGGGAATCTCGCCTGGCTGTGGTTTATTATTTTTATGTCTACGTCACTGAACGTTGGACATATCGATTCTGTTGTTATAGATCATATCGAAAAGAAAAAAGGACATTAAAAACGGAAACGTCCATTTGCAAACCTTGCGTGAAAGTATCCCAATGAGTTGGTGGAATCTCAGCTGTTATGCCTAAATTGACGAGGAATTGAATGAAGAATTTAAATCCAAGCAATCAGTTCGTAAATCAGCATTGTTTTTTTTTCTGCTACATGACTGAAAAGAGCACGACTGGCAGCAGGGAGAATTATCAGCTATACTAGTATAACACAGTTTTGTCATTTTAACGAAAACTAGGTGAGCTTGTCGTTCACTACATGTATAGGTTCACTGACAAATATTCATAAAGTCGCCAAGGAGCTTGGATGATGCCAATACAACACAATAAAATAAATTATGCTGATTTCTTGACTTCTACATTGCGAGGAAAATGCGCACATTTCTCAATCATCCCCATACATAAGTCTTCACTACCGTGTTAACTTTAAAAAAAAAAATGAAAACGTCAACGTGCAAACCTTGCAAGAGACTTTCCTGGTGAGTGGTTGAACTACCAGCAGTTATGCCTGAGTAGACGAGGAACGGATTGAGAAAATGGAATGAAAATCATTATCAGTATGTTAAAATACACTCTTACTAAAATCAAGACGATGCACGTATGAGATTGTTTCCATTCAACTTGATGATCATGTTCATTATTCCGAAAGTTCGTTCATCCAATGATAATGTTCGTTATTCCGAAGTTTCTTAACTGAAAACGAAATAAGGTTCGTAATTACGAGACTTCATTAGTACTCACTTTCCTTTCGTTTTTTTCGGTGATTAACGAACCATCGATACAGCAGCACAAATGTTCGGATTATCAAATCCGATTTCATTATCGTATAAACGACCCTTTATAATAACTTATAGGAAATTTGTGTGTTTTGGAAAAAAGAACCTTATTTGCCATTTTCGGAACAATTAACATAACTCGTTTATATCTCTAAAATGTTCATGTAGTCATAAGATGTTGGGAGTGATGGTACAATGCAACAATTTATAGCATAATGTCAAATTCCCAGCTGTCACGAAGACAGCTGTTACAGAGGCCAAATTCTGGCACACAAGAAGTTGCAGTGATGTGTTATTTTGTGTCCTTACTGTGGATGCCATTTGTCACGCTGCTCTGTGTTGTTATGGTACGAACTGCTCGTAATAAAATGCTGAATCCGACACGAGTCCCAGTCTCGTCACTTGTGAAGATCTTTTGGAGATGGGAACTCACACTAAAGAATGTCAAATTTTGGAGTGAGTCTTCCATGTTTCCTGTCCAGGATTTCCAAGTGTCTCCAAATGTGGTAAAGATTTGCTCTCCGTCACCAACGTGAAGGTAATCTTTGTCCCGTTCCATGTTGAAAATCAGGACTTCTACCTCTATGGATGAACCAGTTTCTGTTCTGATATCCCAAAGACGGTAGCCGTTATTTGGGTAGACCTCGGGGTAAAGCGGAGATTTGATGGGCATTGGGAGTCCGTCACGCAATATTGATTCTAGATTAGAAAATCACAATAAAATATAAAAGCTAATATTTGACTGCAGTGCTGGCTATCACAGTCATGTGAAAAAAAAAAATCCTTGGACGACATATTGTATGGTTCATCAAGAACAGTATGAATACTAGTATCGGAAAGCTAACATCAGTTTACATGATAACAGTAGCCGGCTGTAATATAGCTGAATGTTACGATAATGTTTTTCCAACTTAACTTGCTGTTAGCATTCACGGAGTGTGTAATATAGGTTATATATGTTATATATCACAATACATATGTTATGTGTGTACAAAGTAAAGTCATACATAATATACAGCTATGCTCTGAAAAGCAAGAAAAATGAAAAACAGCTATAAGAATTGCTCTACCAATTACCTGGGCCTACATCAATCAATTTAATCATCTTATTACATTCTAACCTTAAGGCCGTGTCACACCATTTCGGGCAAGCTACACGAGATGTTTGCGAGGAGGGATTTCCAGCACGCAGGAGAATTTTCCGCGGGCGGACAAGAATGTTTGCGAGTTTCGCACTTGTTTCTTACCTGCTAGACGCGTGCTGCTTACCTTCTACTTGCGTGTTTTCCGTGTGACCTGCGTGAGAACTTTTAAACCGATCCGTTTTCTGTTACGAGCGACTTACGTTTACTGCGAAGTATCTGCGTTGGAGTTGCCTGCGAGGTGTTGCCGGCAAAGGTCTCCTACTGGTGTTCTGCGTGTACCTCTGGGAGCGAACCCACACGACTCTCTTGGAACAAGTTTTGAGCATGCTCAAGGCCTTGTCATACCGTATCTGGGGTGGTTTTGCGGCTTGACTTGCGGGGAAAACAAATTTGCTACCCGGAGCTCTTCGCAGTTGGTCCGCACCTGACAGTACTTTGCGCGTATCTCGCCTGTAGTTGCCCGGAGGTGCGCAAGCAAGTGCGATTCAACCGCATCCAAGTTTTGAGCACGACCAAAACTTTTTTCCGGGTGAGTCGCGGTGATGCCCGGAGAGGTCCACGCAGAAGGCTAGTAGGAGGCCCTAGCGGCAGCACCTCGCAGGCAACTCCCATGCATGTACTTCGCAGTCCCAATATGCACCCAAGATAATGACATTCTGTGGGACTTTTGCCTTTCCTTCAGAGAAATTCCTTCACTGAGTTGTCAGCCCCCACGCGCCTGGCACGCAGGTCATACAGTATACCCGCAAGTATAGAATTTAAAAGTAGAACGCGTCCAGGAAGTAAGACACATGCACTGACTCGCCCAAATCCTTGTCCGCCCTCAATATTTATCCGGTATGCTGGAAAATCCCTACACGCAACAAGCCTGCGTATTAACCCCTTGCCGGGAAAGGTGTGACAGGGCCTAATCATTGTTGCGGGTAAAAAGATTTGCGTTTACACCTCCGGGCGACTACGGGTAAGATACGTGGTAGGTACTGTTATGTGCGGGTCATATGCGGGGTCCTCCGGGTAGTTACAATTGTTCTTCGCATGTTGCACGCAAGGCTTGCCCGGAAAGGTGTGACACGGCCTCTAAGGCCGTGTTACACCATTCCGGGCAAGCTACGCGGGCTTGTGGCGAGGAGGTAGTTTCCAGCACGTAGAAGATTTTCAGCGGGCGAACAAGAATGTTTGCAATTTTCATTCATGCCTTGTCATACCGTACGGGGGAACTTCTGCGGCTTGACTTGCGGGGAAACAAATTTACTCCCCTGAGCTCTCCGCAGTTGGTCCGTACCTGACAGTATCTAGCGCGTAGTTGCCCGGAGGTGCTCACGCAAGTCCGATTTAACCGCAGCCAAGTTTTGAGCATGACCAAAACTTTTTCCAGGTAAGTCGCGGGAATGTCCGTAGAGGTCCACGCAGAACGCCAGTAGGAGACCCTTAGCGGCAGTACTTCCCAGGCAATTCCCACGCAGGTACTTCGCAGTCCCGTATGCAGCCAAGATAATGAAATTCTGTGAGATTTCAGCCATTCCATTAGAGGAATTCCTTCACTGAGTTGTCAGCCCCCACGCGACTGGTACAAAGGTCACACAGTATACTCGCAAGTATAACGCGCACAAATCCTTTTCCGCCCTCAGGAATGTCCGGTATGCTAGAAAATCCCTACACATAACAAGCCCAAGTAGCTTGCCCGGAAAGGTGTGACAGGGCCTAAACACGGTCGCGGGTAAAAATACATGCGTGCGCACCTCCGGGCGACTACGGTTGAGATAGGTACTGTCACGTGCGGATCATCTACGGGGACCTCCGGGTAGTCAAAAATGCTCTTTGCAAGTCGCACGCAAGGCTTGCCCGGAAAGGTGTGACACGGCCTTAAAATTGTTCTTCGCATGTTGCACGCAAGGCTTGCCCGGAAAGGTGTGACACGGCCTTTATGAATGCTTTCAACTTCCAGAGTTGTTTGAAGTGTTTAAAGTGTTGATGCTGCCATCGCTTGATGAGAACGCTAAAAAGCTTTTTGGCGTCATGTTTATACAACGATACAATCAAAATATAAAGAAAATTCAACAAATTTTCATTTTTCTAACATAATGAAAGAGTAATCGCCTTCCATCTTTGAGAAAGAACGGGGAATTGTATTTCCCTTAACCTATGTCAGTAAAAAAAGAATGAAACCCGAGGGGATGAGTATTTTTTTTATTCAAAATAATATTACTGATGCCAGTTACTTTGAGCGTTTGCAATTGTGCATAACATAATGATAAGCTATAATGATTGTCAAATTCTGCATTTTCACGTAGGGAAGAGGTGATTCTCCTGTAAACAGGAAGATGCTATTTCAAGTGGGATACACCCAGAGATGTGTAATATGGCATTATCACACTGTGTAGCATCAAAAAGACATTCGTGAGTAAAGCCATAACTTACATAGCATACACCAACTCCACAAGACACTCATAGTGCATGTACATTGTCCACAGCTTTGCTAGTTTGATAACTGCGCGACTGATGTCGAATACCTATAGGCCCTAGATGTGTTCTTTTTTCAGTGAGGACATGGCACAGGTACAGCTGCCTCCAAAATCCTGCTTTGAAAAATTCTTTAAATACTGGCCCAGTACCTAATTTTCTTCAAAAATAAAATCACGTACAGATAAATCCTTTCAACTATAACAGAAAAAAAATGGCTGTTTAGCATTTACATACCTTGATGCTTTACGGCCACAACAGTCATACTCAGTGTAAGCCCACTCAGCAGGGTGGTCAGTTTGTCCCTTATAAGCGCGTATCCAAACGTTACTTGCAGCCAGGCATGGTTAGACAGCGATGTCACGTCACTTGGTAAGTTTTCAACATTGGTGCCGCTGAAGCTAACTATTGTGCTGTCTCTGCTTGGGAAAAAGCCATCACCTATGTTCATCCTATGGTCATTTGGAAACGTGAAATTTTGGAAGGTTAGTTTTATCCTGTAGCTGGCACTTGTTGTAAACCTCCAGACAGGGGAAAAATCACCCAACATCGCTTCCTCCCACAGAGCAGTGTTCTCAGATGAAATGTAGAAAGGTGACTCGAGTGAGAGAACTGTATATGCTGCAAAATGAAGCACGAAAGACTGGTATTTCAGGTATAGAAATTCAGCAAAATTTTCCGATAAAACCTGCACTACAAAGAGAAATGAATCAGACACTCAAATGTCCAGTTTCATGAAACAAAATCAAGAGCAAATCTTCTAAATCATGAAACCAATTCTAGACTAACACATAATTTTAATGGTTGTACAGACTCTTACCTTCGATTATGCATTGTGATATATTTATATGTAAAATTCAAAATGGAAATGCCATCCTAATCATCAGGAGAGATTTTAACCCTGAAATTTTTGTGGTCTCTGTGCAATAACACAAATGTACAGAAACAGAGTAGCGAAATAAGGAGGGGGGAATGCGCAGGAAACAGGTTATGTCAAGTGGTTTGTAAGGAGAAATCTCCTTAAGCATTTTTTGAAAACATCTGTCCTATATTGTAGGTAAGGATGTGCAACGGATAATCCTGAAGGGAGATTATTTCAATATCTATACCCTGTAAAAATAATTGTTCTCTTCTCCAGGGTCGTTCGATACACTGGAGGTGAACTATTAATAGGCCTACATCTTTCTGTCCAACATTATCTGTATAAAATCGCATTTATTCATTTATGACAATCCTCATTAAAAAAAATGAATTATGACACATGTATGAGGAAAATTGTCTAGAAGTTTGTGTTAAGACAGTGACAGTATTTTCATCGAATGAAATATGGATTTTCACATCTAATTTCGAGAGAACATAAAAATTTGTATGAGCTATAGGTCTATATTCTTGGCGTTGATAGTACAATACCTATAATAAATAGTATACGTACTTGAATACAGCGAAGAGTGATGTGAAAGGAACATAATAGTATACGCTCTGAATGATACTGCTCAGAAATATTCGGATGAAAATCAAATACCCTTTCTTTTCTTGACAATTTTCAGTCCGGACTTTTTCGTTATTCAAATAGTGTTTCTTTAACAGAGATTTAGGGAACGCTAATGTGGTTCCTATAAGCTCTTCCCCTGAGGAAGTGGTGGTGGGGCGGGGAGGTGGAGAACATCAAATTTACTGCAAAGCAAAATTGAAAGAGTGGATCAGCGATATGTCATGAAAGACCTTATTATAAACCAATATACAATGAATACTAACAGGGGAGAATGTGGTACTACACAACGAAACAATTTCCACTGAGAAGCATAATCCTTGTAGATGGTGACCTGGGGACCTTCCATGCCTTTTGTCTCAGCCAATCAGATGAAAGGATTTCAATAGCTTAACATTTTTTTTTTCAGATGAAATGCCCTCAGGTTTGTTTTGTTTTTGTTGTTGTTGTTGTTGTGTTGTTCTGTCTGCTATAGAATTGTAAAACTTATCTATAGTTATACCATGGGATTCCATGCCGATTTGATTAAAATGATTGAGAGGGTGGAAGTTTATGACCAATATTGTTGAAAGGCTTTGAGATATTGAGGTAAACGCTTGTTACTGTACTGCTGTATTAAGCGTGCTCAATCAGCACAGTTGATGTACTTTTATTAATCCGACAATAAAATGTAGTTTCTTATTCAGCAGATTCGTTATTCGGAAACACTATTCAGCATACCTAAATGTCCCTTAATCAAAGAATTAAAAAGGGGGTTCGTAATAGCAAATATTCGGAATATAAAGCAAACTGTATCAGTACACGGCGATAGCATTGCACAATATACACGCAAGTTGACCATAACTTGTATTGACGAGTTGTCTTAAAGAAAAAAAAATCTGAAAAAAAACATTTGCACTTCCTTAAAGGAATGATCCGGGTAAGAAAAAAAAAAGTATACATTTCCAAGATTCCTTATAAGACAGAATTAGTGTGAAATAAAGATGTCAATTGATAGAGCTCACAAAGCTCAAATTGTTTTCCCGTCCTATGTAAAATCAGAAGACAACATCTCCTAAACCATTTAAACATCTCTTTTGAATTTGGACATGAAGAGATTGATTATTGTGAACCGTATCATATAAGAGTCACAATTCTTAAAACCATTCCCCTGATATAGCAGAGAGTCAATGTTCAGTTAAGTGAAGTTAATAACCAATACCTGACGTTAAAAAGCACATGAATAAACCACCGATGCGAGCAGATATTAGGATCTTACCTGATTCTACGTAGAATGACGGATACGTCACGTCTACAAGCAGTACAGTGGCCAACATGATTAGCAGATCCATTATTCGATATACAACACGCGATACGTTGAATCCCATGTTGCCATGGAAAAGGGGGATAATGCACCCACACAAGCCAGTGTCTCTGAAATTTAATATTAAAAATCGCGGTCAAGATATAGTACTGTTAATGCGAGGGTATATAGTGCTCTGTGTCATATATGGATGTTCTGTGCCGCAGGTCGGTGAATAGAGTAATCCTACTTAGCGATCGTTGTCATGACAAGAAAACTTCTTTTTGTTGCGGCAGCTGTATACAAATACTCGTCACAGCAGTTTTGCTCTCACTTTCATGCTGCCAATAATGCAAGCCATTTTTACATTCATTTTCATTACAATTTTTCAGCTGCATATATGCGTTTACAAGGAAAAAAAACCCCAAAGCAATCAAAACAAAAACAAACAGGGAAGCGTTAACTTTCATGCATACCTAACAGATATCTTGTTATCCTTCGTCTCAAATTAGTGCTAAAATATCTTCCTTCTTTTTATGTAGAACGATTTCATTCACTATGAATTGTTTTTAATCATTGACCTAGCCAAGCTTTGATTACCAATGATATTCTTTGCATGATAAAATCGAATACGTGAAGGTATATACTTTACTGTGAAGAGATAAAGCGAATTGCTTCTTGGGGGGTATGTCATCTTATTCACTTGTAACTTTCCAAACTATTTTGTGCTACTGTTTGACTATAGATCAAAGTCGATCATTTGACAACTTCGAGGCCTTAAAAGTAAATACATGTAGTCACTGCAGTGCTTCACAGTGAGTGTGATAGCTGTAATTATACCACTTTGTACAGATTCATTTAGTAAAGAATCCATGGAGCGTAACGACGTTCGAGATCCACTTACAGTTTCTCACATTCAGCACACCCTTGGCTGCAGCTTAGCATATATATATATATATATATATATATATATATATAAGTAAATACATGTAGTCACTGCAGTGCTTCACAGTGACTGTGATAGCTGTAATTATTCCACTTTGTACAGATTCATTTAGTAAAGAATCCATGGAGCGTAACGACGTTCGAGATCCACTTACAGTTTCTCACATTCAGCACACCCTTGGCTGCAGCTTAGCATGTATATATATATATATATATATATATATATATATGAATATATATATATATATATGATTATATGTATACATATGAGATATATATATATATATATAGATATATGATTATATGTATACATATGAGATATATATATATATATATATATATATATATATATATATGATTATATGTATACATATGATATATATATATATATGCTATAGCCCTTAGAAATTAAGCAATGTATCATGGTATAAAGCGTTCATATCGTAGGCGTACTTAGGAGTCTTTCCATGTTGCCAGAATGAAACTATCCAATTTGTATACCTTATTTAACTAGCATGATGTAGGGTATCCCTTTCTAGTCTTTTTCCCCCTACATTTTTCTTCCTTTCTCTCTCCTTCTAACATGCATTACTAAGATACTGAACGTGCGAAATACTTTTCCTTCCATTTTTTTGCTATAATGTTTGTTTACATATACGTGTAAGATACTGGGCATTCCAATGAAGCATTGAGTGACCATCCGCACAAAACGTACACATGTACGTGACATAGTCCATGTATAAAAACACACTATTTACCGTATGTAGGCCTACTTGTTTATGTTGTATGTACAGGTGTATGCATTTTAGGAGTAAATAAAATAAAATCAAATTCAGTGGCAGCGCATCAGTGATTCTGGGCATATCTGATAGGTTTCTACAATATTTCTTTTTTTCTCAGAAAGTCTTGTAGGCCTACTATATATAAACTGGAACGTACCCACCTAAGCCAATATTACTCCATTACTACCAAAGACACTACCATAAATCGGGAAAATTCATAAAAACTCGGAAACAGCGAGTTTGACAAAAATCAAAGGTAAATTTACCCGTGGTTGACGATGGTGAATTCTTTCACAAAATTATAATGCACTTAATTTGGAAACTCATGAAATTTACCGTTCAATAATTATGGAGTGACCACATTTCGATTTGGCTTGTTCAATAAAACACGTTATAATTTGGAGAGGGTTATATCAACACAAGCACTCCTTCACAAACAGACAGACACACATACACACATACAACCAATTAAACTGAAACACTTTAATTGATTTGAGAAAAAAAATATTGGTGTATACAAAAAAAATTGTTGTCATGTTTGAAAAATCTAGTGTCGAATACGGTAAAACTTGATTTGACTTTCATTAATCACAATTGATTTTTCAGTTTCTCAGTCACGACGACTGATCAAGGTAATCGTAATTGATTATCGTGATATCTCTTGAAAAAATGTATACTGTTATAAGCGTTCTACAGAAATGTGTGAATAAAAGCATTCAAACGTAGTAAAGCAGTGAATCTCAGTGTTGATTTTACTCTGTTCGTTTTCTTTTGTAATGCTACACCACCAAGGAAGTTAAAGAAATAACCTTGTTGAAGTTCACTGCCAGGTTTTCTGCATTCTCACCTTAAAAACGACAGAGTCGAGGAGATCAATTACATTTTGATCGGACCTAACGAGAAGCTGACCAATTTTCCTATTTAGGAAATGAAGAAGTTTGGGAGACACAAATCTAGATCAACATCTAAATTCGCCATTCTAACCGTACCGACTGCAGAAGAATTTACACTTTTTAGCCTTATTTACACAAAGTGCAGCAAGGAACAAATTGACATAGAGCATTGTAAAATAATTACAAGATTTGAGAATTAACGATGAAGATATCAAGTGACAGGTATATTTAGTTTTATTAAAATTCCTGAGAGTGACTTTCAAACTGTTAATGTTAGGTCAGTGCCGGCTACAAACCTTCAATACATTGTAATCTACATGTATTGACATGTAAAGCTTGTCTACAAGTCTTACCATTTTATTATCTTCACCTTATTAAGAATGACACCTGAATGTCAAATGACACTATAAATAATCACAAACAAGGAAACAAACAAGGAAGCCAATAATATTGACTGCAAACTTGATATCATTATTTCCAATTAAGCAATCAGCTATGATTTAGTTTGAGGACACTTGTTTCAGGCAATCCATAATTATGATCATTTCTTTTTCCAAAGTTCATAGCAGAGCGTAAATACTGCAATGTATTAAGGTAAGATATAGGTGAGATAAGCCTAACAAGAGAACATGTTGAATACGGCATCAATGCATTTGTTAATGGTATGTCTGGTGGTCATATGGAAGTACACTATGTACACTATTTGTTCGGGCATTTCTGGTTTTAGAGAAGATTATTTTAACGTATCCTCAATTTGTGCCCCCGGTGACCCCAAGATGGGGATGGTTCTCATCCGTACAAGTATTTCAATACCCGAGCAATAATACCTACCAAGTGTGGTGAAATTTTCAAGATGAATTATCAAAATTTGTAATTTGGGCTCCAATCGCTTCCTCTACATCCCAGGGCCCCCGATGCCGTCAGGAACATCTTTGAAACTACAGTCACTATAATGTACTTACTCATAGCACTAACTTAGCTCTATCACTTCTTGTTCTAGAGAAATTGACACCTCTTGAGGTCTGTTTCGTGAAGTCATCACATAAAAGTCTTCACACAAATCTCAGAATGGCCAAAGTCGCTCACTATTATGCAGCCATTTGAGACTTCCAAAGCTATTGAAGTCTCTCATAAATGTGTCTTACGAGCAAAGAGTCTCTCATGAGACTTTTATAGTGTTTTTGAACAAATTCAAAATCCAATTCCCCTAGGCATGCTAAGGATGCTACCTGCCAAGTTTGGTGAAAATCCATTACGGGGTTTTCAGGAAGAATATCAGTGGAGATTTGTGTGTAGGTCATGAGAGATTATGAGATCATCATTACATCTAATTAGCATACGTTGTTGCTCTATCACCTCTGATCAGTAAAAAAAAAACAACGACAACAACAACAACTTTGTGGTTCTAGGTCCAAGTTTGATGAAGCCTTTATCACGATGTTTGTTTGGTTCGAGTTTTCCAGTACAGCAACCTGAACATGCTACGGTTATGCACTTTAATGAATAGTTGTATTACGGACAATCAGGATTGTGATGTGCTGATATTCTCCAGTCATTTTTCAAGAATCACGTAACCAAACTCGTCAATGTTGACATCAACTTCTTCATCGTTGAGTGCTCTTTCTGAATAGCCTCCGGACGGCGATTGTCGTGAATTCTTACAAATGGCTGAAGATTGACTTTCTGCATTCAATGTTTTATTGTCTTTGTCCTCGATAATCAAATATCCAAATTCATCTAGCAATACTCTTCCTGACTCCGTAGAATTTGAATTGTTCACATTTAAAGAATTGAATTTATCACATCCTATGTCACTACTAATTGCAGATACACAATTGCGCACATTGACGCATCTGTCACGTTGACTCCCAAATGTCGGCGGTAATGTCTTTACTGTCTTTAGAGATTCAGTCGGTAAACCGATTGGGTTACGTGTGTTTGCAGGAATAGGGGACTCGGTCCTGTCTAGGCTACCTCCTTGTTTCTCAAATCTTGATGGTGGTACGTCATAAATTTTGGTGTGCTTGAGGTCAAAATGTTCCTCTTCTTCCGAGGAATAATTGCTTACGTTCCAGAGTGAATTGCTCTCCATCTCATCAAGGCTGTCTTCCCTTTTCTCTGCAGCTGCGCAGGAAGTTGAGCCAAAGACATCATCTGCAGATGTTGTACGCTCAAAATAAATTCTAGACAGCGTTAGACTCATTCCGTCCGATTCTACTTCCTTCCAGCCTTTGAGTTTTGTATCCTCTTCGACTGTGGAACGCATTGACATTTGTGATGCTGCTCTAGGGGAAAAACTTTCATCTGTGTTTGATTGACGGTCTGGCATTCCCATTACCATCTCCGCCTCCATACTAGTACGTACTGATAATTCAGTTTTTACCACGGTAGGTTCCATATCATCATTACAGCCCTCCTGTCTATTGACTTCTAATGTCCTAGCACAGATGGATGATGTTGCCAACGGAACGTCAAGAAATTGGTGAGATGCTGAAATCCCAGTAGGATGTACCTGTACTTTTGTGGTGCTTTGTCTGCTCATTTCAGCTAATGGAAGATCTGCTCCGTTTACAGTGTTGTTGGGAGAGTCGCTGATTTTCATTCGTGGCTTGGTGAGGTCATCGGGTATTTCTTCGTAGACATTGTCGGGATCCCCCAGGCTCTGGGTAAATTGCTGGGAGTGTTCAGCGGAATTAGGAGTCTCAACAATATATTTCTGCAAAGGAAAAAAAAGAGAAAGAAAGAGAGTGCAATATATTGTTTTTGGTAGGCCTACAAGAAAATATTATTGTCCCTTGCTCATGGGTTTCAAAAGCCTGGAGTTTAGGGATTTTGTATCACGAGTATGTAGATTATCATACGACAATGAGCCACACCTGTTGATAAAGCATGAGTAAGGGGTATTATATTGATGCATTTAATGAGGTGATATGAAAACACTAAGAGGATTGTGAGATATGAACCAACTAAAAAGCAATGCTTGTTAGTACTAGTCCGTTCCTTCAGTTGAATACGTTCATAGAATAAGATAGAAGAAAGCCGTGATGATTGAGACATTCTGTCTTTGCTTGCTAATATGTTTATAAGCAAGAAAAGGAAAATGGAAATAAAGTAAAGTACCATGTTTATACGTTACTTTAATGAACACCTCGTTAACTGCAGGGTTGAGCAAAAAGACTAGAAATGCTGAACTGAATCCCAATTTGCCAAGGATGGACAAAAAGTCTCAGTATACAAGCACCCTAGCGGATAAAGTGGTTACACTGTTGTAGGCCTACTACCTTTTCATCATTCAAGATTTTAATCTGCTTTTGAACATAGGGGAGGAATGAATAATAGTGATGTTACCAGAAAGGTCATTTCCCATGTAAAAAAAAAAACAACACCTAACTAACAAACAATCTCGTCGGACAGAATAAGCATGAAATTCGTTGGTCTTCTAAACATGGTTGAAAATAAACATATAGGAGATAATTTATGGAAATTTTGCACAAACATATTGTCATCGATTAGACTTAAAGAGGTGAACAAGTACAGGTATAATTCGGTTTCTTTGTCATGTAGCATATCTGAAAGATTTAGCCTAGAATAGATTAACAAATGAACCAGAACTAAATGATTTGAGATAATTTTGACCTTTATCGTTTATCACTGAACGACTGGAAGTCATCATCATCAGTATGACGGGTTTCATTCTTCGCTTTAGTATAGTGTTTGTGTAAAGAAACTACATAGAATAAGTGGTTGGCATTTGGATGAGGTGAGGAGTGTATTTCTTGGAAAATTGGAAAGCTACCTTAAATTAAAGCGATCTTAAATTCCAGAGGCCTATCCTCTTCAGCTTTTATCATGAATGTGTTAATTGCAACTTAACTTTACAATCACGCGTGTGTATATTTCAGCATCCTTACACTGTAAATGTGTCGATTAATCCACCGTTTAAGGTACTTCTTGTACAACCATCTCAGGAGTATCATCAGCAAGATGAGGGCAAGGAGTGATGAAAGCCCGATGAAAAACCAAGTGAAGAATTTGTCTTGTCTGATAAGGAGTTGGGCTGGTGTGGTGCCGATAGTCATCTGGAAAACTGGTGGTTAACAATATGCTTTCAAGTATGAGACACTACTTGATTTTACATGAGTCATATGATTATATAACTATGAAGCTTATAGGGTATAATGCATTTGGTGGTGATTCATGCATACATCCATTTCTAAAACAACTTTGTGGTTCTAGGTCCTAGTTTGATGAAGCCTTTATCACGATGTTTGTTTGGTTTGAGTTTTCCAGTACAGCAACCTGAACATGCTACGGTTCTGCACTTTGATGAATAGTTGTGTTACGGACCATCAGGATTGTGATGTGCTGATATTCTTCAGTCATTTTTCAAGAATCACGTAACCAAACTCGTCAATGTTGACATCAACTTCTTCATCGTTGAGTGCTCTTTCTGGATAGTCTCCGGAAGGCGATTTTCTTAAGTTTTTACAATTGGCCAATGATTGACTTTCTGCCGTTAATGTTTTACTGACTTTGTCCTCAATAATCAAATATCCAAACTCGTCTAGCAATACCCCTCCTGACTCCGTAGAATTTGAATTGTTCACATTTAAAGAAGAATCAGATATACTTCCCGCCTTGAATTTATCACTTCTTATGTCACCAGTAATTGCAGATACACAATTACGCACATTGACGTATCTGTCACGTTGACTCTCAAATGACGGCGGTAATGTCTTTACTGTCTTTGGAGATTCAGTCGGTGTACTGATTGGGTTACGTGTCTTTGCAGGAATAGGAGACTCGGACCTGTCTAGGCTCCCTCCTTGTTTCTCAAATCTTGATTATGGTACGTCATAGATTTTGGTGTGCTTGAAATCAAAATGTTCCTCTTCTTCCGAGGAGCAATTGCTTACGCTCCAGATTGAACTGCTCTCCATCTCATCAAGGCTGTCTTCCCTTTTCTCTGCAGCTCCGCAGGAAGTTGAGCCGAATACATCATCTGCAGATGTCGTACGCTCGAAATAAATTCTAGACAGCGTTAGACTAATTCCGTCCGATTCTACTTCCTTCCAGTCTTTGAGTTTTGTATCCTCTTCGACTGTGGAACGCATTGGCATGTTAACCGGGGGGCCAAAAGCTAAAAACAGAGGTCGAGTTGCACTCTCTCTACAAACTAAGTAGACCATGTTTATTTTCAAGTTTTTATTGTAACAAACAACATTCCACTGGTCTACCTCAAAAAATTTGTTGCGAAAGCCTCCAAATCCAAGATGGCGTCCAAGATGGCCGCCATATTTACTGAATTTGTTATTTAAATGATAGAATTCGATAGAAACATCAGATTTCAGCAAATGTGATGTAATATGAAAGAGAATAAAATTTTCTAAAAGTTGATACCGTTTTTGTGGGTTATTGTGATAACTGGATTGAGATTTTAAGAAAAAAACACTCATTTTTTGATATTTTTCTGAAAAAAGGAAAATCATGAAAATGCTCTATTCAGCATAAATCAGAGAAAGACTGAAGAATTATCTTGACACGTTTCAAGAATTTTGTTTGACATATAATTAATATTTGGCGAAAATTAGGGGTCAGTACCATTTTCGGTTCAGGAGTTATAATGTCTCAAACTTGAAAACTCACTACGTAAAAATGGCCACTTTAGTTGTGACCAAGATCTTGTTGGTCATAAAAAAGCTTGCGCGCGCCAAGACTACTACACGCACCACTTGCATTGGCGATTGTAGCAGTGCCAGTGGTGCGTGTAGTAGTCTTGGCAAATGCAGACTTTTTCTTTGACAAACAAGGGTTTGTACCTGCAAACTAAATTTTCATACCAAGTGGTAGCTCAGGTGATACTGATCGCTATTATTTCAAAGTAGATTGTTCTGAAGCAGATGAGATGAAGCCAAAAAAAAGAGTGTCTAATAGAGGTAGTAGCTTGAAACTTGGCACCAATCTTGTTATAAATAGTTTAAGACAGAATTTAGATCATCCGCTCAAAAAAAAAATCAAGATGACAGCCATCAAAGTTGACATAGTGCATTGCGCCAAATTAAATGTATTATTTCAATTTTGATACAATTTTGTCTGTTGCGCTATCTTAAACCGTCTTAGGTTTTTTATGGACACATTTTTAAAACAAATCGAGTGGAAGTTTTTACTTTTGATGTGAGGAGTGAATAACAGAAAACGGTGAATTTAGAGTGAAATTGGAGTGACTTTAGAGTGAAAATGAACATTTTCACTCATTTTAGAGTGACCTTAGGCAGGGCCCCACCCTAACTTTTATTTTTGGTGGCCCAAAGGCAAATATCCGACCTTTTTCGGTGGCCCGATCAGGCCACCAAATTCTTCGTTTCTGACATTTTGGTGGCCCGACGTGGGTTTTTGGTGGCCCTGGGCCACCGGACCACAGTTAGTGTCGAGCCTTGCCTTAGGGATCACTCGTCACACTTTGAGTGATCCCCGAGGTCACTCTAAAATGAATGAAAATGAACATTTTCACTCTCGAGAGATCCTGATATCTATATTATGGGAAAGCATCTACCAATGGCATAAGTTCAGATCAATTGTGACACTATAACCCACAAGTAATCAGCCTAAAAACAATGTAAGAAAAATCTGATAACAGTAAATATAGTTTCAGCATGCTTATTTGTAAATGTGAATATACAGCACGAATAATCAATTTGGACAATTTTATTCGAACAATATACTGAAAAAGTAATTTCGCACAACACATTTAAGAGCAAAGTTGAGAAATCGCCGCCATGTCGGATTTTTTTTTTTTTTTTTTGGGGGGGGGGGGTTCGGATCAGGAGGGCTTTCAAGGACATCTGCGGATCAGACATTATTACACATATTATACCATCATCATTCACGTTTCTACAACAGCAGAGTAACAGACAAGTAAAAAAGCATATCTTGGATACAGAAGCATTTCTGTTTTTATCAAAGATTGGGCCTTATCCAAACACTGGAATGAGCTCCACCCCCCCCCCCCCAAAAGACCCTCAATATGGTTTACACTAGTACAATATCGTTCGGATGTATAGAAACATGTAATAGACAGCAATATAAGAAGATTGAACAAAATATATCAAATTATAAGTTATAAGTTGAGATTTAACTTTCACGCAACACACTAAAGGTATTGTTTACCATTGGGAGAGATATCACATTCGATTTATATGTGCAGGTTAGTTGTATCACAAAACATTGTACCATGTAAAAAAAAATTATAATAAAGCCTAAAACATACGGAGATAACACCATTTCTTTTCAAGAAACCATAACCATGATAACTTAACAATCTAGTATATAAAAAGACATTCTTATCAGATCTATTTAGTATATCTAACAATGTTTAGCACTGATTATACTGATTTAAGTTTGTGCATTAGTTGTTCTATCCCTAACTCACAGTTTAGAACTAGTTTGAGGAATTAAGTAAAGCTGGGTTTTTGTTTTTACGTGCACTAATGGTAAATAATGCCTTGAACGACAACCTCGATTAATTACCGCCATCTTGAATTTTGTGTGGATACTATTTTTATCGCTAAATATTAAACATTGGCAAAATTTGTGCCAAATTCTGAGCTCCTATCTCTTTTTGGAAAATACTTTCTGTTCAATCTTATCTGCCTCAGAACAATCTACTATGTATGATGAAATGCTACAGTAATAGCGACCAGCGTCATCTACCACTTGGCATGAAAAGTTAGTTTGCAGGTACTTGCAAGTCACTAGACCATAACAATATTACATGTGACCATGTAAACACATTGTATGCAAAATTTATAATGCATACATATAATTTTTCAAGTTTTAGATGTTAACTTGTCAACAGTGTATGATATTGCCTATAATTCCAGAAATATGAATTATGTCTCAATCTCAGTAAATCTCAATCTCAATCGCAGGTTTCAAAACAATTCTTCAGTTCTTCTTTGATAAATATAAAATCATGCATTTTTACATTTCTTCCTTTTTTCAAAACAGTTTAAAAATATGTATTCCCTCCCCCCCCCCAAAAAAAAGAGAAGCAAACAACACCCCCCCCCCCCCCCAATTTATCACAATACACAGCTAAAGTGGTATCAACTTTTAGGAAGTTTTGCTCTCCTTCATATGACATCAAATTTGTTTGCAATCCAATGTCTCTATCAAATTTTATGTTTGAAATGTTAAATTCAATAAAAATGGCGGCCCTATTGGACCGCATCTGTACTTTGGAGGTTTTTGCAACAAATCTACCGAGGTGTACTTACGGAACATTGCTTAGTATACTTATTATTATGTATGGTCTTGTTTATAGAGAGAGTGGAACTCGAAAAGTAAGGACGATCTTGGATTTGACCCTCTGTGACGTCTTCGGGAACAGATGCGTGCAAATATATATTATGTTAAATTGAATTTCAAGTTTTAGACATTATAACGCCTGAACCAAATACAATACTGACCCCTAATTTTCTCCAAATATTGATTATATTATGGGAAACAAGATGTTAATTTCTGCATGGTTTTCATAAAACATTCTTAATTTTATTTATTTTTTACTTTTTAGAGAAATATTCATGGTGCATTCTGAAAAATGTCTCCATAAAAACCTATAAGATGGTTTGAAATACCATTAAAATGTTCAGAATATATAAAAAACCGTATAAATAGACAGCAAAACAGACAAAATTGTATCAAAATCGAAATGATACATTTACTTTAGGCGCAATACACTATGTCAGCTTTGATGGCCTGCAATTTGAATTCTTTGAGTGATTGATCCAAATTTTGTTTTAAACTTTCTATAGCAAGGTTAGTGTTTCGAGCTTCAACCTCTATTTGAAAGATATTTTTTGCTTCATCTCATCTGCTTCAGAACAATCTACTTTGAAATGATAGCAATCAGCGTCACCTGAGCTACCACTTGGTATGAAAAGTTAGTTTCAGGCACAAACCCTTGTTTGTCAAAGAAAAAGTCTGCGTTTGCCAAGACTACTACACGCACCACTGGCACTGCTACAAGCGCCAGTGCCAGTGGTGCGTGTAGTAGTCTTGGCGCGCGCAAGCTTTTTTTACGACCAACATGGTCTTGTCACAACTAAAGTGGCCATTTTTACATAGTGAGTTTTCAAGTTTGAGACATTATAACTCCTGAACCGAAAATGGTACTAACCCCTAATTTTCTCCAAATATTAATTATATGTCAAACAAAATTCTTGAAACGTTTCAAGATAATCCTTCAGTTTGTCTGTGATTTATGCTGAATCAAGCATTTTCATGATTTTCCTTTTTTCAGAAAAATATCAAAAAAATGAGTGTTTTTTCCTTAAAATCTCAATCCAGTTATCACAATAACCCACAAAAATGGTATCAACTTGTAGAAAATTTTATTCTCTTTCATATGACATCAAATTTGTTGAAGTCTGATGTTTCAATCAAATTCTATCTTTCAAATAACAAATTCAGTAAATATGGCGGCCATCTTGGACGCCATCTTGGATTTGGAGGCTTTCGCAACAAATTTTTTGAGGTAGACCAGTGGAATGTGGTTTGTTACAATAAAAACTTGAAAATAAGCATGGTCTACTTAGTTTGTAGAGAGAGTGCAACTCACTCGTTAAGTAAGCGACTTTTTGGGGTATGGCCCTCCGGTTATGTGTGATGCTGCTCTCGAGGACAAACTATCATCTGTATTTGATTGATGGTCTGGCATTCCCATTGCCATCTCCGCCTCCGTACTAGCACGTACTGATAATTCCGTTTTTTCCACGGTAGGTTCCATATCATCATTAAAGCCTTCCTTTCTATTGACGTCAAATGTCTTAGCACAGATGGATGATGTTGCCAACGGATCGTCAAGAAATCGGTGAGATGCTGAAATCCCAGTACGATGTACCTGTACTTTTGCGGTGCTTGGTCTGCTTATTTCAGCTAATGGAAGGTCTGCTCCGTTTACAGCGTTGTGGGTATCACGAGAGTTGTTGATTTTCAATCGTGGCTTGATAAGGTCATCGGGTATTTCTTCGTAGACATTGTCCGGATCCCCCATGCTCTGGGAATGTTCAGTGGAGTTACGAATCAAAACATAATATTTCTGAAAAGGGAAAAAAAAAAAACAAAAAACAAAAACAAAAAAAAAAACAGAGAAAGACATAGAGTGCAATACAACGTTGTTAATAGACCTGCGCATGAAAGTTATTTTTGCCCCCTTGCCCCTGGGTATCAAAAGCCTGCAGTTTAGGAACGCTTGGTCACGAGTATGTAGATTATCATAAAACGACAATCAATCACAACTGTTGATAGGACATGAGTAAGTGGTATTATATTGATGCATTTATGAAAACATTAAGAGGATTGTGAGATATGAACGAACTAAAAAGCAATGCTTGTTAGTATAGGTTTCCCCGGCCAATTCCGCACTTTTGTCAGTCCGTATGATAGAAAGTTCATTCAATTTAGCGAAAATCCTCGTCACTGCACATTCTGTCATTCAAAATTGCAAGTTGTTTGTTCAATTTAGCATTTCGATCAATGAAATTTGCACTTGTGCCTTTCGAATTCGTAAAACAGGCATTCCTTGTCATGTAGCATATCTGACAAATTTAGCCTATAATAAATGAACCGGAACTAAATGATTTGAGATAATCCTGACCTTTAATCGTTTATCACTGAAAGACTGGAAGTCATCGTCAGTATGACGGGTTTCATTCTTCGGTTTATAGTGTTTGTGTATAGAAACCTCATCAAATAAGGGCTTAGGTTTTGGATCAGGTATAGAGGTATTTCCTGGACACTTGGAAAGCTATCCGAGATTTTAAACTACCGAGGCATTCCCACCCCAGCTTTTATCATCAGTGTTTAAATTGCAACTTAACTTCACAATTACAAGTCAATACGAGTGTGTTTTTCTCAGCATCCTTACACTGTTAAAGTGTCGATTAATCAAACGTTTAAGGTACTTCTTGGACAACCATCCCAGGAGTATCAACATCAAGATGAGGGCGAGAAGTGATGCAAGTGCGATGAGAAACCAAATGAAGAACTTGTCTTGCCTGATAAGGAGTTGGGCTGGTGTGGTGCTGATAGTCGTGTTGAAAACTGGCGGTAAATTATATTCAGTGATCAGGTGTTAGTGGAAAGCTTGCTTTTCTTACAAAGAATATATTATAACATATGAACGAATACTGTCAATGCATGTTATGAGTATCATGAACTAATACATACATATGTTTTTATTTTATAAGAAAATATTATGCAAATAAGATAAATATTATAAGTATCATCCACTTTAAATAAGAACCAATCAGCTCCTGAAGTATTACATTTTGAAATTTTTCTGGTTTAGGGGGAATCAAGCGGATGAAGAATCTTGAATAGCTATTACTGAAAAAAGGGTATAGCCGAATGGGTAGGATTAGGCCTACAACACCTCTTCAAACTGCCATTAAGATGAAAAGCCCTTTTGACTGTAGATGGTAAAAGGATTGAAAAACTGAAGAGAAGAATGATATACGAAATGAAAATATGAATGCAGAAAAGTTTAGTATAAAGTGCTCAGTTCTTCTGTCTGATGTTCAAAGGAAAAGAATCGAATTAAGTGGCCTCATGAGTGAATTCCATCTGCCTCCATGAACAATTTATTTTGGTGTAAATATGCCTGAGCTAAAACTGTAAAGTTTTAAAAATCTCAGAGATGCCAATGCCAGAATTATAGATACCACAGGTAAAATGGTAAAGATGGATTCATTCTTGTCTAAAGGCAACACTATTCCATAGTGTTAATGCAACTAGGGAAGAACAGCCAAATGTCTCGCCTCAATAATCTTTTTTTTTTCACCCTCACTCGCCTGCCAAGCTTTTTCTCACGCCTCATGCACAAACAACACCCCAAAACAAACAAATGAATAAATAAATTAACAAACAAACAAACAAACAAACAAACAAAAACAAACCAAATAAACCAAACAAATTCATTTCCAATCATCAAACATAAGATTACATTTTTGGAACAATCTTTTTAAAACAGTAAGTCAAATTAATATAATCATAGTAATAACCAGATCAGCTCCTTACCAGGGCTCCTACCACTCCTATCCCGCTGAAAAATGTCACATCTAGCTTCTCACTCATCTTATCATCTATGGTAAAAGTCAATGTTTCGTAATTTGTAGAGACTTTTGCCTACACATTTGATATTTTTACTCAAATTTTTAAAGACCTATTTTTTTTTTATATTCCTTACATAGCCCTTGGTATTTGTACCTGTAATATTTTATCTCTTGCAATGTTTACTGATATTTCCACCTGACATCAGGAAAAGCACTACATTAGGGAATTCGACGGTCTGGTTAAAGGTCAAATGGTTGTGAATGTTTCGTATTAAACACATTACATCTCGACTCTGCTGTCTGTTATCATGGACCTTGCTAAACGTGACAGTGAATAGTGAAATGTCCACTTGCGAACCTTGCGAGAAAGTATCCTGATGAGTTGTTGAAATCTCTGCTGTTTTGTCTAAATAAATGAAGAATGATTTGAGAATTCAAGTCAATGCAATCAATTTGTAAATCATCATTACTGTACATATGCAATTTGTAATTGAAAAGAGCACATTTTTTTTTCTCTATTTTCACACAAAAAAACTTTGGTGGGCTTGTTCTTCACTTATTGCTCACTGGCAAATATTTATGAAGTCGCTAAGAAGATTGGTTGATGGTAAAACAAGACTTTAACTGAATTATGCCGATGTTTTATGTAACTGCTAATTATTTACCATATTTGGATATTTACATTTAAATTGGAAACTGGGACATATTTGTGAAAGTACATACATCACTCATTGTCATAAGTGTTTGCTAACAGGCATATAAAGTTAATACAGACAAAAGTGGAAACATGAACTTGCGAACCTTGCGAGGAATAATCCTGACGAGTTGTTGAAATGCCAGCAGATATGTCTGAATGGAAAGAAAGTATTGAGAAATTGCAAGTTGTTTCAACTGATTTATTATTTGTGTATTGCATTCAAACGCATTTTTAGTAGAAACAAGACAAGGCGTGCTGGAAATTGTTTCAATTTAATTCATAAGAACTTGATCTCAAATTTGGGTGCTTTACAGGTCCTCGAAATGTACAGTAGGTCCTATGTCTTGAGCATGGTCAAGAAGAGCATTAGAAAAATACAAGTTGCAGTTTTGTATGATTGTTTGTTCTTACTGTGGATGCCACTTGTCACGCTGTTGTCGGTTGTCATGGTATCAACGGGTCGTAATAAGATGTGGAATCCTACACGCGTTCCAGCCTCATCACTTGTGAAGATCATCTGGAGACGGGAATGTACACTAAGGAATGTCAAATTTTGGCGCGAGACTTCCATATTTCCTGTCCAGTGTTTCCAAGTGTCTCCGAATTTGGTAAATCTTAGATCCCCGTCACCGATATGAAGGTAGTCTTTATCTTGTTCCATGTTGAACACCAAGACTTCTACCTCTATGGACGAACCGTTTTCAGTTCTGATGTCCCAAAGACGATAGTCGTTACTTGGGTAGACCTCGGGGTAAAGCGGAGATTTAATAGGCACTTGGTTTCGGTGAAGCAGGGTCAATATTTCTAAATAAGAACACCACGAAAATACTAAAGCTTAGATTTACAGTAGTGCAGGTTGTCATACAATATAGTTATTTTACAAATGAAAAAAAAAATCTTTGGGTGGTGTTCAAGTATACATAACATAAAAGGCTGTAAGATCGTAGCTGAATGCATCCGGAATTTTTGTCCCACAACAGAACTTGCTTTTTGTGTTTTAGACATTGATAGTGTCATACTGTGGCTGACATACACCAACCTCACAAGAAAGTTGGGAAACACACTGTTCATGGTCCATAGCCTTATAAATGATATTTTATGTATAAATGGACATATACACACGTACAGTTGGGGCAAAATCTTTAAGATAGTTGGCCAAGTTCCTTCTTTCTTCGAAAATAAAATAATGCAGAGAAAAATATTTTCTGTTAAATTCATTATTTGAATTTAGAAGTACCACTATAGAAGCAACAGTCATATTCAGTGAAAGCTGATTCAATCTGTCACTTTTTGTGTTTTAGACATTGATAGTGTCATACTGTGGCTGACATACACCAACCTCACAAGAAAGTTGGGAAACACACTGTTCATGGTCCATAGCCTTATAAATGATATTTTATGTATAAATGGACATACTACACACGTACAGTTGGGGCAAAATCTTTAAGATAGTTGGCCAAGTTCCTTCTTTCTTCGAAAATAAAATAATGCAGAGAAAAATATTTTCTGTTAAATTCATTATTTGAATTTAGAAGTACCACTGTAGAAGCTATATATTTCGTTCTTCTCTTCCTACTTGTTTCTCTCTGTCCCTCCACATACACACACACGAGCTCAAATACATTTAATGTGTGTGTGTGTGTTTTGCCGTAACGGTGAAGATAAAACTATGCAAATTGCCTTTTTTTGTTTTACATGGATATACCTTGCTTTACAGCCGCAACAGTCATATTCAGTGTAAGCTGATTCAATCTGTCACTTATAACTGCATCTCCAAACGTTACTTGCAGCCAGGCGTGGTTAGACGGTGAAGTCACGTCACTTGGTAAACTACCAGCTTTGGTGCCACTAAAGCTAGCTATTGTGTGGTCTCCGCTTGGGGAATCAAGGCCATCGCCTATCTCCAGCTTAAGTCGATTTGGAAACATAAAACTGTAAAAGCCGAATTTTATCCTGTATCTGGCATTTGTTTCAAACATCCATACATAGGCGAATTCAACTCCCGTGCCTTCCTCCCACAGAGCAGTGTTTTCAGATGAAATGTACAAAGGTGAATCAGGTGAAACAACTTTAGGTACTGCAAATGAAGGGCAGAGGAGAGAAACAAGGTATTACAATGCAGCAATGTTAAGGGCAACCCTGCATTGCAATGAGAAATTAATCTGACAGCCAGATGTCGAGTTTCTCAAGGAAATGTTGACAGTATACGTCAACTGTAAACATTCCAAATCATTAAACTAAATTTAGAATGATAGATCATTCGAATTCATATATTTTTACGTTGGATTCTACGTTGTCACCTATATAAAATTTGACATGAAAATCCCATGCATCCTAAATCATATTTCTAGCCCCTTAATAGTTTTTGGTCTCTTGGATATAACAAAAGAAAAGAAATCAAGTAGTGGAACAAGTAGAGCGGTGAAACGACAGAAATGGAAGAAAGTTCAGTGGCGGAATACGAAGAAGATAGAGAAGGAGAAGGAAAGCAATGATAAAAAATTAGCTGGATACGTTTTATGTGAAGTGTCGAATTTTAAAGGAAATAGAATGTTATAAAAGTGAAACGTTGGCGCACAAAGCTCAAATTTACATTTCTTTCCCCGTAATACAAAGACAATAATCGTATCCTCTTAACAATTCTTTTTTTTTTCAGATTTCGTAAGTGAAGAGTGAAGAACAATCATCGTGAACCGAAGTAGGTTAAGTTATCACAGAAGCATCACAATATTCATATATTCCCACAATATTATGACAGACAGTCAAAATCCAGTTTACTTGAATGATAAATCAATGACTGATTGTTAACAGTACATCCATGTGTAAACTATCGATGCGTGGAGATTTTCAGATCTTACCTGATTCTACGTAGAACGATGGATATATCTTGTCCAAAAACAATACAATCACCAACATGATTAGCAGATCCATTATTTGTTATACAACACGTGTTATACCAAATCCCATGTGACCATGGAGAGATGGGAAAAATGCATCCAAGCAAGCCAAAGGTCTCTGGTATTTGACAGCGTAAATCTTGATCAATTCAGGAATCAACGTTGATGCGAGCGCGGTCTATCGGTATGAGTGACCTGCGTCGCAGCTTGTTAAATGGAGTCTTTGTCATACTAAACAAGAAAACTTCCTCAATTACGTGTTGCGGCTGCTATAACTTTTCGTATCAGCAGTTTTGCTCTCACTTTCATACAGCAAATTATGCAAGTCATCCTTACATTGTTACACAGTATATTCACTGCTCTCTGAAAAACAGAGTCACGCTTCTGGGAATAAACAAAACCCGAGTTGGAATTTTGTTACTTTTATTACTACTACCGCTACTACTACTACTACTACTGTTATTTATTTATTTATTTATTTATTTATTTATTTATTTGACATTTCAACGTACGATACAAACAGGAAGTCGTATCACATGATTATAAAGAATGTGGTGATTCTAGGTGCATACCACTGGTTGCCAGGGGAGGAAAAGGCAAACTTAATCACCGAGGCTCGAGGCCTTCCTCCCCAACCACTGCATGCACCCAGCATGCCCAGAGTCAGCTAAATCAATGTAATTAAGCAATTACAAACAGTGTCAATAATACATTATCATACAAAAGAAAATAACCTGCACTCAAAACAGAAATAAGTACAGGTGTAGAGATAAAAATAGGTCTACAAATAGAATTGCAGTCACGTGAAAAATGATGATATACAATTTATATAATCTCACTTTAGGCTGTAAACAAAACTGAAATCCAATGCCTGCTTTTGTCATTTTGTAATGATGTTTTGTGCACATGATGTAGCTGCATGGTTCTGTTCATTTTATCTGATTTTATTCATAGGTAAACTTAAGTGTGATTGAGGGGAGTGAATTCTTTTACATTCCTAACAGCATTTAATTTAGGTACTCATGACGTTTTTCATTCACTTGAAAGGAATCATATTTTTATTCTGGCCTAATTATAATTTGGAGAGGGGTACACACAGAAACTTTCCCCGCACATAACAAAACTGAAGTGAAACTCTTCAAAAAACTTCATATGAAAGAGGAACACATTTGTGTATAGGCTTATACATATCAAATGGTTTGAAGTTTAAACATCAATGAAAAAAAATCCATTGTCAAATAAGTCGAAGCAGATTCAAAATACGTGGGGACACCTCAGTTCGTTTTAAGTAGAACCACTTTCATCAATCCTTATACTGGTTTTGAGATAATCAAGGCTGGTCTTATACCATGGTATAATCTAGTGAAAATTTGTGAAGGGTCTACAGAAAAATTGACAGAAATCATTAAAATGTATTGTGATTATATATCTGTTGATTTCACTATATCCATTTTCTTTGCTATCATGATGCTCCTTAAAGAACAAGTTCACCTTCATAGACATGTGGGTTGAGTGAATGCAGCATTAAGCAGCAATATTAGTAGAACACATCAATGCGAGTTAGAGGAAAATCGGACAATCGATATACCGTCGATCTGTTCAAAAATTATGAATTTTTTAAGTTTCTGCTCAGTCACGGCTGGATGAAAAGACTACTATAGCTTGTGATGTCATATGAGTACAACTATATAAAGAAAGTATAAAGAAAATTCAAGATATTCTCACTTTTCTTACATAATGAATGAACACTCAACTTCTATCTTTCAGAAGTCAGTGGGAATAATATTACCCCTAACATAAGTCAGGAACGAGTCGAGAATATGTGCACTTTATTCAAAAAGTCAGGTTTTGTGAAATTCTCTTTTCGATTGTACTGTGAAGACCTTTAAAACTGAAAGTGACTGCCATACTATTAATGCGAGAACAACGCCGGCCACAAACCTTCAATGATCCCTTTGCATGTTAAGCTTTATCATAATAATCTTATATTCTTTACCTATCAAAAAGAAACTGACGCTTGGACGTCGAAACTGAAATTGATCTTATAAAAGAATTTACACCATAGATACCTTCAGGCAACATATGGACATAATGACCGCTAGACAATTATCGCCCCTATTCTAAGGAGTGAAGGAGTATTAATTGCATGCGAACCAACACTGAACTTTTGGCATTCATTCGCTAGGGGCTGAGATTATGGTTTGGTCATTGTATTCAAATTTCTTATATTATAATGTCAGATGTAAGGAAGTACAATATTGATACTGAATTATCAGAAAGTACAAGGAAGTGTTGTACAACAAATGTAAAACTTACATTACCGTTTTCCGCTGTGTAATCAGCTATGATCTAGCTTGAAAACACTTGTTTTAGGTACCCATGGCTAAATACTATTCAACGGTAGGTTTATTTTCATTAACTGAGTTTCCATTCAGTTAACTTCATTACAAATATATATATATATATATATATATATATATATATATATATACACATGCATACATATATATGATATATATATTTGATAGGGCACCAGCTCAGCAAGATATGCAACAAGATCACTCTGAAAGTAAGCTACAGCTGCATGGACAATATGCATACTATAACAAAGGCACACAACAACAAACTAATCAACAACAGTCGAGAGCAAGCCAGGGACTACTGCAACTGCAGAAGAAGGAGGATTGCCCGATCCCTGGGAAATGCACAGCCAGGAACATCGTATACGAAGCGAAAGTAGCGACCCCAGACGATGAGAAAGTATACATCGGCCTCACCTTAACCTCCTTCAAATCCAGATATGCTACACACAAGGCAAGCTTCACAAACAGGGAAAAGCGACACCAGACAGAACTGAGTAAATACATTTGGGGACTGAAGGATGAAGGCACTCCCTACTCACTCACATGGAGGATCGTCAGGCACGCCCAACCGTACTCGCCCAAAACAAACCGTTGCAACCTGTGTCTATGGGAGAAATACCACATCATCACGGCCAAGAAACCAGCAACCCTGAACTCAAGAACTCATTTCAACATGTAAACATAAGAAAAAGTTTTCCCTCGCAGAGCTTGGTTAGTCCCCCCCCCCCCTCATCCACATGTAACAATTTAAGCCATTGTATTTATTACCCCTGTCTATACATTAAGCCCAGTACCAGTGTCATTATCAACTTTATTGTGCCGTTAAGTAGCCACGTGCATGTATCTTTTGTATCTTTTGTTTGCTTGCTTGAGTGCACCAGAGCCGTATGTCTTACACTGTACTTTAACAAGAAACTGATTTAGTTGCTGACGAGGCTTCGGCCGAAACAGACTGTCCAGCTAAGTCACTAATAGAGCAACGCCTTCCATACATTATATTGTACTACATGGGCTCCTATATAGTTGAGCACTGTCAGCCATATTGCAGTTCACACCCTACTTACATATATATATATATAATGGTGGTTGATAAGATGTTTCCATGTAACATTTTCTTATACACATACTATTCAAATACAAAGTAATCATGTTTTTATCAATAATTGTATTATTTCTCTCAAAAATCATGCGACACGATATCTTAGAATTCTTTTGATATTTGGTCATTTTAGAGCAGCCTTGAAAATTCATCAACTCATAATCATTGAAAACATTGTTTATCCTAAGGACATTGCTCCCTAATATATACAAATAAACTTGTTCTTTTAAGCCGAGTGAATTGCAGACAGCAGCGAACAGCGAACTGTGTAAATCATTCAAATGAAGTAAAAGAGCAATGAAAATAAAAAATATATACTTTACTCCCAAAATTGATCCTTGAAGAATCTCTATGGTTGTATTCTTAGACTTCGATTTAAGTGTATATATATATATATATATATATATATATATATTCATTTATTTCTTTTCGTTAAAAAAATGATATCTCAGTAAGACAACTCTTTAACCAGTCTAACACCATTCTCCTACTCACCTACTGTTCCAGAAAATAACAGCTTTCTCAATAAAACTGCATGATCAATACAAGCAAGAATTTAAAAAGCTCTGAAAAGATTTAAACACAGCGAATGATTTTACTATATCTCTTATCGAATCTAAAAAAAGCTATTGTGTCATAACCTCTTCTTTTAACAACATTGTTTTTAGGACAAAACTTTTTTTATACATACATAACTAATGATTTTAATGTTTTCATGCACAATATTCTACATTTTTACTAAACATGGTTAAAAGAAATACAGGTTTGTAATTCGTTTAGTTACATTCACTAACATGCTCGTAAAGTGGTATCACTTTGGCGTTGTATACGTATAAAACCTCTGCTCTTTTTTGTTTGCAGTTTTGACACAGATTTGCAGATATCATGTTCAATTACATCAATGAAAAAAAATATTGAATCAATGAAATTTCCTTTAATACGTTTATTATAACCTTCAAAAGGAGGGTTTCCATTTTTTTTTGTATATTCTAACCAATGGAAATAAGATATGAACTACAAGAGTCTACGTAGTGGGGATATCATACAAGTATACATTATATACATTTGATATTTTCAATTTTTTGAGTTTTTAACTTTTCATTCAGAAGTTCAACTTGATAACCCTCATGGCCCGTTTGGGTTGTTTTTCAAATATTTGAACCTCGCATCATAAGACAAATGCACAATTTGCGTATTTTGATCATTTGTAACCAAATTCCTATAGTATCATAGTTCGTTTGGCGATGAACAATTTTTTTAAAACAATTTTTAGATGATTTAAAGTTTCTATTACACATTTTCTTTAACATAGGGGTGAACAAAAGTTTATTTTTCTTCCGTTTCAATTAAGTCATATGGTTATAAGAAAACATTTATCATGTAGCTTTGAATGCACATTAAGAAATAAATCATATTGTATATTTACATCAGTATTTAAGTCATATGGGTTATAAGAAAACATTCATCCTGTAGCTTTGAATGCACATTAAGAAATAAATCATATTGTATATTTACATCAGTATAATCACACAACTAGATATGCCGCTAAAATGCAACTGGCATGCCTCGACCATAATGCATGGTTCTCCCAATAGGTTTAGAGTACTTCTTGGCCATGTAGGTAATGCCTCACATAATTAACAAAGATTTATCATAACTTGTTTGTCACTAGGTTCCATTTGGATGGATGATTACATTGCTTAAGAGAGCAAGTATTTGGAGATTTGAGCATTTTCACTTTACCTTTGTTCCTTGAATATGACCGTTTAATTACAAAATGTGATGGTTACGTGCTTTTAGTAAGAGAAAATATCCGAGTGACGCTGAGAGCGTCATGTGAACCATGTGAAGAAAAACATGTTGAAAACTGTTCAATGGCATGGAGATGTGCGTTTCCTACTACAAGTGCCTTTACACTGACAGCATATACATGTATACCATAATTATATAACTTTTTTTGTGCTGTAGTGTTTCTTCATTTGAAAATCCCTATTCAGCTTAGTCAGCGATGTTCGACTTGTTTGACATTTAGCCACAGCAATTTTAGTGTCTTTGCGCCATCTCATCCATTCTGTACGTAATCTATTCCTTTCATAGATTAAAGAGCAATTGCAAAATGTATTTATGTTGGTCCTTGATAGAGAGCTTATAAACTTTCAACGTTTTCTTATGCTCAATGAATAATGACATTGATCATTAATATGACCGATGATCTAGGATTTTATCATCATCAGTGCTGGTGCCAAACTCATCGAAACGTTTGTGCCCAAAATCAATCAACCAATCAATCAATCAATCAATCAATCAATCAATCAATCAATCAATCAATCAATCAATCAATGATTTACCAATTGCAAACTATCCAACGTAAAAGTCAACAACGCTAGGCTTTAGGGGTACAAAAAAACCGTACTGCGAATGATACAAATTGCTTTCTGCGATTTTAACTTTAAAAATTCAAAAGTATGGGGGGAAGGGTCTATAACGCTCACCTGAGTATTACAGATTCACTTTGCACAAATTCTTGCGGACTATTACTTATAGGTAAAACTAATCTAGCTTGGTGGACTTTGCCGGCGTCCAGGAAAGCATGGCTTGCATTTTTTCACTTTTTTTTTTTTTACATTCCCCTTTTTTTTTCATTTTTTTTTTATTTACGTTTCATCATATTCGAGATAACATCTTCTAAGTTTGTACAAAATTTGACCAGGCATTAAAAAAAAAAAACACAGATATAACAAAATGTGAAAACTGGCCCCAAATTGTGGTCTTGGCTCACAAGGGGGCCACTGACCAGCTGGATATGTGGCATAAACACACTTGAAAGTACACTCTCTAGCGTATTTGTACGGAACATTTCTTGTATTAACAAACATATTTAAACGGCTCCCTAATATTTGACCCTAAATGGGGACCCCAAGATGCACTGCAAAAAGTCCGGTGTTAAATAGTGAACACCGAGCTGGTGTTAAATTTTCGCTGCTCATTTATGGTGTCAAATTAACACCTCCGGGTGTCATTTCCAAATTTTAAACTGTTTTTTGAAGAGTTTCTTAGTAACTGCACTTCTTGTTGATTTTTACATTAAAATACTAGATTTTTGAAAAAATGTGAAAATAAATTTACACCAAAGTAACACCAGCTGGTGTGGTCTCTTATTGAAGCTGGACGGGTGTTAAACCATTGATATTAACACCAACAAGTATCAAATCAACACCATGTGGTGTCATTTTTGAATTAACACCAGTACAGTGTCAAAATAACACCAGGTACAGTGTCAAATTAACACCACGAAGTGTCAGGTGAACACTTTTCAACACCATCACAGTGCATTTTTAACACCTGTGGGTGTGGTCCTTTATTGAAGTTTGATCGGTGTTAGATTTAACACCCGTGGTGTTAAATCTAACACCGATGTTTTTACAGTGTGGAAATGGTTCCCATTCGTACAAAATAGATATTCTACGAGTATTACCCTATAGTTGTAATACCAACCAAGTCTGGTGAAAATGTGACTTTTCGATTTCAAGCTGAAAATATTACACACAGGACACCAGGGCCCCGAAGGGTATGCTCTTTACCGCCAAAAGAAAAAAGAAAACATACAAACACATTAAGTAACTGATACACTCATGACATAGGCTAACTCTATCACTTCTGATTCTAGAAAAACAAAATACATCTTAATGAGATTGCTAGTCCATGACATCATCACACGGTCATCACCGCACCCAGTGCATACGTGGCTTTTACTAATAAAATTGATTCAAAACATAGGAAACCTTAGAACTTCATAATTCTTTTTTAATGCAATTTTGATGGAACCCCATCATGTTTTTTGTTTCATTTAAGTTATCTAGTACAACCAACCTGTACATGTCGTGATTTTGCGCTTTAAGGAATTGTTGCATTATGAACAAATAGGATCGTCACGTGTTCATTCGTCTTCGAGAATCAAGTAACCAAACTCGTCAAATGTATGACTTCCACTTCCTTATCGATATGTGTGTATATGTGTTTTCTGGAAGGTGAGTGTCGTAAATTCTTTCAAATGGCCGATGAATGACTTTCTGCAGATAATGTTTCATCGTCTACAGTGTGATCGATAATCAAATACCCAAACTCGTCTAGCAGTACCCCTCTTTGCCCCGTGGATTTTCCCGGTATACTTGAAGCGTTCACATTTGAAGAAGAATTAGATGTGTTTGATTTTGTCACGCGTTGTTTCACCAGTACCGGCAGTTTCATAATTAAACGCATCACAGTTCACATGTGCCAATTTGACTACCACGTCATGGTGGTGATGTCTTTGCTGTCTTACGAGAATCAATCGGTGTACTGCTCTCTCCTTCTTGCATCTCAAATGTTGATGGTGGTATTTCATAAAAATCGGTGTAACTGAGGTCAGATTTACCCTCTTCTACCGATGGATCATTGCTTCTGTTCCAGAGTGAAGTGTTTTCCATTTCATTCAGAATGTCTTCCTTGTCCTCTACAGCTTCGCGAGATGTTGAGCCAACCACATCACACGACATCACACCAGAATTAGTTGTGGTTGATTGATGGTCTAGATTGCCCATCTCTAGCCCCACCTGTTTACTCTCATGTATTGTTAAGTCCGTTTCCACCTCTGCTGCTTCTATGTCATCGTTGACGTATCCCTGTCCCTTAGCACAGATGGATGATGTTGCCAACGGAGCGTCAAGAAATCGGTGAGATGCTGAAATCCCAGTAGGATGTACCTGAACTTTCGTGGTGCTTTGTCTGCTCATTTCAGCTAATGGGATATCTGCTCCATTACCACTATTGTGGGGAGAGTCGTAGATTTGGTGCTTGTCAAGATCATCAGGTATAGTTTCATAGAGGTCGTCATCCCTTGTGGACAGAGACTGTTTAGCAGAATTTGGAGATGCAACACAACATGTCTGCAATTTGAGAAGGAGAAAGAGGACATATTAAGGCCATGCCACACCTTTACGGGTAAGCTACGAGGTCCTGTTGCGAGTAGGGATTTTGCAGCACGCAGGAGAATTTTCTGCGGGCGGACAAGAATGTTTGCGAGTTTGTGTCACACCTGCTGGACGCGTGCTACTTACCTTCTACTTACGTGCAGTCCGTGTGACCTGCGTGATAGCTTTGAAACCTATCCGTTTTCTGTTACGAACGACTTACGGGTACTGCGAAGTACCTGCGTTGGAGTGCCCCCGGTAAGGGTCTCCTACTGTCGTTCTGCGTGTACCTCTTCGGGCGAACCCCCGGGACTCACTCGGAACAAGTTTTGAGAATGCTCAAGGCCTTGTCATACCGTATCTGAGGAAGTTTTGCGGGTTGACTTGCAGGGAATTAAAGTGGCTACCCGGAACCCTCCGCAGTTGGTCGGCACCTGTCAGTACCTAGCGCTTATCTCGTCGGTAGTTGACTGGAGGTGCCCCGCAACAAGTCCAATTTACCCGCAGCCAAGTTTTTAGCATGACCGAACTTTTTCCGGATGAGTCACTGGGATTGCCTGCAGAGGTCCACGCAGAACGCAAGTAGGAGGCCCTTAGCGGCAGCACCTCGCGGGCAACTCCCACGCAGGTATACTTTCCAGTCCCGTATGCGGCCAAGATAATGACATTCTGTAGGATTTTACCCATTCCTTCAGAGAAATTCCTTCACTGAGTTGTCAGCCCCCACGCGCCTGGCACGCAGGTCACTCAGGTCACGCAAGTAGAACATAAGTAGAACTTAAGTCTGGGAAGTAAGACACATGCAAAACTCGCCCAAATATATGTCCACCCTCAGAAATTGTCCGGTATGCTGGAAAATCCCCACACGCAACAATCCCGCGTAGTTTGCCCGGAAAAGGGTGACAGGGCCTTAACACGGTTGCGGATAAAAAGGATTTGCGTTTACACCTCCGGGCGACTACGGGGGAGATACGTGGTAGGTACTGTCATGTGCTTGTCATCTACTTGGACTTCCGGTAGTAAAAAATTGTTCTTCGCAAGTCGCACGCAAGCCTTGCCCGGAAAGGTGTGACACAGCCCTTTACAGATACACTAATTTGATCACTGCACTGCTCATTGCATTGTTCTTGCTGCACGGGAGGACAATTTTTCCCCTCTCCTCCTGGGTACCAAAAGCCCGCAGTGACCTTGCGCGACAACCAGTCACAATAAGTTGATAAGATTTGGGTATGGGAATCATATTGTTTGATAGAATGAAGATGCATGAAAACATTCATCACTGATCTTAGATTGAAGAGGTGTAATTGGACATTCGTGTCCGTCTTCAGCATTATGTTACTACGCGTGGAAGACGTATCCTAGAACACATGAACCTTAAATAAACGATATGAGATGGTCGACTACATCACTGGAAAACTAGAGGTTGTGAAGATGATTGGGCTTAATATATTCATATGCTGCTGTGCACGGAAACCATGCATTGAATAATATCTGTGGCCTATACTTCTTCCTCAGCATTTAGCATCAATGTTTACAACTGTAACTAAATGTTACATTTTGCATTTCACATGTGCATTTTTTTTGGGTCAATATCCTTACGCTGCTGTTTCTGTGTCTAGTAGTCCAACATCTGTGGTACTTCTTGTACAACCATCTCAGGAGTATCACCATCAAGACGAGAGCGAGGAGAGAGAGTGATGCAAGCGCGATGGGAAACCAAATGAAGAGCGTATCCTTGGTAACAAGGCGTTTTGCTGATGAGGTGCTGACTGGCTTTTGTGAAACTAGTGGTAAATATTCAGCAATCAGGTATTAATGGAAAGCTTCTTTATGTTTATATGGAAGATAATATGATACACAGTAAATCAATTCGTCCATGACTCATGCGTAAGTTCATTTCAGGGTTATGACTATAATTAACATACACAATTCCCTGAAAGTATTATAGAAAATAACAACTAAACAAATAGTGAAGCACATATCTTTAATAATTAATTGCTATTTCCTTTTATTTGTCTACGGGGTAGCAAGTATAGGAATAATCTGTGATAGATACACGTATACTAAATAAAAGTTTTCGACAAAACAAAAGTATGAACATTAAAATAGGATTAAAAGCCGCAATTGATTGCTATGAAGATTGAAATTACTTTTGGCTGTAGATGCTAAGACGGTTGAAAGACCCAGAAGAAAACAGGAAATAAGATCATGAACGCAGAAAATTTTATCGCAAACAGACACATGCATTTTGCCCGATGAAAGAGAGTAAAGTGCCACATGGGTTTCAATCTTTCTCCACGAAAACTTTGTCCTTGTTTGTTTTGTGTGTGTATGAGGAAAAATTGCAAAGTTGAAGAATGTTAGAGGCGATAATGCCAGATTAAGAAATGCCAGAGATAAAATGTCAAAGGTGGATTTAGCACAAGTAATAGGCCATAGTGTTTAATAATGCAATTATTGCACAACAAACCCTGACGCCTCATCCCAGCAGGAGTCTATTTATCCCTACGCTCAAGTGCCTAACAAGCTGCTTCTCAAGCCTTTATACAAAAAACACCCCAAAGCACCCTATCACATACACACAAAAAAAAAAACGAACAAATAAACAGACAAACAACCAATGAATAAAGACATAGAGGATTTGAAACCATTAAACAAAAAATTACATTTTAGGACAATTATTGTTTAGAAGAGGACAATTATTGTTTAGAAGAGCAAGCTTATGTGCCCGGGCCAACGACCCAATTTATGGTAACTTGGAAAGTGTAGTGACTTAGACTCACATCTTAATTCAATTCCTAGGAGTTTTAAACTGCTGACATTATAGCCTCTGGTATTTCTAACTGTAACATTTCACCTAACAGTTCACAGTGTTCACTTGATATTTTCTCCTCACATAAAAAAAAACAACAACAGTGCATCCTCTTTTGGGAATCTTGCCTGGCTGTGGTTTATTATTTTTATGTCTACGTCACTGAACGTTGGACATATCGACTCTGTTGTTATAGATCATATTGAAAAGAAAAAAGGACATTAAAAACGGAAACGTCCATTTGCAAACCTTGCGTGAAAGTTTCCCAATGAGTTGGTGGAATCTCAGCTGTTATGCCTAAATTGACGAGGAATTGAATGAAGAATTTAAATCTAAGCAATCAGTTCGTAAATCAGCATTGTTTTTTTTTTTCTGCTACATAATTGAAAAGAGCACGACTAGCAGCAGGGAGAATTATCAACTATACTAGTATAACACAGTTTTGTCATTTTAACGAAAACTAGGTGAGCTTGTCGTTCACTATAGGTTCACTGACAAATATTCATAAAGTCGCCAAGGAGCTTGGATGATGCCAATACAACATAATAAATAAATTATGCTGATTTCTTGACTTCTACATTGCGAGGAAAATGCGCACATTTCTCAATCATCCCCATACATAAGTCTTCACTAGCGTGTTAACTTTAAAAAAAAAAAATGAAAACGTCAACGTGCAAACCTTGCAAGAGACTTTCCTGGTGAGTGGTTGAACTACCAGCAGTTATGCCTGAGTAGACGAGGAACGGATTGAGAAAATGGAATGAAAATCATTATCAGTATGTTAAAATGCACTCTTACTAAAATCAAGACGATGCACGTGTGAGATTGTTTCCATTCAACTTGATGATCATGTTCATTATTCCGAAAGTTCGTTCATCCAATGATAATGTTCGTTATTCCGAAGTTTCTTAACTGAAAACGAAATAAGGTTCGTAATTACGAGACTTCATTAGTACTCACTTTCCTTTCGTTTTTTTCGGTGATTAACGAACCATCGATACAGCAGCACAAATGTTCGGATTATCAAATCCGATTTCATTATCGTATAAACGACCCTCTATAATAACTTATAGGAAATTTGTGTGTTTTGGAAAAAAAAGAACCTTATTTGCCATTTTCGGAACAATTAACATAACTCGTTTATATCTCTAAAATGTTCATGTAGTCATAAGATGTTGGGAGTGATGGTACAATGCAACAATTTACAGCATAATGTCAAATTCCCAGCTGTCACGAAGACAGCTGTTACAGAGGCCAAATTCTGGCACACAAGAAGTTGCTGTGATGTGTGATTTTGTGTCCTTACTGTGGATGCCATTTGTCACGCTGCTCTGTGTTGTTATGGTACGAACTGCTCGTAATAAAATGCTGAATCCGACACGAGTCCCAGTCTCGTCACTTGTGAAGATCTTTTGGAGATGGGAACTCACACTAAAGAATGTCAAATTTTGGAGTGAGTCTTCCATGTTTCCTGTCCAGGATTTCCAAGTGTCTCCAAATGTGGTAAAGATTTGCTCTCCGTCACCAACGTGAAGGTAATCTTTGTCCCGTTCCATGTTGAAAATCAGGACTTCTACCTCTATGGATGAACCAGTTTCTGTTCTGATATCCCAAAGACGGTAGCCGTTATTTGGGTAGACCTCGGGGTAAAGCGGAGATTTGATGGGCATTGGGAGTCCGTCACGCAATATTGATTCTAGATTAGAAAATCACAATAAAATATAAAAGCTAATATTTGACTGCAGTGCTGGCTATCACAGTCATGTGAAAAAAAAAAATCCTTGGACGACATATTGTATGGTTCATCAAGAACAGTATGAATACTAGTATCGGAAAGCTAACATCAGTTTACATGATAACAGTAGCCGGCTGTAATATAGCTGAATGTTACGATAATGTTTTTCCAACTTAACTTGCTGTTAGCATTCACGGAGTGTGTAATATAGGTTATATATGTTATATATCACAATACATATGTTATGTGTGTACAAAGTAAAGTCATACATAATATACAGCTATGCTCTGAAAAGCAAGAAAAATGAAAAACAGCTATAAGAATTGCTCTACCAATTACCTGGGCCTACATCAATCAATTTAATCATCTTATTACATTCTAACCTTAAGGCCGTGTCACACCATTTCGGGCAAGCTACACGAGATGTTTGCGAGGAGGGATTTCCAGCACGCAGGAGAATTTTCCGCGGGCGGACAAGAATGTTTGCGAGTTTCGCACTTGTTTCTTACCTGCTAGACGCGTGCTGCTTACCTTCTACTTGCGTGTTTTCCGTGTGACCTGCGTGAGAACTTTTAAACCGATCCGTTTTCTGTTACGAGCGACTTACGTTTACTGCGAAGTATCTGCGTTGGAGTTGCCTGCGAGGTGTTGCCGGCAAAGGTCTCCTACTGGTGTTCTGCGTGTACCTCTGGGAGCGAACCCACACGACTCTCTTGGAACAAGTTTTGAGCATGCTCAAGGCCTTGTCATACCGTATCTGGGGTGGTTTTGCGGCTTGACTTGCGGGGAAAACAAATTTGCTACCCGGAGCTCTTCGCAGTTGGTCCGCACCTGACAGTACTTTGCGCGTATCTCGCCTGTAGTTGCCCGGAGGTGCGCAAGCAAGTGCGATTCAACCGCATCCAAGTTTTGAGCACGACCAAAACTTTTTTCCGGGTGAGTCGCGGTGATGCCCGGAGAGGTCCACGCAGAAGGCTAGTAGGAGGCCCTAGCGGCAGCACCTCGCAGGCAACTCCCATGCATGTACTTCGCAGTCCCAATATGCACCCAAGATAATGACATTCTGTGGGACTTTTGCCTTTCCTTCAGAGAAATTCCTTCACTGAGTTGTCAGCCCCCACGCGCCTGGCACGCAGGTCATACAGTATACCCGCAAGTATAGAATTTAAAAGTAGAACGCGTCCAGGAAGTAAGACACATGCACTGACTCGCCCAAATCCTTGTCCGCCCTCAATATTTATCCGGTATGCTGGAAAATCCCTACACGCAACAAGCCTGCGTATTAACCCCTTGCCGGGAAAGGTGTGACAGGGCCTAATCATTGTTGCGGGTAAAAAGATTTGCGTTTACACCTCCGGGCGACTACGGGTAAGATACGTGGTAGGTACTGTTATGTGCGGGTCATATGCGGGGTCCTCCGGGTAGTTACAATTGTTCTTCGCATGTTGCACGCAAGGCTTGCCCGGAAAGGTGTGACACGGCCTCTAAGGCCGTGTTACACCATTCCGGGCAAGCTACGCGGGCTTGTGGCGAGGAGGTAGTTTCCAGCACGTAGAAGATTTTCAGCGGGCGAACAAGAATGTTTGCAATTTTCATTCATGCCTTGTCATACCGTACGGGGGAACTTCTGCGGCTTGACTTGCGGGGAAACAAATTTACTCCCCTGAGCTCTCCGCAGTTGGTCCGTACCTGACAGTATCTAGCGCGTAGTTGCCCGGAGGTGCTCACGCAAGTCCGATTTAACCGCAGCCAAGTTTTGAGCATGACCAAAACTTTTTCCAGGTAAGTCGCGGGAATGTCCGTAGAGGTCCACGCAGAACGCCAGTAGGAGACCCTTAGCGGCAGTACTTCCCAGGCAATTCCCACGCAGGTACTTCGCAGTCCCGTATGCAGCCAAGATAATGAAATTCTGTGAGATTTCAGCCATTCCATTAGAGGAATTCCTTCACTGAGTTGTCAGCCCCCACGCGACTGGTACAAAGGTCACACAGTATACTCGCAAGTATAACGCGCACAAGTAAGACACATGCGCTGACTCGCACAAATCCTTTTCCGCCCTCAGGAATGTCCGGTATGCTAAAAAATCCCTACACATAACAAGCCCAAGTAGCTTGCCCGGAAAGGTGTGACAGGGCCTAAACACGGTTGCGGGTAAAAAAACATGCGTGCGCACCTCCGGGCGACTACTTTTGAGATAGCTAGGTACTGTCATGTGCGGATCATCTACGGGGACCTCCGGGTAGTCAAAAATGTTCTTTGCAAGTCGCACGCAAGGCTGGTGTGACAGGCCTTAAAATTGTTCTGCATTTGTTGCCCGGAAAGGTGTGACACGTGAATGCTTTCAACTTCCAGAGTGTTTGAAGTGCTGCCATCGCTTGATGAGAACACTACAAAGCTTTTTGGCGTCATGTTTATACAACGATACAATCAAAATATAAAGTAAATTCAACAAATTTTCATTTTTCTAACATAATGAAAGAGTAATCGCCTTCCATATTTGAGAAAGAACGGGGACTTGTATTTCCCTTAACCTATGTCAGTAAAAAAAGAATGAAACCCGAGGGGATGAGTATTTTTTTTATTCAAAATGATATTACTGATGCCAGTTACTTTGAGCGTTTGCATTGTGCATAACATAATGATAAGCTATAATGATTGTCAAATTCTGCATTTTCACGTAGGGAAGAGGTGATTCTCCTGTAAACAGGAAGATGCTATTTCAAGTGGGATACACCCAGAGATGTGTAATATGGCATTATCACACTGTGTAGCATCAAAAAGACATTCGTGAGTAAAGCCATAACTTACATAGCATACACCAACTCCACAAGACACTCATAGTGCATGTATATTGTCCACAGCTTTGCTAGTTTGATAACTGCGCGACTGATGTCGAATACCTATAGGCCCTAGATGTGTTCTTTTTTCAGTGAGGACATGGCACAGGTACAGCTGCCTCCAAAATCCTGCTTTGAAAAATTCTTTAAATACTGGCCCAGTACCTAATTTTCTTCAAAAATAAAATCACGTACAGATAAATCCTTTCAACTATAACAGAAAAAAAAATGGCTGTTTAGCATTTACATACCTTGATGCTTTACGGCCACAACAGTCATACTCAGTGTAAGCCCACTCAGCAGGGTGGTCAGTTTGTCCCTTATAAGCGCGTATCCAAACGTTACTTGCAGCCAGGCATGGTTAGACAGCGATGTCACGTCACTTGGTAAGTTTTCAACATTGGTGCCGCTGAAGCTAACTATTGTGCTGTCTCTGCTTGGGAAAAAGCCATCACCTATGTTCATCCTAGGGTCATTTGGAAACGTGAAATTTTGGAAGGTTAGTTTTATCCTGTAGCTGGCACTTGTTGTAAACCTCCAGACAGGGGAAAAATCACCCAACATCGCTTCCTCCCACAGAGCAGTGTTCTCAGATGAAATGTAGAAAGGTGACTCGAGTGAGAGAACTGTATATGCTGCAAAATGAAGCACGAAAGACTGGTATTTCAGGTATAGAAATTCAGCAAAATTTTCCGATAAAACCTGCACTACAAAGAGAAATGAATCAGACACTCAAATGTCCAGTTTCATGAAACAAAATCAAGAGCAAATCTTCTAAATCATGAAACCAATTCTAGACTAACACATAATTTTAATGGTTGTACAGACTCTTACCTTCGATTATGCATTGTGATATATTTATATGTAAAATTCAAAATGGAAATGCCATCCTAATCATCAGGAGAGATTTTAACCCTGAAATTTTTGTGGTCTCTGTGCAATAACACAAATGTACAGAAACAGAGTAGCGAAATAAGGAGGGGGGGGGGCAAGAGAAGAAAAAAAAAGAATGCGCAGGAAACAGGTTATGTCAAGTGGTTTGTAAGGAGAAATCTCCTTAAGCATTTTTTGAAAACATCTGTCCTATATTGTAGGTAAGGATGTGCAACGGATAATCCTGAAGGGAGATTATTTCAATATCTATACCCTGTAAAAATAATTGTTCTCTTCTCCAGGGTCGTTCGATACACTGGAGGTGAACTATTAATAGGCCTACATCTTTCTGTCCAACATTATCTGTATAAAATCGCATTTATTCATTTATTACAATCCTCATTAAAAAAAATGAATTATGACACATGTATGAGGAAAATTGTCTAGAAGTTTGTGTTAAGACAGTGACAGTATTTTCATCGAATGAAATATGGATTTTCACATCTAATTTCGAGAGAACATAAAAATTTGTATGAGCTATAGGTCTATATTCTTGGCGTTGATAGTACAATACCTATAATAAAATAGTATACGTACTTGAATACAGCGAAGAGTGATGTGAAAGGAACATAATAGTATACGCTCTGAATGATACTGCTCAGAAATATTCGGATGAAAATCAAATACCCTTTCTTTTCTTGACAATTTTCAGTCCGGACTTTTTCGTTATTCAAATAGTGTTTCTTTAACAGAGATTTAGGGAACGCTAATGTGGTTCCTATAAGCTCTTCCCCTGAGGAAGTGGTGGTGGGGCGGGGAGGTGGAGAACATCAAATTTACTGCAAAGCAAAATTGAAAGAGTGGATCAGCGATATGTCATGAAAGACCTTATTATAAACCAATATACAATGAATACTAACAGGGGAGAATGTGGTACTACACAACGAAACAATTTCCACTGAGAAGCATAATCCTTGTAGATGGTGACCTGGGGACCTTCCATGCCTTTTGTCTCAGCCAATCAGATGAAAGGATTTCAATAGCTTAACATTTTTTTTTTCAGATGAAATGCCCTCAGGTTTGTTTTGTTTTTGTTGTTGTTGTTGTTGTGTTGTTCTGTCTGCTATAGAATTGTAAAACTTATCTATAGTTATACCATGGGATTCCATGCCGATTTGATTAAAATGATTGAGAGGGTGGAAGTTTATGACCAATATTGTTGAAAGGCTTTGAGATATTGAGGTAAACGCTTGTTACTGTACTGCTGTATTAAGCGTGCTCAATCAGCACAGTTGATGTACTTTTATTAATCCGACAATAAAATGTAGTTTCTTATTCAGCAGATTCGTTATTCGGAAACACTATTCAGCATACCTAAATGTCCCTTAATCAAAGAATTAAAAAGGGGGTTCGTTTCATTTTCAGCTGAACTTACAAACAAATAGCAAATATTCGGAATATAAAGCAAACTGTATCAGTACACGGCGATAGCATTGCACAATATACACGCAAGTTGACCATAACTTGTATTGACGAGTTGTCTTAAAGAAAAAAAAATCAGAAAAAAAAACCATTTGCACTTCCTTAAAGGAATGATCCGGGTGAGAAAAAAAAAGTATACATTTCCAAGATTCCTTATAAAAAAGAACTAAATAAGGAAATTGTGCGATGGATATTTAGGCTACAGACGATCATTTTTGCGTGAATATGAGTGAAATTAAGATGTCAATTGATAGAGCTCACAAAGCTCAAATTGTTTTCCCGTCCTATGTAAAATCAGAAGACAACATCTCCTAAACCATTTAAACATCTCTTTTGGAATTTGGACATGAAGAGATTGATTATTATGAACCGTATCATATAAGAGTCACAATTCTTAAAACCATTCCCCTGATATAGCAGAGAGTCAATGTTCAGTTAAGTGAAGTTAATAACCAATACCTGACGTTAAAAAGCACATGAATAAACCACCGATGCGAGCAGATATTAGGAGCTTACCTGATTCTACGTAGAATGACGGATACGTCACGTCTACAAGCAGTACAGTGGCCAACATGATTAGCAGATCCATTATTCGATATACAACACGCGATACGTTGAATCCCATGTTGCCATGGAAAAGGGGGATAATGCACCCACACAAGCCCAGTGTCTCTGAAATTTAATATTAAAAATCGCGGTCAAGATATAGTACTGTTAATGCGAGGGTATATAGTGCTCTGTGTCATATATGGATGTTCTGTGTCGCAGGTCGGTGAATAGAGTACTCCTACTTAGCGATCGTTGTCATGACAAGAAAACTTCTTTTTGTTGCGGCAGCTGTATACAAATACTCGTCACAGCAGTTTTGCTCTCACTTTCATGCTGCCAATAATGCAAGCCATTTTTACATTCATTTTCATTACAATGTTTCAGCTGCATATATGCGTTTACAAGGAAAAAAAAAACCCAAAGCAATCAAAACAAAAACAAACAGGGAAGCGTTAACTTTCATGCATACCTAACAGATATCTTGTTATCCTTCGTCTCAAATTAGTGCTAAAATATCTTCCTTCTTTTTATGTAGAACGATTTCATTCACTATGAATTGTTTTTAATCATTGACCTAGCCAAGCTTTGATTACCAATGATATTCTTTGCATGATAAAATCGAATACGTGAAGGTATATACTTTACTGTGAAGAGATAAAGCGAATTGCTTCTTGGGGGGTATGTCATCTTATTCACTTGTAACTTTCCAAACTATTTTGTGCTACTGTTTGACTATAGATCAAAGTCGATCATTTGACAACTTCGAGGCCTTAAAAGTAAATACATGTAGTCACTGCAGTGCTTCACAGTGACTGTGATAGCTGTAATTATACCACTTTGTACAGATTCATTTAGTAAAGAATCCATGGAGCGTAACGACGTTCGAGATCCACTTACAGTTTCTCACATTCAGCACACCCTTGGCTGCAGCTTAGCATGTATATATATATATATATATATATATATATATGTAAGTAAACACATGTAGTCACTGCAGTGCTTCACAGTGACTGTGATAGCTGTAATTATTCCACTTTGTACAGATTCATTTAGTAAAGAATCCATGGAGCGTAACGACGTTCGAGATCCACTTACAGTTTCTCACATTCAGCACACCCTTGGCTGCAGCTTAGCATGTATATATATATATATATATATATATATATATATATGAATATATATATATGTATATATGTACATATGAATATATATATATATATATGATTATATGTATACATATGATATATATATATATATATATATATATATATATATATATGATTATATGTATACATATGAGATATATATATATGATTATATGTATACATATGATATATATATATATGCTATAGCCCTTAGAAATTAAGCAATGTATCATGGTATAAAGCGTTCATATCGTAGGCGTACTTAGGAGTCTTTCCATGTTGCCAGAATGAAACTATCCAATTTGTATACCTTATTTAACTAGCATGATGTAGGGTATCCCTTTCTAGTCTTTTTCCCCCTACATTTTTCTTCCTTTCTCTCTCCTTCTAACATGCATTACTAAGATACTGAACGTGCGAAATACTTTTCCTTCCATTTTTTTGCTATAATGTTTGTTTACATATACGTGTAAGATACTGGGCATTCCAATGAAGCATTGAGTGACCATCCGCACAAAACGTACACATGTACGTGACATAGTCCATGTATAAAAACAAACTATTTACCGTATGTAGGCCTACTTGTTTATGTTGTATGTACAGGTGTATGCATTTTAGGAGTAAATAAAATAAAATCAAATTCAGTGGCAGCGCATCAGTGATTCTGGGCATATCTGATAGGTTTCTACAATATTTCTTTTTTCTCAGAAAGTCTTGTAGGCCTACTATATATAAACTGGAACGTACCCACCTAAGCCAATATTACTCCATTACTACCAAAGACACTACCATAAATCGGGAAAATTCATAAAAACTCGGAAACAGCGAGTTTGACAAAAATCAAAGGTAAATTTACCCGTGGTTGACGATGGTGAATTCTTTCACAAAATTATAATGCACTTAATTTGGAAACTCATGAAATTTACCGTTCAATAATTATGGGGTGACCACATTTCGATTTGGCTTGTTCAATAAAACACGTTATAATTTGGAGAGGGTTATATCAACACAAGCACTCCTTCACAAACAGACAGACACACATACACACATACAACCAATTTTTTTTTCTATTTTCCTCATCTGAGGTACTTTATTTTTCCACATATCTTCGCATATTTACAATCACATTATCTGCAAGTATCCAAAAGGCATTCAACATAATCATTATGACAGGAAAAAAATAATTGAAGGGTACATCAATGGTACCAACCAAAGTAATTGCGTATTCTTCTTAATCCAATATCATCGAATCTCGTTTGGTTGCACTTCAAACTGATATAAAATCTTAATTCCGCTTTCAAATCTTCTATTAAATGATGTACATTGAACAAACATTTGTTTCTTTCATTGCGTTCTCTGACATAATTCCTGTAGACAATGAATTGGGCATAAAAAGGTTTACTAATTTCATCTTTTTGTTACCTATATCATATCCGAGAATAATGACTTTTTCATTGATATCTATCACAAGATCGAAAATATTTCGAATTAAAACCGAAACCACTCTCCAATACATTTTGATTTTTTGGCATTTCAGCAAAAAATGACAAGTGGTTTCTTTACAATTACATACAGTACACAAATTATCATTCAAAATTTCCCATTTAAACAAATTGTCTTTACTGGGCAGTATTCGATGAAAAAGCTTAAAATTAAATTGCTTTATTCTGTTATCATTAATCTGATGAAACTTATATTGCAATACCTTTTTCCAATCAAAATCACAGGGTAAATTCAAATAACCTTGCCAGAGGTATAAACATGAAGGTTCTTGTTTTTTCTTATGCAAAAATAATCTATAATAATGTTTAGCTGACGTTTTCTGTACACTGATTTTATCACCTGTTGACAACTCAATAGCATCAAATTCTTCTGTGTGCAGCACTACAGGAGTCTGTATATTATTACGTAACTTGTCTAACCAAAACCTGGGGAATGCTTTTTTTAACTTAGACAATTCAAATGAGGCGAGCAGCTGCCTGTCTCGGAAGGTTTCCTTTATGGATGTAACGTCTTTCCACTCCCCATCTTCTATAATCTGTTTCACTGTGATAACATTTTCCTTTATCCAGCTCTGGAAACATAACATTTCGTTGTCATATCTAATATGACTGTTATTCCAAACAACTTCTTTTTTTATATCATTAACATTAAACATGTCTATGTACTTTAACTCAGACCATGAACAGAAAAGGTCAATGTAAAACTCAGGTATTTTTCTCCTTCTGCATATTCTTAATATATCATTTTTCTTGCAATTAAATTTCCAACACAAAGGCATTCCGCCAATTTTCTGGGTCCAATATTGAAATAAAATCTTCCATGACATTTGTTCCTCAGAAAAATACTTCTTAAACCATGATAAACGGAGAGATAAACATTTTGAAAGCAAATCGACCATTTTAAGTCCTCCTCCTGTTTCTGGGTTGCAGCATACGGTGCGTTTTACCTTTTCCCGTTTGGAATTCCATAAAAAAGAATACAGTAATCTATTTACTGATGTAATGATCTTTAAGGGCACAGGTACTGCTGTAGCTGTGTATACTAACTGAGATGTAACCTATTGTTTGATAATGGTCACCTTTCCATACAATGTCAAATTTCTCATTCTCCATAAATCTAGTGTATTTTTTATTTTCCCTATTTTGCCTTCCCAGTTAAGGTCTTCAACTTCTTTATAGCATTTCCCAACATATATACCGAGACATTTTATGGCGTCTTCTGTGAGATTTAATTCTCCAATAGTTTCAATATCTAATTTCAGTCTCATAAACTGAGATTTTGACCAATTAATTTTTGGGCCAGCATTTTCACCAAAAAATTCTATTTCTTTCATTACTTCTGTGAAGGAATCAACAGAATCAACTAAAATTGTGGTATCGTCAGCAAATTGAATAATTCGAATATCGTTATACTCATTTTCCGATTCAATATTAGGTACTAAAATACCTTTTATTTGAACATTCTGTTTTATCTTTGCTGCTAAAATTTCTGCAACAATGATAAACAAAAGAGCTGATAACGGACATCCTTGCCGCACACCTCTTTTAATAAAAAATTCTTCAGATATCCAACCATAATTCATTACTCTACCATTAGCATTACTATACAACGTTTTGATCCATCTAATGAAAGATTCTTTGAATCTTAGTTCCTTCAACAAACCAAACAAAAAATCATGATTAATAGTATCAAAACCTTTCTTGAAATCCAATGACATAATAATAGCGGGTGTTTCAGTACATTGACAGTAATCAATTACATCCTGAACTGTCCGTATACACTCTGATGCAGAACGATTTTTCATAAAACCATATTGGTCCTCGGATATAATACAATGAATTATTTTTTTCAATCGGATTGTCAGAACACGAGCCGCCAACTTATAATCTATATTAAGCAACGAAATTGGTCGCCAATTATCTAATATGTTCTTATTACCTTTCTTATACAAGAGTGTTAAAATGGCTTGACTTTGAGAAACAGACAATTCTTTTTTATCATATCCCTGATTCAAGCTGTCTATTACCATCTGTTTCAGGTCTTCCCAGAAACATCTATAAAATTCTACACTAAGACCGTCACTGCCAGGTGACTTATTCAAATGCATAGATTTGAGTGCAAACCAGCATTCATTTTCTGTGAGCTTCCCCTCGCAGATGTTTGCATCTTCCTCACTTAATACATTAAAGTCTAAATTACGAGTGTAGTCTTTGATATCAGACTTGGAATCATCTTTTCCGTAAAGACTGCTATAAAAATCATGTATTTTTTTCAAAATCTCTTCATCTTCTCTGAAAATCTTACCATCTATTTCAATACTATTTATTTCTTTTTTTTACCCTTTGCTTTTTCAAGCTGAAAAAAATATCGAGATGACTTCTCTCCTGACTCAAGCCACCTTGCCCTTGATCTAACATATGCACCTTTACATTGATATTCATACCATCTATCTATCTCATGTTTTAAACAATTAATCTTGTCTAAATCATCAATATTTTGGTCTTCATTAACACTCATACTCAATCTTTTATATTCTTCTTCGATGCTCCTGATATATTTCTTCTTCTTTTGTGACAACTCAGATGCATATCTAATACTGTATTCTTTTATTTTTATCTTACATATTTCCCATCTTAACTGAGCATCAATTTTATCACACTCCATTCTAACCTTCTGAACAATATTCTTTATACCTTGTTTATATTTTTCATCTTTAAGTAATGAATTATTCAATTTCCAAAAACCCCTTCCTCTCTTTTTTGTTGTCACCCGAAGCTTCATTGTCACCGCATTGTGATCACATTTTAACACTGGTTTGATATCTAAGGAATGTACATACGGAGCGTATGCCCTGGAGACTAGCCAATAATCAAGGCGTGAGCATATACTGAGTGACAGGTGTCTCCACGTAAATTGCCTCCTCTCCGGGAATTTTGTTCTCCACACATCTATTAAATTGAAACACTGCTGAAATTTAACAAAATATTTTTTTTTGGTAAATATATGTAAGACATTCCGTTTGTGTCTAACTTTTTATTTTGTACACAGTTCCAGTCTCCTCCTGCAATCATAATTTCACTTGGTTTCTTGATCTTTTTCACCCAGTTATGTAATGATGCGTAAAACGGCTCTTTTTCTGCGTTTTTCGCCGGAGCGTATACATTTAGGCAGAAATAAACAGAATCATAGCTTACAAATCTCAACGCAATGGCTCTACCGTCACCTTTGGAATACAACCTACAACCAATTAAACTGAAACACTTTAATTGATTTGAAAAAAAAATATTGGTGTATACAAAAATATTGTTTTCATGTTTGAAAAATCTAGTGTCGAATACGGTAAAACAAATTTGACTTTCATTAATCACAATTGATTTTTCAGTTTCTCAGTCACGACGACTGATCAAGGTAATCGTAATTGATTATCGTGATATCTCTTGAAAAAATGTATACTGTTATAAGCGTTCTACAGAAATGTGTGAATAAAAGCATTCAAACGTAGTAAAGCAGTGAATCTCAGTGTTGATTTTACTCTGTTCGTTTTCTTTTGTAATGCTACACCACCAAGGAAGTTAAAGAAATAACCTTGTTGAAGTTCACTGCCAGGTTTTCTGCATTCTCACCTTAAAAACGACAGAGTCGAGGAGATCAATTACATTTTGATCGGACCTAACGAGAAGCTGACCAATTTTCCTATTTAGGAAATGAAGAAGTTTGGGAGACACAAATCTAGATCAACATCTAAATTCGCCATTCTAACCGTACCGACTGCAGAAGAATTTACACTTTTTAGCCTTATTTACACAAAGTGCAGCAAGGAACAAATTGACATAGAGCATTGTAAAATAATTACAAGTTTTGAGAATTAACGATGAAGATATTAAGTGACAGGTATATTTAGTTTTATTAAAATTCCTGAGAGTGACTTTCAAACTGTTAATGTTTTAGGTCAGTGCCGGCTACAAACCTTCAATACATTGTAATCTACATGTATTGACATGTAAAGCTTGTCTACAAGTCTTACCATTTTATTATCTTCACCTTATTAAGAATGACACCTGAATGTCAAATGACGCTATAAATAATCACAAACAAGGAAACAAACAAGGAAGCCAATAATATTGACTGCAAACTTGATATCATTATTTCCAATTAAGCAATCAGCTATGATTTAGTTTGAGGACACTTGTTTCAGGCAATCCATAATTATGATCATTTCTTTTTCCAAAGTTCATAGCAGAGCGTAAATACTGCAATGTATTAAGGTAAGATATAGGTGAGATAAGCCTAACAAGAGAACATGTTGAATACGGCATCAATGCATTTGTTAATGGTATGTCTGGTGGTCATATGGAAGTACACTATGTACACTATTTGTTCGGGCATTTCTGGTTTTAGAGAAGATTATTTTAACGTATCCTCAATTTGTGCCCCCGGTGACCCCAAGATGGGGATGGTTCTCATCCGTACAAGTATTTCAATACCCGAGCAATAATACCTACCAAGTGTGGTGAAATTTTCAAGATGAATTATCAAAATTTGCAATTTGGGCTCCAATCGCTTCCTCTACATCCCAGGGCCCCCGATGCCGTCAGGAACATCTTTGAAACTACAGTCCCTATAATGTACTTACTCATAGCACTAACTTAGCTCTATCACTTCTTGTTCTAGAGAAATTGACACCTCTTGAGGTCTGTTTCGTGAAGTCATCACATAAAAGTCTTCACACAAATCTCAGAATGGCCAAAGTCGCTCACTATTATGCAGCCATTTGAGACTTTCAAAGCTATTGAAGTCTCTCATAAATGTGTCTTACGAGCAAAGAGTCTCTCATGAGACTTTTATAGTGTTTTTGAACAAATTCAAAATCCAATTCCCCTAGGCATGCTGAGGATGCTACCTGCCAAGTTTGGTGAAAATCCATTACGGGGTTTTCAGGAAGAATATCAGTGGAGATTTGTGTGTAGGTCATGAGAGATTATGAGATCATCATTACATCTAATTGGCATACGTTGTTGCTCTATCACCTCTGATCAGTAAAAAAAAAACAACGACAACAACAACAACTTTGTGGTTCTAGGTCCAAGTTTGATGAAGCCTTTATCACGATGTTTGTTTGGTTCGAGTTTTCAAGTACAGCAACCTGAACATGCTACGGTTATGCACTTTAATGAATAGTTGTATTACGGACAATCAGGATTGTGATGTGCTGATATTCTCCAGTCATTTTTCAAGAATCACGTAACCAAACTCGTCAATGTTGACATCAACTTCTTCATCGTTGAGTGCTCTTTCTGAATAGCCTCCGGACGGCGATTGTCGTGAATTCTTACAAATGGCTGAAGATTGACTTTCTGCATTCAATGTTTTATTGTCTTTGTCCTCGATAATCAAATATCCAAATTCATCTAGCAATACTCTTCCTGACTCCGTAGAATTTGAATTGTTCACATTTAAAGAATTGAATTTATCACATCCTATGTCACTACTAATTGCAGATACACAATTGCGCACATTGACGTATCTGTCACGTTGACTCCCAAATGACGGCGGTAATGTCTTTACTGTCTTTAGAGATTCAGTCGGTAAACCGATTGGGTTACGTGTGTTTGCAGGAATAGGGGACTCGGTCCTGTCTAGGCTACCTCCTTGTTTCTCAAATCTTGATGGTGGTACGTCATAAATTTTGGTGTGCTTGAGGTCAAAATGTTCCTCTTCTTCCGAGGAATAATTGCTTACGTTCCAGAGTGAATTGCTCTCCATCTCATCAAGGCTGTCTTCCCTTTTCTCTGCAGCTGCGCAGGAAGTTGAGCCAAAGACATCATCTGCAGATGTTGTACGCTCAAAATAAATTCTAGACAGCGTTAGACTCATTCCGTCCGATTCTACTTCCTTCCAACCGCTAAGTTTCGTATCCTCTTCGACTGTGGAACGCATTGACATTTGTGATGCTGCTCTAGGGGAAAAACTTTCATCTGTGTTTGATTGACGGTCTGGCATTCCCATTACCATCTCCGCCTCCATACTAGTACGTACTGATAATTCAGTTTTTACCACGGTAGGTTCCATATCATCATTACAGCCCTCCTGTCTATTGACTTCTAATGTCCTAGCACAGATGGATGATGTTGCCAACGGAACGTCAAGAAATCGGTGAGATGCTGAAATCCCAGTAGGATGTACCTGTACTTTTGTGGTGCTTTGTCTGCTCATTTCAGCTAATGGAAGATCTGCTCCGTTTACAGTGTTGTTGGGAGAGTCGCTGATTTTCATTCGTGGCTTGGTGAGGTCATCGGGTATTTCTTCGTAGACATTGTCGGGATCCCCCAGGCTCTGGGTAAATTGCTGGGAGTGTTCAGCGGAATTAGGAGTCTCAACAATATATTTCTGCAAAGGAAAAAAGAGAGAAAGAAAGAGAGTGCAATATATTGTTTTTGGTAGGCCTACAAGGAAATATTATTGTCCCTTGCTCATGGGTTTCAAAAGCCTGCAGTTTAGGGATTTTGTATCACGAGTATGTAGATTATCATACGACAATGAGCCACACCTGTTGATAAAGCATGAGTAAGGGGTATTATATTGATGCATTTAATGAGGTGATATGAAAACACTAAGAGGATTGTGAGATATGAACCAACTAAAAAGCAATGCTTGTTAGTACTAGTCCGTTCCTTCAGTTGAATACGTTCATAGAATAAGATAGAAGAAAGCCGTGATGATTGAGACATTCTGTCTTTGCTTGCTAATATGTTTATAAGCAAGAAAAGGAAAATGGAAATAAAGTAAAGTACCATGTTTATACGTTACTTTAATGAACACCTCGTTAACTGCAGGGTTGAGCAAAAAGACTAGAAATGCTGAACTGAATCCCAATTTGCCAAGGATGGACAAAAAGTCTCAGTATACAAGCACCCTAGCGGATAAAGTGGTTACACTGTTGTAGGCCTACTACCTTTTCATCATTCAAGATTTTAATCTGCTTTTGAACATAGGGGAGGAATGAATAATAGTGATGTTACCAGAAAGGTCATTTCCCATGTAAAAAAAAAAAAAAAAACCTAACTAACAAACAATCTCGTCGGACAGAATAAGCATGAAATTCGTTGGTCTTCTAAACATGGTTGAAAATAAACATATAGGAGATAATTTGTGGAAATTTTGCACAAACATATTGTCATCGATTAGACTTAAAGAGGTGAACAAGTACAGGTATAATTCGGTTTCTTTTTCATGTAGCATATCTGAAAGATTTAGCCTAGAATAGATTAACAAATGAACCAGAACTAAATGATTTGAGATAATTTTGACCTTTATCGTTTATCACTGAACGACTGGAAGTCATCATCATCAGTATGACGGGTTTCATTCTTCGCTTTAGTATAGTGTTTGTGTAAAGAAACTACATAGGATAAGTGGTTGGCATTTGGATGAGGTGAGGAGTGTATTTCTTGGAAAATTGGAAAGCTACCTTAAATTAAAGCGATCTTAAATTCCAGAGGCCTATCCTCTTCAGCTTTTATCATGAATGTGTTAATTGCAACTTAACTTTACAATCACGCGTGTGTATATTTCAGCATCCTTACACTGTAAATGTGTCGATTAATCCACCGTTTAAGGTACTTCTTGTACAACCATCTCAGGAGTATCATCAGCAAGATGAGGGCAAGGAGTGATGAAAGCCCGATGAAAAACCAAGTGAAGAATTTGTCTTGTCTGATAAGGAGTTGGGCTGGTGTGGTGCCGATAGTCATCTGGAAAACTGGTGGTTAACAATATGCTTTCAAGTATGAGACACTACTTGATTTTACATGAGTCATATGATTATATAACTATGAAGCTTATAGGGTATACTGCATTTGGTGGTGATTCATGCATACATCCATTTCTAAAACAACTTTGTGGTTCTAGGTCCAAGTTTGATGAAGCCTTTATCACGATGTTTGTTTGGTTTGAGTTTTCCAGTACAGCAACCTGAACATGCTACGGTTCTGCACTTTGATGAATAGTTGTGTTACGGACCATCAGGATTGTGATGTGCTGATATTCTTCAGTCATTTTTCAAGAATCACGTAACCAAACTCGTCAATGTTGACATCAACTTCTTCATCGTTGAGTGCTCTTTCTGGATAGTCTCCGGAAGGCGATTTTCTTAAGTTTTTACAATTGGCCAATGATTGACTTTCTGCCGTTAATGTTTCACTGACTTTGTCCTCAATAATCAAATATCCAAACTCGTCTAGCAATACCCCTCCTGACTCCGTAGAATTTGAATTGTTCACATTTAAAGAAGAATCAGATATACTTCCCGCCTTGAATTTATCACTTCTTATGTCACCAGTAATTCAATTCAATTCAATTCAAATTTTATTTCATTTTTCGAAAAAAACATAAACATTTCACTTTCATTGGTAACAGAGAATAAGGTTACATAATCAAAACAAAGTAAAATTGAAAAGAGAACATAATTGTGGAACCTTGAAGTAACAAATAATGTTGTAATGAAAATTGACTGAAGTGATATAGACGATATAACATTACACAAAATATCGAAAAATGGAGGGACCCACTAAAAAGGCAATGCTTGTAGAATGTGGGCCCCTCAGGTACAGAATGTCAATAGAAAATGAACTGATGCAAAAACGGGAAAAAAGATCGGGAATAAAGTCAGATTAAAAAAAAGGTCTGGAAGCCCAATAAGAAGACAGAGTAACGGACAGACACACATACACAGGCGAATGAACATTAAACGAGACTGAGACGACAAAACTTATGAAAGGGGACTTCAATGCAAGACAGAACGAGACAAGGTTGACATATAGGAAGACAATACAGCGGACAGAAAGGAAAACAGATCCAGCGATCCTCGACAGAACTATGTCGAAAAAATATTGGGATGCGAGGAAGGGATACATAAATATGGAAAAATAGAGAGAAATAGATGCGGAGGTACTACAAGTAGAATTGAATCTACTCAGTAAGAGTCTCAGGACAACAGGGACGAGAGAATATGTGAGAGTATATTATTGGTTATCATAATTCTTCGGAAAAAATTAAAATGAGCCAACAGGCTGATTCACTTCTGTAGGAACATAACATTGCAATAGAAACAACTTTAATCTCCTTTTAAATGAAAATATAGAAGGTGAATTTCTTATGTCATTATTCAGAAAATTCCAATATGTTGGGCCAGTATAAATAAGTGTGTTCTTAGCAAGAATCGTTCGTAAGAGAGGTAAGTGAAATTCATTGGAACGTCGAGTGGGATAGTCATGGAATGATTGATTTCTTTGAAACATAGAATCGAAAATGGAGGGGAGTGAGTTGTTGCTGTACGTATACATAAATTGCCCCAAATTAAATAAATACAAATCTTTAATTTTTAGCAGCTTATTTGCGGCAAATAATATATTTGAGTGGGAGGGTATGAAAGGATAACTGATGACACGGAGAGCTTTCTTTTGTAGAAGGAACACTCTATCCAGTAGGTTCTGGTGAGTGTTGCCCCAAACTAAAACACCATAATTAAGATATGGCAATATCAGTGACGAATATAACATAAGTAATGATTTTTGTGGGATATACAATTTCATTCTATTTATAACACCTATATTACGTGAGATTATGTTGGATATATAATCAATATGTAACTTCCAGGAAAGTTTGTCGTCAACAATAATTCCAAGGAATTTAAAATGTGAAACTTGTTCTAAATGAAAATCATTCAAAACTATAGCTGTACTCAAAATGTCAACAGTATTACTAAAAATCATATATTTCGTTTTTTGGGTATTCAATGATAATTTATTGGCTCTTACCCAATTATTCACTTTTTGTAATTCAGTATTGACTTTTTGAACAAGAAAATTGACATCATTGTGGGCAAAAAATACACTGGTATCGTCAGCAAAATGGATAAAGGATAGTACATCGGATGCCTGGCAAAAATCATTGATATAAATAATAAATAATAGTGGCCCTAATAAACTTCCTTGTGGAACGCCAAAATTCACTTCTCTTATTACTGAAAAATTGTCTTTAATTGTAACAAATTGTCTTCTATTTCCTAAATAACTCCTGAACCACTCCAAGGCCTTCCCACGTATTCCGTAATGTGATAACTTGTGGAGTAGAATATCATGATCAACTGTGTCGAAGGCCTTGGAGAAGTCCAAGAAAATAGTAATTAAATGAGAGTGATTATCAATTGCATGAGCCACTTGATCAACAAAGTATAAAAGAGCATGAGTGGTATTATGCTTCTCTCGAAAACCAAATTGAGAATTAGTCAAAATATTATGCAACTTTAAAAAATTAATAGTTCTCTTATAAATGAGTTTCTCTAAAACTTTGGACAACGATGATAATAATGAAATTGGACGATAATTACTGACTTCATATTTGTCACCCTTCTTAAATAATGGAATTACTTTGGCCAGTTTCATCTTATCAGGAAACACACCATTAGAAATTGATAAATTGAAAATATGAACAAGTGGATCAGCAACTGAAGATATAACACCTTTAAGAATACAATTATCTATGTCATCATAACCAGAACTCCTCTTGTTCTTAAAGGAAGATACAATATCCATAATCTCATGCCTATTGGTTGGAGTAAAATAAACAGAATTGGGATTGCACTGATCTAGGTATTCAGTAAAGTGATGCTCTGACGCAGGGATATTTTGGGCGTAATTTTCACCTATCTTTGAAAAATAAGAATTGAAAACATTTGCAATGTGAACAGGGTCACTGATGATTTCATCATTCAACTTAATATTATCAATAGCTGAATGTTTACTCGAAACATTCATAGCTTGCTTTAAAACATTCCAAGTGTTTTTCATATCAAACTTATATCTTTGCAGTTGCTTAAAATAATATTTTTTCTTTTCGGAACGTAAAATCATAGTTAGGGTATTTTTATATGAAGTGTATTTATGTTTTGATCGCTCAGTTTTTTCCAATTTGTATCTATAATATAATCGATTTTTCCTGTTAATCGACCGAAGAATTGATTTTGAAATCCACGGTAATCTAGGAGTCTTTTTATAGTCTGGTTTCTTTTTTTGCTTTGGAATTACATTATCCAAATGAAAATTGAATATTTCCATGAAATAATCAAAAGACAAATTGATGTCATCACTTTCAAATACTCTAGACCAGTCAGCATTTTCGAGAACCGCATCAAGACTAGCTAATTTTTCAGACGAAACTCTACGACTTAATAAAGGAGATCTAAAAAAATTAACATTATTAACAGAGGTTTTAAGAGCAAAATGTGTCATAATTGGATAATGATCAGTCATATCTGAAAGAATTATATAAGAATCAGTAAGGGGTAGGGTGTTACTAAACAAATTATCAATAAGGGTAGCAGAGTGATCTGTGACACGCGTGGGTTTCGAAATAAGCGGAAGAAAAGAGGAGGACAAAAATGTCTGAAGAAACTCGTTTGCGACAGTATCATTTCCCGACTTAAGTAAGTCAATATTAAAGTCGCCGAGGAAGAAACAATCTTTGTTTTTAAAAACAGGGGATTTTACCAAATCAGAAAGGTAAGTTAAAAAATCCTTGATATTGGAGTTGGGAGGTCTGTACATAATGCCTACCACAATATTTCTAATTCCTGGTATGCAAATTTCTAAAAAAAGGGATTCAACAATATTATCCATTCTCAAAATATCATCATGAACAATACATTCAAAAGTATGCGATATATAAAGTGCAACACCTCCACCACTCTTATCGGGTCTATTATTGACAAACATTTTATAGCCGTCAATCGAAAAAAAACTTTCAGAGTTAGAATTTAACCAGGTTTCACTTAAACCAATAACAGAGAAAGACTGATCAGCATCATTCTCTAAAAATAATTTGAACTCATCAAAATGTTTGTTCAAACTCCGAATATTTAAATGCAACAAAGAAAATATATCATTAGAAAAACTATTACACATATCTTTACATTGATTCACCGTAATATAATTACACGACATATTTTCATTTAACTCTTCACTGAAGTCAGAGGGCAATTCATTTACGGAAGAGTTTAAATTGTCAGCGACAGAATTGTCATAAAACATTGATCGTGAAGTAGATGCTCCACCAACTGAATCTGATTCTAACCTTATTTGCCTGAAAAGCTCAAAAAAGTCATCATTTGATAGAGAACTAAACGGAGCATTTGGGAAATTAGCCATTGTAAATGTGGGACATATCTATGAGAGTTTGTGTTGTCAGACAATCCGCAATTACAGGAACGAGTGAGCATTGCAAGAAAATAATCAACCAACAGAGTGAGGTAGGATACTGGAGAAGCCAAAGAACATGAAATTTGTCAAAATCATGATGGACAGAGGATCGCTGCGAAGAAGACGAACAGGGAGGAAAAGAGAGCAGTACAAGGTAGACGAGAAAGTTCAGTGACAACGAAGAGAAACATGGAACACACATAACATGTAAATGAGGACAAATTGGTTGTCTCCGAGGGCTTCCGAGACGATGACAATAGAGAATGTATAACACAGAAATCCGAGCGGACATTGGGAACGACATGCATAGTTTTTGACTGGCTCCCGTTATGTAAAGCTAGTGCGCTTTGAGCGCGCGAAAAGGTCCAGTAGTGATGTAGTGAATGGATAAAAAGAGAAAATTGCAGATACACAATTACGCACATTGACGTATCTGTCACGTTGACTCTCAAATGACGGCGGTAATGTCTTTACTGTCTTTGGAGATTCAGTCGGTGTACTGATTGGGTTACGTGTCTTTGCAGGAATAGGAGACTCGGACCTGTCTAGGCTCCCTCCTTGTTTCTCAAATCTTGATTGTGGTACGTCATAGATTTTGGTGTGCTTGAAATCAAAATGTTCCTCTTCTTCCGAGGAGCAATTGCTTACGCTCCAGATTGAACTGCTCTCCATCTCATCAAGGCTGTCTTCCCTTTTCTCTGCAGCTCCGCAGGAAGTTGAGCCGAATACATCATCTGCAGATGTCGTACGCTCGAAATAAATTCTAGACAGCGTTAGACTAATTCCGTCCGATTCTACTTCCTTCCAGTCTTTGAGTTTTGTATCCTCTTCGACTGTGGAACGCATTGGCATGTTAACCGGGGGGGGGGGGGGGGGGGGGGGGCCAAAAGCTAAAAACAGAGGTCGAGTTGCACTCTCTCTACAAACTAAGTAGACCATGTTTATTTTCAAGTTTTTATTGTAACAAACAACATTCCACTGGTCTACCTCAAAAAATTTGTTGCGAAAGCCTCCAAATCCAAGATGGCGTCCAAGATGGCCGCCATATTTACTGAATTTGTTATTTAAATGATAGAATTCGATAGAAACATCAGATTTCAGCAAATGTGATGTAATATGAAAGAGAATAAAATTTTCTAAAAGTTGATACCGTTTTTGTGGGTTATTGTGATAACTGGATTGAGATTTTAAGAAAAAAACACTCATTTTTTGATATTTTTCTGAAAAAAGGAAAATCATGAAAATGCTCTATTCAGCATAAATCAGAGAAAGACTGAAGAATTATCTTGACACGTTTCAAGAATTTTGTTTGACATATAATTAATATTTGGCGAAAATTAGGGGTCAGTACCATTTTCGGTTCAGGAGTTATAATGTCTCAAACTTGAAAACTCACTACGTAAAAATGGCCACTTTAGTTGTGACCAAGACCTTGTTGGTCATAAAAAAGCTTGCGCGCGCCAAGACTACTACACGCACCACTTGCATTGGCGATTGTAGCAGTGCCAGTGGTGCGTGTAGTAGTCTTGGCAAATGCAGACTTTTTCTTTGACAAACAAGGGTTTGTACCTGCAAACTAAATTTTCATACCAAGTGGTAGCTCAGGTGATACTGATCGCTATTATTTCAAAGTAGATTGTTCTGAAGCAGATGAGATGAAGCCAAAAAAAAAAAGAGTGTCTAATAGAGGTAGTAGCTTGAAACTTGGCACCAATCTTGTTATAAATAGTTTAAGACAGAATTTAGATCATCCGCTCAAAAAAAAAATCAAGATGACAGCCATCAAAGTTGACATAGTGCATTGCGCCAAATTAAATGTATTATTTCAATTTTGATACAATTTTGTCTGTTGCGCTATCTTAAACCGTCTTAGGTTTTTATGGACACATTTTTAAAACAAATCGAGTGGAAGTTTTTACTTTTGATGTGAGGAGTGAATAACAGAAAACGGTGAATTTAGAGTGAAATTGGAGTGACTTTAGAGTGAAAATGAACATTTTCACTCATTTTAGAGTGACCTTAGGCAGGGCCCCACCCTAACTTTTATTTTTGGTGGCCCAAAGGCAAATATCCGACCTTTTTCGGTGGCCCGATCAGGCCACCAAATTCTTCGTTTCTGACATTTTGGTGGCCCGACGTGGGTTTTTGGTGGCCCTGGGCCACCGGACCACAGTTAGTGTCGAGCCCTGCCTTAGGGATCACTCGTCACACTTTGAGTGATCCCCGAGGTCACTCTAAAATGAATGAAAATGAACATTTTCACTCTCGAGAGATCCTGATGTCTATATTATGGGAAAGCATCTACCAATGGCATAAGTTCAGATCAATTGTGACACTATAACCCACAAGTAATCAGCCTAAAAACAATGTAAGAAAAATCTGATAACAGTAAATATAGTTTCAGCATGCTTATTTGTAAATGTGAATATACAGCACGAATAATCAATTTGGACAATTTTATTCGAACAATATACTGAAAAAGTAATTTCGCACAACACATTTAAGAGCAAAGTTGAGAAATCGCCGCCATGTCGGATTTTTTTTTTTTTTTTTTTTGGGGGGGGGGGGGGGGGGGGTTCGGATCAGGAGGGCTTTCAAGGACATCTGCGGATCAGACATTATTACACATATTATACCATCATCATTCACGTTTCTACAACAGCAGAGTAACAGACAAGTAAAAAAGCATATCTTGGATACAGAAGCATTTCTGTTTTTATCAAAGATTGGGCCTTATCCAAACACTGGAATGAGCTCCACCCCCCCCCCCCCCCAAAAAAAAAGACCCTCAATATGGTTTACACTAGTACAATATCGTTCGGATGTATAGAAACATGTAATAGACAGCAATATAAGAAGATTGAACAAAATATATCAAATTATAAGTTATAAGTTGAGATTTAACTTTCACGCAACACACTAAAGGTATTGTTTACCATTGGGAGAGATATCACATTCGATTTATATGTGCAGGTTAGTTGTATCACAAAACATTCTACCATGCAAAAAAAAATTATAATAAAGCCTAAAACATACGGAGATAACACCATTTCTTTTCAAGAAACCATAACCATGATAACTTAACAATCTAGTATATAAAAAGACATTCTTATCAGATCTATTTAGTATATCTAACAATGTTTAGCATTGATTATACTGATTTAAGTTTGTGCATTAGTTGTTCTATCCCTAACTCACAGTTTAGAACTAGTTTGAGGAATTAAGTAAAGCTGGGTTTTTGTTTTACGTGCACTAATGGTAAATAATGCCTTGAACGACAACCTCGATTAATTACCGCCATCTTGAATTTTGTGTGGATACTATTTTTATCGCTAAATATTACACATTGGCAAAATTTGTGCCAAATTCCGAGCTCCTATCTCTTTTTGGAAAATACTTTCTGTTCAATCTTATCTGCCTCAGAACAATCTACTATGTATGATGAAAAGCTACAGTAATAGCGACCAGCGTCATCTACCACTTGGCATGAAAAGTTAGTTTGCAGGTACTTGCAAGTCACTAGACCATAACAATATTACATGTGACCATGTAAACACATTGTATGCAAAATTTATAATGCATACATATAATTTTTCAAGTTTTAGATGTTAACTTGTCAACAGTGTATGATATTGCCTATAATTCCAGAAATATGAATTATGTCTCAATCTCAGTAAATCTCAATCTCAATCGCAGGTTTCAAAACAATTCTTCAGTTCTTCTTTGATAAATATTAAATCATGCATTTTTACATTTTTTCCTTTTTTCAAAACAGTTTAAAAATATGTATTCCCTCCCCCCCCCCAAAAAAAAGAGAAGCAAACAACACCCCCCCCCCCCAATTTATCACAATACACAGCTAAAGTGGTATCAACTTTTAGGAAGTTTTGCTCTCCTTCATATGACATCAAATTTGTTGCAATCCAATGTCTCTATCAAATTTTATGTTTGAAATGTTAAATTCAATAAAAATGGCGGCCCTATTGGACCGCATCTGTACTTTGGAGGTTTTTGCAACAAATCTACTGAGGTGTACTTACGGAACATTGCTTAGTATACTTATTATTATGTATGGTCTTGTTTATAGAGAGAGTGGAACTCGAAAAGTAAGGACGATCTTGGATTTGACCCTCTGTGACGTCTTCGGGAACAGATGCGTGCAAATATATATGTGACCGTGCACCTCAAAACGAACATAAAGTCGCACACACTGATTTTGCGTGAGGACTGAAAATAAGTGAAATGGGTCAACCTAGCCGAACTTGACTTTTTCATGTTTTCTGAAAGAGCGGGTCCTCTTTTACATTATGCTAAAATTTGGTATCATAAAACGGGCTGGAAAGTGTGTGTTTCAGCAGTTTATCTCGAACATTTTTGGTAGAATAGTGTGATTAGGTGTGTCTTTAGAATCCCTTTTTCATTTCTGAAAAACCTTGTCCACACTCTTCACTTTCAACTCATTACCTTTTGAAAAGATAATGCTACTGCTTTGAAAGTTGGCATTAATTATGGACAGAATGTGTTAATGAGGCATGCCTAATTTCAGTTTAATCTGATAATCTCTTCATTGTTGTTACTCTGGTGGTTTATTTCCTGTTTTTTGTCCCATTCATCGCACAGCCAGCACGGTTTGGTAAAGATTAAGCGCTTGAATAGACACTGTACTTCAGAGCCTCTTTTCTCAGTTCACACTTTTCCTGACTTTGTGCTTTCTTTCCAATATTTAGATAGGTTAGGAGAGTCCATTTGATTTGAGTTATACATCATTTCAAAGCTTAAAGTCTGCTCTTTCAGAATATGGTCTTAGCTAAAAATTCATGTCTAGCGACTTTTTGTTTGTTTTGAGGTGCAGGGTCACATATTATGTTAAATTGAATTTCAAGTTTTAGACATTATAACGCCTGAACCAAATACAATACTGACCCCTAATTTTCTCCAAATATTGATTATATTATGGGAAAGATGTTAATTTCTGCATGGTTTTCATAAACATTCTTAATTTTATTTATTTTTTACTTTTTAGAGAAATATTCATGGTGCATTCTGAAAAATGTCTCCATAAAAACCTATAAGATGGTTTGAAATACCATTAAAATGTTCAGAATATATAAAAACCGTATAAATAGACAGCAAAACAGACAAAATTGTATCAAAATCGAAATGATACATTTACTTTAGGCGCAATACGCTATGTCAGCTTTGATGGCCTGCAATTTGAATTCTTTGAGTGATTGATCCAAATTTTGTTTTAAACTTTCTATAGCAAGGTTAGTGTTTCGAGCTTCAACCTCTATTTGAAAGATATTTTTTTGCTTCATCTCATCTGCTTCAGAACAATCTACTTTGAAATGATAGCAATCAGCGTCACCTGAGCTACCACTTGGTATGAAAAGTTAGTTTCAGGCACAAACCCTTGTTTGTCAAAGAAAAAGTCTGCGTTTGCCAAGACTACTACACGCACCACTGGCACTGCTACAAGCGCCAGTGCCAGTGGTGCGTGTAGTAGTCTTGGCGCGCGCAAGCTTTTTTTACGATCAACATGGTCTTGTCACAACTAAAGTGGCCATTTTTACATAGTGAGTTTTCAAGTTTGAGACATTATAACTCCTGAACCGAAAATGGTACTAACCCCTAATTTTCTCCAAATATTAATTATATGTCAAACAAAATTCTTGAAACGTTTCAAGATAATCCTTCAGTTTGTCTGTGATTTATGCTGAATCAAGCATTTTCATGATTTTCCTTTTTTCAGAAAAATATCAAAAAATGAGTGTTTTTTCCTTAAAATCTCAATCCAGTTATCACAATAACCCACAAAAATGGTATCAACTTGTAGAAAATTTTATTCTCTTTCATATGACATCAAATTTGTTGAAGTCTGATGTTTCAATCAAATTCTATCTTTCAAATAACAAATTCAGTAAATATGGCGGCCATCTTGGACGCCATCTTGGATTTGGAGGCTTTCGCAACAATTTTTTTGAGGTAGACCAGTGGAATGTGGTTTGTTACAATAAAAACTTGAAAATAAGCATGGTCTACTTAGTTTGTAGAGAGAGTGCAACTCACTCGTTAAGTAAGCGACTTTTTGGGGTATGGCCCTCCGGTTATGTGTGATGCTGCTCTCGAGGACAAACTATCATCTTTGTTTGATTGATGGTCTGGCATTCCCATTGCCATCTCCGCCTCCATACTAGCACGTACTGATAATTCCGTTTTTTCCACGGTAGGTTCCATATCATTATTAAAGCCTTCCTTTCTATTGACGTCAAATGTCTTAGCACAGATGGATGATGTTGCCAACGGATCGTCAAGAAATCGGTGAGATGCTGAAATCCCAGTACGATGTACCTGTACTTTTGCGGTGCTTGGTCTGCTTATTTCAGCTAATGGAAGGTCTGCTCCGTTTACAGCGTTGTGGGGATCACGAGAGTTGTTGATTTTCAATCGTGGCTTGGTAAGGTCATCGGGTATTTCTTCGTAGACATTGTCCGGATCCCCCATGCTCTGGGAATGTTCAGTGGAGTTACGAATCACAACATAATATTTCTGAAAAGGGAAAAAAAAAAAACAAAAAACAGAGAAAGACATAGAGTGCAATACAACGTTGTTAATAGACCTGCGCATGAAAGTTATTTTTGCCCCCTTGCCCCTGGGTATCAAAAGCCTGCAGTTTAGGAACGCTTGGTCACGAGTATGTAGATTATCATAAAACGACAATCAATCACAACTGTTGATAGGACATGAGTAAGTGGTATTATATTGATGCATTTATGAAAACATTAAGAGGATTGTGAGATATGAACGAACTAAAAAGCAATGCTTGTTAGTATAGGTTTCCCCGGCCAATTCCGCACTTTTGTCAGTCCGTATGATAGAAAGTTCATTCAATTTAGCGAAAATCCTCGTCACTGCACATTCTGTCATTCAAAATGGCAAGTTGTTTGTTCAATTTAGCATTTCGATCAATGAAATTTGCACTTGTGCCTTTCGAATTCGTAAAACGGGCATTCCTTGTCATGTAGCATATCTGACAGATTTAGCCTATAATAAATGAACCGGAACTAAATGATTTGAGATAATCCTGACCTTTAATCGTTTATCACTGAAAGACTGGAAGTCATCGTCAGTATGACGGGTTTCATTCTTCGGTTTATAGTGTTTGTGTATAGAAACCTCATCAAATAAGGGCTTAGGTTTTGGATCAGGTATAGGGGTATTTCCTGGACACTTGGAAAGCTATCCGAGATTTTAAACTACCAAGGCATTCCCACCCCAGCTTTTATCATCAGTGTTTAAATTGCAACTTAACTTCACAATTACAAGTCAATACGAGTGTGTTTTTCTCAGCATCCTTACACTGTTAAAGTGTCGATTAATCAAACGTTTAGGGTACTTCTTGGACAACCATCCCAGGAGTATCAACATCAAGATGAGGGCGAGAAGTGATGCAAGTGCGATGAGAAACCAAATGAAGAACTTGTCTTGCCTGATAAGGAGTTGGGCTGGTGTGGTGCTGATAGTCGTGTTGAAAACTGGCGGTAAATTATATTCAGTGATCAGATGTTAGTGGAAAGCTTGCTTTTCTTACAAAGAATATATTATAACATATGAACGAATACTGTCAATGCATGTTATGAGTATCATGAACTAATACATACATATGTTTTTATTTTATAAGAAAATATTATGCAAATAAGATAAATATTATAAGTATCATCCACTTAAGAACTAATCAGCTCCTGAAGTATTACATTTTGAAATTTTTCTGGTTTAGGGGGAATCAAGCGGATGAAGAATCTTGAATAGCTACTACTGAAAAAAGGGTATAGCCGAATGGGTAGGATTAGGCCTACAACACCTCTTCAAACTGCCATTAAGATGAAAAGCCCTTTTGACTGTAGATGGTAAAAGGATTGAAAAACCGAAGAGAAGAATGATATACGAAATGAAAATATGAATGCAGAAAAGTTTAGTATAAAGTGCTCAGTTCTTCTGTCTGATGTTCAAAGGAAAAGAATCGAATTAAGTGGCCTCATGAGTGAATTCCATCTGCCTCCATGAACAATTTATTTTGGTGCAAATATGCCTGAGCTAAAACTGTAAAGTTTTAAAAATCTCAGAGATGCCAATGCCAGAATTATAGATACCACAGGTAAAATGGTAAAGATGGATTCATTCTTTTCTAAAGGCAACACTATTCCATAGTGTTAATGCAACTAGGGAAGAACAGCCAAATGTCTCGCCTCAATAATCTTTTTTTTTTCACCCTCACTCGCCTGCCAAGCTTTTTCTCACGCCTCATGCACAAACAACACCCCAAAACAAACAAATGAATAAATGAATTAACAAACAAACAAACAAACAAACAAACAAAAACAAACCAAATAAACCAAACAAATTCATTTCCAATCATCAAACATAAGATTACATTTTTGGAACAATCTTTTTAAAACAGTAAGTCAAATTAATATAATCATAGTAATAACCAGATCAGCTCCTTACCAGGGCTCCTACCACTCCTATCCCGCTGAAAAATGTCACATCTAGCTTCTCACTCATCTTATCATCTATGCTAAAAGTCAATGTTTCGTAATTTGTAGAGACTTTTGCCTACACATTTGATATTTTTACTCAAATTTTAAAAGATCTATTTTTTTTTTATATTCCTTACATAGCCCTTGGTATTTGTACCTGTAATATTTTATCTCTTGCAATGTTTACTGATATTTCCACCTGACATCAGGAAAAGCACTACATTAGGGAATTCGACGGTCTGGTTAAAGGTCAAATGGTTGTGAATGTTTCGTATTAAACACATTACATCTCGACTCTGCTGTCTGTTATCATGGACCTTGCTAAACGTGACAGTGAATAGTGAAATGTCCACTTGCGAACCTTGCGAGAAAGTATCCTAATGAGTTGTTGAAATCTCTGCTGTTGTGTCTAAATAAATGAGGAATGATTTGAGAATTCAAGTCAATGCAATCAATTTGTAAATCATCATTACTGTACATATGCAATTTGTAATTGAAAAGAGCACATTTTTTTCTATTTTCACACAAAAAAACTTTGATGGGCTTGTTCTTCACTTATTGCTCACTGGCAAATATTTATGAAGTCGCTAAGAAGATTGGTTGATGGCAAAACAAGACTTTAACTGAATTATGCCGATGTTTTATGTAACTGCTAATTATTTACCATATTTGGATATTTACATTTAAATTGGAAACTGGGACATATTTGTGAAAGTACATACATCACCCATTGTCATAAGTGTTTGCTAACAGGCATATAAAGTTAATACAGACAAAAGTGGAAACATGAACTTGCGAACCTTGCGAGGAATAATCCTGACGAGTTGTTGAAATGCCAGCAGATATGTCTGAATGGAAAGAAAGTATTGAGAAATTGCAAGTTGTTTCAACTGATTTATTATTTGTGTATTGCATTCAAACGCATTTTTAGTAGAAACAAGACAAGGCGTGCTGGAAATTGTTTCAATTCAATTCATAAGAACTTGATCTCAAATTTGGGTGCTTTACAGGTCCTCGAAATGTACAGTAGGTCCTATGTCTTGAGCATGGTCAAGAAGAGCATTAGAAAAATACAAGTTGCAGTTTTGTATGATTATTTGTTCTTACTGTGGATGCCACTTGTCACGCTGTTGTCGGTTGTCATGGTATCAACGGGTCGTACACTGTAAAAACATCGGTGTTAGATTTAACACCACGGGTGTTAAATCTAACACCGATCAAACTTCAATAAAGGACCACACCCACAGGTGTTAAAAATGCACTGTGATGGTGTTGAAAAGTGTTCACCTGACACTTCGTGGTGTTAATTTGACACTGTACCTGGTGTTATTTTGACACTGTACTGGTGTTAATTCAAAAATGACACCACATGGTGTTGATTTGATATTTGTTGGTGTTAATATCAATGGTTTAACACCCGTCCAGCTTCAATAAGAGACCACACCAGCTGGTGTTACTTTGGTGTAAATTTATTTTCACATTTTTTTTCAAAAATCTAGTATTTTAATGTAAAATTCTTGATCGTCTTGTTTAAATTAAAATAACACCATAAATGAGCACCGAAAATTTAACACCAGCTCGGTGTTCACTATTTAACACCGGACTTTTTGCAGTGTAATAAGATGTGGAATCCTGCACGCGTTCCAGCCTCATCACTTGTGAAGATCATCTGGAGACGGGAATGTACACTAAGGAATGTCAAATTTTGGCGCGAGACTTCCATATTTCCTGTCCAGTGTTTCCAAGTGTCTCCGAATTTGGTAAATCTTAGATCCCCGTCACCGATATGAAGGTAGTCTTTATCTTGTTCCATGTTGAACACCAAGACTTCTACCTCTATGGACGAACCGTTTTCAGTTCTGATGTCCCAAAGACGATAGTCATTACTTGGGTAGACCTCGGGGTAAAGCGGAGATTTAATAGGCACTTGGTTTCGGTGAAGCAGGGTCAATATTTCTAAATAAGAACACCACGAAAATACTAAAGCTTAGATTTTACAGTAGTGCAGGTTGTCATACAATATAGTTATTTTACAAATGAAAAAAAAAATCTTTGGGTGGTGTTCAAGTATACATAACATAAAAGGCTGTAAGATCGTAGCTGAATGCATCCGGAATTTTTGTCCCACAACAGAACTTGCTTTTTGTGTTTTAGACATTGATAGTGTCATACTGTGGCTGACATACACCAACCTCACAAGAAAGTTGGGAAACACACTGTTCATGGTCCATAGCCTTATAAATGATATTTTATGTATAAATGGACATATTACACACGTACAGTTGGGGCAAAATCTTTAAGATAGTTGGCCAAGTTCCTTCTTTCTTCGAAAATAAAATAATGCAGAGAAAAATATTTTCTGTTAAATTCATTATTTGAATTTAGAAGTACCACTATAGAAGCTATATATTTCGTTCTTCTCTTCCTACTTGTTTCTCTCTGTCCCTCCACATACATACACACGAGCTCAAATACATTTAATGTGTGTGTGTGTGTTTTGCCGTAACGGTGAAGATAAAACTATGCAAATTGCCTTTTTTTGTTTTACATGGATATACCTTGCTTTACAGCCGCAACAGTCATATTCAGTGTAAGCTGATTCAATCTGTCACTTATAAGTGCATCTCCAAACGTTACTTGCAGCCAGGCGTGGTTAGACGGCGATGTCACGTCACTTGGTAAGTTTTCAAGCTTAGTGCCACTGAAGCTAGCTATTGTGCAGGCTTTAATTGGAGAATCAGGGCCATCGCCTATCTCCAGGTTAAGTTGATTTTGAAGTATGAAACTGTGGAAACTGAAGTTTATCCTGTAGCTGGCATTTGTTTTAAACATCCATACATAGGCGAATTCAACTCCCGTGCCTTCCTCCCACAGAGCAGTATTTTCAGATGAAATGTAGAATGGTGAATCCGGTGAAACTACTTTAGATACTGGAAATGAAGGGCAAAGGAGAGAAACAAGGTATTACAATGCAGCAATATTAAGGGCAACCCTGCATTGCAATGAGAAATTAATCTGACAGCCAGATGTCGAGTTTCTTAAGGAAATGTTGACAGTATACGTCAACTGTAAAACATTCCAAATCATTAAACTAAATTTAGAATGAGAGATCATTCGAATTCATACATTTTTACGTTGGATTCTACGTTGTCACCTATATAAAATTTGACATGAAAATGCCATGCATCCTAATCATATTTCTAGCCCCTTAATAACTTGGATATAACAAAAGAAAAGAAATCAAGTAGTGGAACAAATAGAGCGGTGAAACGACAGAAATGGAAGAAAGTTCAGTGGCGGAATACGAAGAAGATAGAGAAGGAGAAGGAAAGCAATGATAAGAAATTAGCTGGATACGTTTTATGTGAAGTGTCGAATTTTAAAGGAAATAGAATGTTATAAAAGTGAAATGTTGGCGCACAAAGCTCAAATTTACATTTCTTTCCCCGTAATACAAAGACAATAATCGTATCCCCTTAACAATTCTTTTTTTTTCAGATTTCGTAAGTGAAGAGTGAAGAATGATCATCGTGAACCGAAGTAGGTTAAAGGACAAGTTCACCTTCATAAACATAAGGATTGAGAGAATGTAGCAATATTAGTAGAACACATCAGTGAAAGTTTGAGGAAAATCAGACAATCCGTTCAAAAGGTATGAATTCTTGAAGTTTTTGTGCAGTAACCGCTGGATGAGAAGACTACTGCAGTGTATGTATAACTTAGATGTCACATGCGTACAACAATATAAGGAAAATATAAAGAGAATTTCACAAAATTCCATCTTTTAAAAAAGTACACATTCCCCTGACTCGTTACCGACAAATGTTATGGGTAATATTATTCCCCCCGCCTTTAGAAAGAGGCAAGTCAAGTGCTCTTTTATTATGCGAAAAGAGTGAAAATATGTTGAATTTTCTTTTACATTTTCTTTATACTGTTGTACGCATATGACTCACAAGCTGTAGTAGTCTCCTCATCCAGCGGTTCCAACACAAAAATTTTAAAAATTCATAACTTTTGCATCGATTGTCCAATTTTCCTCAAACTTTCACTGATGTGTTCTACTATTATTGTTGCATTCTCTCAATCCTTATGTTTATGAAGGTGAACTTGTCCTTTAAGTTATCACAGAAGCATCACAATATTCATATATTCCCACAATATTATGACAGACAGTCAAAATCCAGTTTACTTGAATGATAAATCAATGACTGATTGTTAACAGTACATCCATGTGTAAACTATCGATGCGCGGAGATTTTCAGATCTTACCTGATTCTACGTAGAACGATGGATATGTCTTGTCCAAAAGCAATACAATCGCCAACATTATTAGCAGATCCATTATTTGATATACACCACGTGTTATGCAGAATCCCATATTACGGTGGAGAGAGGGAAAAATGCATCCAAGCAAGCCAAGAGTCTCTCATATTTGACCGTTGAATTCGCTGTCAATTAATATACATGCATCACTGTTAAACGCGAGAGCGATTTATCTGTATGGATGTCCTGTGTCGCAGCTCGTTGAATGGAGTTCTTAACGGTCTTAGTCATATTAAACAAGAAACTTCCTCAATTAAGTGTTGCGGCGGCTATAAATTTTGGTAGCAGCAGTTGTGCTCTCACTTTCATGCAGCCAATATTATGCAAGTCATCTTTACACTGTTATTGTAACACAATATATATTTACTGCTCTCTGAAAAACAGCCGTATCAGTCTAATCAAGGCATTTTAATCCCTTGATTAAATGAAATAAAACAAAGCAAACATGAATTAATTGCAAAATTTGGGATGTAGGCCTATACAGGCGCTTAGAAGAAAAAACAAACAAACAAAATTATACAAAATAAACAAAAAGTAAAACGTTGACTTTCAAGCATACCTGATATTAGATATACAGCTTGGTATCTTTTGTCTCAAATTTGTCCAAAGATGTTTACCCTCTTTTACAACGATTTCATTGCATCATTATTTTGTTTTCTTTATCATCCAACCCAAGGTTTGATTACCAATGATAACTTTTTGCTTTGTAAAATCGAATAAGTGAAGATAAGGCCTACTTTACTGTGAAGCAATAACGTTTCTTGTACAACTGTAGATGTTATTCATTTTTGTAATTTTCTAAAATATCCTGTACTGCTGTCCAATTATATATATATTTCAAAGTCAATTATTTGAAACTGATAGGCCTCAAACATGTTGGAAGGTATGTATTGCTTGTCTCTGACTGTGAAAGCTGTTTTTACCACTTGTAAAGTTTCATTTTATTCATTTGAAGAATGTGTGTAGCATATACGTTCAAGATCCACTTTATCTTTTACATTCGGCACACCCTTGGATGCGATTTTGCATACCAATTTATATTCTGCCGGCAAAATTCGAGAAGAGAGACGGTATCAAGTTGTAGTTTTGATATTTCATTAGCCAGCTTTGACACTGGCGACTCCACGACGTAATGACAAGTAATAGCCATAGTCACGCTTCTGGGAATAAACAAACCCGAGTTGGAATTATTATTGTTATTATTATTTTTTAATAATTAATACTACCACTATTACTACTACTTCTACTGTTATTTATTTATTTATTTATTTGACATTACAACGTAGGATACGAACAGGAAGTCGTACTTGTACTACATGATATAGGCCCTAAAGAATGTTGTGATTCTACATGTTCTAGGTGCATACCACTGGTTGCCAGTGAAGGAAAAAGGCAAACTTAATCACCGAGGCTCGAGGCCTTCCTCCCTAACCAGCGCATGCACCCAGAGTAAGCTATATCAATGTAATTAAGCAATTACAAACAGTGTCAATAATACATTATCATACACAAGAAAATAACCTGCACTTCAAACAGAAATAAGTACAGGTGTATAGATAAAAATAGGTCTACAAATAGAATTGCAGTCACGTGAAAAATGATGATATACAATTTATGTAATCTCACTTTAGGCTGTAAACAAAACTGAAATCCAATGCCTGCTTTTGTCATTCTGTAGTGATGTTTTGTGCACGTGATGTAGCTGCATCGTTCTGCTCATTTTATCTGATTTTATTCATAGGTAAACTCAGCTATGATTGAGGAGAGTGAATTCTTTTACATTCCCAACAACATTTAATTTAGGAACTCATGACGTTTTTCATTCACTTGAAAGGAATCATATTTTTATTCTGGCCTAATACAATGATGAAACACGTGATAATTTGGAGAAGGGTACAAACAGAGACTTTCCTCGCACATAACAAAACTGAAGTGAAACTCTTCAAGAAACTTGATATGAAAGAGGAACACATTTTTGTATAGGCCTATAAATATCAAATGGTTTGAAGTTTCAACATCATTGAAAAAAAAATCCATTGTCAAATAAGTCGAAGCAGATTCAAAATACGTGGGGACACCTAAGTTCGTTTTAAGTAGAACCACTTTCATCAATCCATATACTGGTTTTGAGATAATCAAGGCTGGCAGTAGTATATCTCTTATGGCATGGTATAATCTAAAATTTGTGAAGGGTCTACAGAAAAAATTGACAGAAATCATTAAAATGTATTGTGATTATATACTCTCTAAAAAATCGAGTGAAAATATTCACTCTTAAAAGAGTGAATACAAAAAAGAGTGGATTTAGAGTGAAATTGGAGTGAATTTTGAGTGAAAATGTTCATTTTCACTCGTTTTAGAGTGACCTCAGGGATCACTCCAAAATCTTCCAGTGATCCTTGAGGTCACTCCAAAATGAGTGAAATTGAAATTGAAATTGAACATTTTCACTCAAAATTCACTCCAATTTCACTCTAAATCCACTCTTTTTTGTATTCACTCTTTTAAGAGTGAATATTTTTACTCGATTTTTTTGGAGAGTATCAGTTGATTTTACTATATCTATTTTCTTTGCTATCATGATGCTCCTTAAAGGACAAGTTCACCTTCATAGACATGTGGGCTGAGTGAATGCAGCATCAGCAGCAATATTAGTAGACCACATCAATGAGAGTTAGAGGAAAATCGGACAATCTGTTCAAAAGTTACGAATTTTTGAAGTTTCTGCTCAGTCACGGCTGGATGAAAAGACTACTATAGCTTGCGATGTCATATGAGTACAACTGTATAAAGAAAGTATCAAGAAAATTCAAGATATTCTCACTTTTCTTACATAATAAATGAACACTCAACTTCTATCTTTCAGAAGTCAGTGGGAATAATATTACCCCTAACATAAGTCAGGAACGAGTCGAGAATATGTGCACTTTATTCAAAAAGTCAGGTTTTGTGAAATTCTCTTTTCGATTGTACTGTGAAGACCTTTAAAACTGAAAGTGACTGTCATACTGTTAATGCGAGGACAACGCCGGCCACAAACCTTCAATGATCCATTTGCATGTTAAGCTTTATCATAATAATCTTATATTCTTTACCTATCAAAAAGAAACTGACGCTTGGACGTCGAAACTGAAATTTATCTTATAAAAGAATTTACACCATAGATACCTTCAGGCAACATGGACATAATGACCGCTAGACAATTATCGCCCCTATTCTAAGGAGTGAAGGAGTATTAATTGCATGCGAACCAACACTGAACTTTTGGCATTCATTCGCTAGGGGCTGAGATTATGGTTTGGTCATTGTATTCAAATTTCTTATATTATAATGTCAGATGTAAGGAAGTACGATATTGATACTGAATTATCAGAAAGTACAAGGAAGTGTTGTACAACAAATGTAAAACTTACATTACCGTTTTCCGCTGTGTAATCAGCTATGATCTAGCTTGAAAACACTTGTTTTAGGTACCCATGGCTAAATACTATTCAACGGTAGGTTTATTTTCATTAACTGAGTTTCCATTCAGTTAACTTCATTACAAATATATATATATATATATATATATATATATATATATATATATATACATGCATACATATATATGATATATATATTTGATAGGGCACCAGCTCAGCAAGATATGCAACAAGATCACTCTGAAAGTAAGCTACAGCTGCATGGACAATATGCATACTATAACAAAGGCACACAACAACAAACTAATCAACAACAGTCGAGAGCAAGCCAGGGACTACTGCAACTGCAGAAGAAGGAGGATTGCCCGATCCCTGGGAAATGCACAGCCAGGAACATCGTATACGAAGCGAAAGTAGCGACCCCAGACGATGAGAAAGTATACATCGGCCTCACCTTAACCTCCTTCAAATCCAGATATGCTACACACAAGGCAAGCTTCACAAACAGGGAAAAGCGACACCAGACAGAACTGAGTAAATACATTTGGGGACTGAAGGATGAAGGCACTCCCTACTCACTCACATGGAGGATCGTCAGGCACGCCCAACCGTACTCGCCCAAAACAAACCGTTGCAACCTGTGTCTATGGGAGAAATACCACATCATCACGGCCAAGAAACCAGCAACCCTGAACTCAAGAACTCATTTCAACATGTAAACATAAGAAAAAGTTTTCCCTCGCAGAGCTTGGTTAGTCCCCCCCCCCCCCCCCCTCATCCACATGTAACAATTTAAGCCATTGTATTTATTACCCCTGTCTATACATTAAGCCCAGTACCAGTGTCATTATCAACTTTATTGTGCCGTTAAGTAGCCACGTGCATGTATCTTTTGTATCTTTTGTTTGCTTGCTTGAGTGCACCAGAGCCGTATGTCTTACACTGTACTTTAACAAGAAACTGATTTAGTTGCTGACGAGGCTTCGGCCGAAACAGACTGTCCAGCTAAGTCACTAATAGAGCAACGCCTTCCATACATTATATTGTACTACATGGGCTCCTATATAGTTGAGCACTGTCAGCCATATTGCAGTTCACACCCTACTTACATATATATATATATAATGGTGGTTGATAAGATGTTTCCATGTAACATTTTCTTATACACATACTATTCAAATACAAAGTAATCATGTTTTTATCAATAATTGTATTATTTCTCTCAAAAATCATGCGACACGATATCTTAGAATTCTTTTGATATTTGGTCATTTTAGAGCAGCCTTGAAAATTCATCAACTCATAATCATTGAAAACATTGTTTATCCTAAGGACATTGCTCCCTAATATATACAAATAAACTTGTTCTTTTAAGCCGAGTGAATTGCAGACAGCAGCGAACAGCGAACTGTGTAAATCATTCAAATGAAGTAAAAGAGCAATGAAAATAAAAAATATATACTTTACTCCCAAAATTGATCCTTGAAGAATCTCTATGGTTGTATTCTTAGACTTCGATTTAAGTGTATATATATATATATATATATATATATATATATTCATTTATTTCTTTTCGTTAAAAAAATGATATCTCAGTAAGACAACTCTTTAACCAGTCTAACACCATTCTCCTACTCACCTACTGTTCCAGAAAATAACAGCTTTCTCAATAAAACTGCATGATCAATACAAGCAAGAATTTAAAAAGCTCTGAAAAGATTTAAACACAGCGAATGATTTTACTATATCTCTTATCGAATCTAAAAAAAAGCTATTGTGTCATAACCTCTTCTTTTAACAACATTGTTTTTAGGACAAAACTTTTTTTATACATACATAACTAATGATTTTAATGTTTTCATGCACAATATTCTACATTTTTACTAAACATGGTTAAAAGAAATACAGGTTTGTAATTCGTTTAGTTACATTCACTAACATGCTCGTAAAGTGGTATCACTTTGGCGTTGTATACGTATAAAACCTCTGCTCTTTTTTGTTTGCAGTTTTGACACAGATTTGCAGATATCATGTTCAATTACATCAATGAAAAAAAATATTGAATCAATGAAATTTCCTTTAATACGTTTATTATAACCTTCAAAAGGAGGGTTTCCATTTTTTTTTGTATATTCTAACCAATGGAAATAAGATATGAACTACAAGAGTCTACGATAGTGGGGATATCATACAAGTATACATTATATACATTTGATATTTTCAATTTTTTGAGTTTTTAACTTTTCATTCAGAAGTTCAACTTGATAACCCTCATGGCCCGTTTGGGTTGTTTTTCAAATATTTGAACCTCGCATCATAAGACAAATGCACAATTTGCGTATTTTGATCATTTGTAACCAAATTCCTATAGTATCATAGTTCGTTTGGCGATGAACAATTTTTTTAAAACAATTTTTAGATGATTTAAAGTTTCTATTACACATTTTCTTTAACATAGGGGTGAACAAAAGTTTATTTTTCTTCCGTTTCAATTAAGTCATATGGTTATAAGAAAACATTTATCATGTAGCTTTGAATGCACATTAAGAAATAAATCATATTGTATATTTACATCAGTATTTAAGTCATATGGGTTATAAGAAAACATTCATCCTGTAGCTTTGAATGCACATTAAGAAATAAATCATATTGTATATTTACATCAGTATAATCACACAACTAGATATGCCGCTAAAATGCAACTGGCATGCCTCGACCATAATGCATGGTTCTCCCAATAGGTTTAGAGTACTTCTTGGCCATGTAGGTAATGCCTCACATAATTAACAAAGATTTATCATAACTTGTTTGTCACTAGGTTCCATTTGGATGGATGATTACATTGCTTAAGAGAGCAAGTATTTGGAGATTTGAGCATTTTCACTTTACCTTTGTTCCTTGAATATGACCGTTTAATTACAAAATGTGATGGTTACGTGCTTTTAGTAAGAGAAAATATCCGAGTGACGCTGAGAGCGTCATGTGAACCATGTGAAGAAAAACATGTTGAAAACTGTTCAATGGCATGGAGATGTGCGTTTCCTACTACAAGTGCCTTTACACTGACAGCATATACATGTATACCATAATTATATAACTTTTTTTGTGCTGTAGTGTTTCTTCATTTGAAAATCCCTATTCAGCTTAGTCAGCGATGTTCGACTTGTTTGACATTTAGCCACAGCAATTTTAGTGTCTTTGCGCCATCTCATCCATTCTGTACGTAATCTATTCCTTTCATAGATTAAAGAGCAATTGCAAAATGTATTTATGTTGATCCTTGATAGAGAGCTTATAAACTTTCAACGTTTTCTTATGCTCAATGAATAATGACATTGATCATTAATATGACCGATGATCTAGGATTTTATCATCATCAGTGCTGGTGCCAAACTCATCGAAACGTTTGTGCCCAAAATCAATCAACCAATCAATCAATCAATCAATCAATCAATCAATCAATCAATCAATCAATCAATCAATCAATGATTTACCAATTGCAAACTATCCAACGTAAAAGTCAACAACGCTAGGCTTTAGGGGTAAAAAAAACCGTATTGCGAATGATACAAATTGCTTTCTTCGATTTTAACTTTAAAAATTCAAAAGTATGGGGGGAAGGGTCTATAACGCTCACCTGAGTATTACAGATTCACTTTGCACAAATTCTTGCGGACTATTACTTATAGGAAAAACTAATCTAGCTTGGTGGACTTTGCCGGCGTCCAGGAAAGCATGGCTTGCATTTTTTCACTTTTTTTTTTACATTCCCCTTTTTTTTCATTTTTTTTTTATTTACGTTTCATCATATTCGAGATAACATCTTCTAAGTTTGTACAAAATTTGACCAGGCATTAAAAAAAAAAAACACACAGATATAACAAAATGTGAAAACTGGCCCCAAATTGTGGTCTTGGCTCACAAGGGGGCCACTGACCAGCTGGATATGTGGCATAAACACACTTGAAAGTACACTCTCTAGCGTATTTGTACGGAACATTTCTTGTATTAACAAACATATTTAAACGGCTCCCTAATATTTGACCCTAAATGGGGACCCCAAGATGCACTGCAAAAAGTCCGGTGTTAAATAGTGAACACCGAGCTGGTGTTAAATTTTCGGTGCTCATTTATGGTGTCAAATTAACACCTCCGGGTGTCATTTCCAAATTTTAAACTGTTTTTTGAAGAGTTTCTTAGTAACTGCACTTCTTGTTGATTTTTACATTAAAATACTAGATTTTTGAAAAAATGTGAAAATAAATTTACACCAAAGTAACACCAGCTGGTGTGGTCTCTTATTGAAGCTGGACGGGTGTTAAACCATTGATATTAACACCAACAAGTATCAAATCAACACCATGTGGTGTCATTTTTGAATTAACACCAGTACAGTGTCAAAATAACACCAGGTACAGTGTCAAATTAACACCACGAAGTGTCAGGTGAACACTTTTCAACACCATCACAGTGCATTTTTAACACCTGTGGGTGTGGTCCTTTATTGAAGTTTGATCGGTGTTAGATTTAACACCCGTGGTGTTAAATCTAACACCGATGTTTTTACAGTGTGGAAATGGTTCCCATTCGTACAAAATAGATATTCTACGAGTATTACCCTATAGTTGTAATACCAACCAAGTCTGGTGAAAATGTGACTTTTCGATTTCAAGCTGAAAATATTACACACAGGACACCAGGGCCCCGAAGGGTATGCTCTTTACCGCCAAAAGAAAAAAGAAAACATACAAACACATTAAGTAACTGATACACTCATGACATAGGCTAACTCTATCACTTCTGATTCTAGAAAAACAAAATACATCTTAATGAGATTGCTAGTCCATGACATCATCACACGGTCATCACCGCACCCAGTGCATACGTGGCTTTTACTAATAAAATTGATTCAAAACATAGGAAACCTTAGAACTTCATAATTCTTTTTTTAATGCAATTTTGATGGAACCTCCATCATGTTTTTAGTTTCATTTTAAGTTATCTAGTACAACCAATATGTACATGTCGTGATTTTGCGCTTTAAGGAATTGTTGCATTATGAACAAATAGGATCGTCACGTGTTCATTCGTCTTCGAGAATCAAGTAACCAAACTCGTCAAATGTATGACTTCCACTTCCTTATCGATATGTGTGTATATGTGTTTTCTGGAAGGTGAGTGTCGTAAATTCTTTCAAATGGCCGATGAATGACTTTCTGCAGATAATGTTTCATCGTCTACAGTGTGATCGATAATCAAATACCCAAACTCGTCTAGCAGTACCCCTCTTTGCCCCGTGGATTTTCCCGGTATACTTGAAGCGTTCACATTTGAAGAAGAATTAGATGTGTTTGATTTTGTCACGCGTTGTTTCACCAGTACCGGCAGTTTCATAATTAAACGCATCACAGTTCACGTATGTGCCAATTTGACTACCACGTGATGGTGGTGATGTCTTTGCTGTCTTACGAGAATCAATCGGTGTACTGCTCTCTCCTTCTTGCATCTCAAATGTTGATGGTGGTATTTCATAAAAATCGGTGTAACTGAGGTCAGATTTACCCTCTTCTACCGATGGATCATTGCTTCTGTTCCAGAGTGAAGTGTTTTCCATCTCATTCAGAATGTCTTCCTTGTCCTCTACAGCTTCGCGAGATGTTGAGCCAACCACATCACACGACATCACACCAGAATTAGTTGTGGTTGATTGATGGTCTGGATTGCCCATCTCTAGCCCCACCTGTTTACTCTCATGTATTGTTAAGTCCGTTTCCACCTCTGCTGCTTCTATGTCATCGTTGACGTATCCCTGTCCCTTAGCACAGATGGATGATGTTGCCAACGGAGCGTCAAGAAATCGGTGAGATGCTGAAATCCCAGTAGGATGTACCTGAACTTTCGTGGTGCTTTGTCTGCTCATTTCAGCTAATGGGATATCTGCTCCATTACCACTATTGTGGGGAGAGTCGTAGATTTGGTGCTTGTCAAGATCATCAGGTATAGTTTCATAGAGGTCGTCATCCCTTGTGGACAGAGACTGTTTAGCAGAATTTGGAGATGCAACACAACATGTCTGCAAATTGAGAAGGAGAAAGAGGACATATTAAGGCCATGTCACACCTTTACGGGTAAGCTACGAGGTCCTGTTGCGAGTAGGGATTTTGCAGCACGCAGGAGAATTTTCTGCGGGCGGACAAGAATGTTTGCGAGTTTGTGTCACACCTGCTGGACGCGTGCTACTTACCTTCTACTTACGTGCAGTCCGTGTGACCTGCGTGATAGCTTTGAAACCTATCCGTTTTCTGTTACGAACGACTTACGGGTACTGCGAAGTACCTGCGTTGGAGTGCCCCCGGTAAGGGTCTCCTACTGTCGTTCTGCGTGTACCTCTTCGGGCGAACCCCCGGGACTCACTCGGAACAAGTTTTGAGAATGCTCAAGGCCTTGTCATACCGTATCTGAGGAAGTTTTGCGGGTTGACTTGCAGGGAATTAAAGTGGCTACCCGGAACCCTCCGCAGTTGGTCGGCACCTGTCAGTACCTAGCGCTTATCTCGTCGGTAGTTGACCGGAGGTGCGCCGCAACAAGTCCAATTTACCCGCAGCCAAGTTTTTAGCATGACCGAACTTTTTCCGGATGAGTCACTGGGATTGCCCGCAGAGGTCCACGCAGAACGCAAGTAGGAGGCCCTTAGCGGCAGCACCTCGCGGGCAACTCCCACGCAGGTATACTTCCCAGTCCCGTATGCGGCCAAGATAATGACATTCTGTTGGATTTTACCCATTCCTTCAGAGAAATTCCTTCACTGAGTTGTCAGCCCCCACGCGCCTGGCACGCAGGTCACTCAGAATTCCCGCAAGTAGAACATAAGTAGAACTTAAGTCTGGGAAGTAAGACACATGCAAAACTCGCCCAAATATATGTCCACCCTCAGAAATTGTCCGGTATGCTGGAAAATCCCCACACGCAACAAGCCCGCGTAGTTTGCCCGGAAAAGGGTGACAGGGCCTTAACACGGTTGCGGATAAAAAGGATTTGCGTTTACACCTCCGGGCGACTACGGGGGAGATACGTGGTAGGTACTGTCATGTGCTTGTCATCTACTTGGACTTCCGGTAGTAAAAAATTGTTCTTCGCAAGTCGCACGCAAGCCTTGCCCGGAAAGGTGTGACACAGCCCTTTACAGATACACTAATTTGATCACTGCACTGCTCATTGCATTGTTCTTGCTGCACGGGAGGACAATTTTTCCCCTCTCCTCCTGGGTACCAAAAGCCCGCAGTGACCTTGCGCGACAACCAGTCACAATAAGTTGATAAGATTTGGGTATGGGAATCATATTGTTTGATAGAATGAAGATGCATGAAAACATTCATCACTGATCTTAGATTGAAGAGGTGTAATTGGACATTCGGATCCGTCTTCAGCATTATGTTACTACGCGTGGAAGACGTATCCTAGAACACATGAACCTTAAATAAACGATATGAGATGGTCGACTACATCACTGGAAAACTAGAGGTTGTGAAGATGATTGGGCTTAATATATTCATATGCTGCTGTGCACGGAAACCATGCATTGAATAATATCAGTGGCCTATACTTCTTCCTCAGCATTTAGCATCAATGTTTACAACTGTAACTAAATGTTACATTTTGCATTTCACATGTGCATTTTTTTTTGGTCAATATCCTTACGCTGCTGTTTCTGTGTCTAGTAGTCCAACATCTGTGGTACTTCTTGTACAACCATCTCAGGAGTATCACCATCAAGATGAGAGCGAGGAGAGAGAGTGATGCAAGCGCGATGGGAAACCAAGTGAAGAGCGTATCCTTGGTAACAAGGCGTTTTGCTGATGAGGTGCTGACTGGCTTTTGTGAAACTGGTGGTAAATATTCAGCAATCAGGTATTAATGGAAAGCTTCTTTATGTTTATATGGAAGATAATATGATACACAGTAAATCAATTCGTCCATGACTCATGCGTAAGTTCATTTCAGGGTTATGACTATAATTAACATACACAATTCCCTGAAAGTATTATAGAAAATAACAACTAAACAAATAGTGAAGCACATATCTTTAATAATTAATTACTATTTCCTTTTATTTGTCTACGGGGTAGCAAGTATAGGAATAATCTGTGATAGATACACGTATACTAAATAAAAGTTTTCGACAAAACAAAAGTATGAACATTAAAATAGGATTAAAAGCCGCAATTGATTGCTATGAAGATTGAAATTACTTTTGGCTGTAGATGCTAAGACGGTTGAAAGACCCAGAAGAAAACAGGAAATAAGATCATGAACGCAGAAAATTTTATCGCAAACAGACACATGCATTTTGCCCGATGAAAGAGAGTAAAGTGCCACATGGGTTTCAATCTTTCTCCACGAAAACTTTGTCCTTGTTTGTTTTGTGTGTGTATGAGGAAAAATTGCAAAGTTGAAGAATGTTAGAGGCGATAATGCCAGATTAAGAAATGCCAGAGATAAAATGTCAAAGGTGGATTTAGCACAAGTAATAGGCCATAGTGTTTAATAATGCAATTATTGCACAACAAACCCTGACGCCTCATCCCAGCAGGAGTCTATTTATCCCTACGCTCAAGTGCCTAACAAGCTGCTTCTCAAGCCTTTATACAAAAAACACCCCAAAGCACCCTATCACATACACACACAAAAAAAAAAAACGAACAAACAAACAGACAAACAACCAATAAATAAAGACATAGAGGATTTGAAACCATTAAACAAAAAATTACATTTTAGGACAATTATTGTTTAGAAGAGGACAATTATTGTTTAGAAGAGCAAGCTTATGTGCCCGGGCCAACGACCCAATTTATGGTAACTTGGAAAGTGTAGTGACTTAGACTCACATCTTAATTCAATTCCTAGGAGTTTTAAACTGCTGACATTATAGCCTCTGGTATTTTTAACTGTAACATTTCACCTAACAGTTCACAGTGTTCACTTGATATTTTCTCCTCACATAAAAAAAAACAACAACAGTGCATCCTCTTTTGGGAATCTTGCCTGGCTGTGGTTTATTATTTTTATGTCTACGTCACTGAACGTTGGACATATCGACTCTGTTGTTATAGATCATATTGAAAAGAAAAAAGGACATTAAAAACGGAAACGTCCATTTGCAAACCTTGCGTGAAAGTATCCCAATGAGTTGGTGGAATCTCAGCTGTTATGCCTAAATTGACGAGGAATTGAATGAAGAATTTAAATCTAAGCAATCAGTTCGTAAATCAGCATTGTTTTTTTTTTTCTGCTACATAATTGAAAAGAGCACGACTAGCAGCAGGGAGAATTATCAACTATACTAGTATAACACAGTTTTGTCATTTTAACGAAAACTAGGTGAGCTTGTCGTTCACTATAGGTTCACTGACAAATATTCATAAAGTCGCCAAGGAGCTTGGATGATGCCAATACAACATAATAAATAAATTATGCTGATTTCTTGACTTCTACATTGCGAGGAAAATGCGCACATTTCTCAATCATCCCCATACATAAGTCTTCACTACCGTGTTAACTTTAAAAAAAAAAAATGAAAACGTCAACGTGCAAACCTTGCAAGAGACTTTCCTGGTGAGTGGTTGAACTACCAGCAGTTATGCCTGAGTAGACGAGGAACGGATTGAGAAAATGGAATGAAAATCATTATCAGTATGTTAAAATGCACTCTTACTAAAATCAAGACGATGCACGTGTGAGATTGTTTCCATTCAACTTGATGATCATGTTCATTATTCCGAAAGTTCGTTCATCCAATGATAATGTTCGTTATTCCGAAGTTTCTTAACTGAAAACGAAATAAGGTTCGTAATTACGAGACTTCATTAGTACTCACCTTCCTTTGGTTTTTTTCGGTGATTAACGAACCATCGATACAGCAGCACAAATGTTCGGATTATCAAATCCGATTTCATTATCGTATAAACGACCCTCTATAATAACTTATAGGAAATTTGTGTGTTTTGGAAAAAAGAACCTTATTTGCCATTTTCGGAACAATTAACATAACTCGTTTATATCTCTAAAATGTTCATGTAGTCATAAGATGTTGGGAGTGATGGTACAATGCAACAATTTATAGCATAATGTCAAATTCCCAGCTGTCACGAAGACAGCTGTTACAGAGGCCAAATTCTGGCACACAAGAAGTTGCAGTGATGTGTGATTTTGTGTCCTTACTGTGGATGCCATTTGTCACGCTGCTCTGTGTTGTTATGGTACGAACTGCTCGTAATAAAATGCTGAATCCGACACGAGTCCCAGTCTCGTCACTTGTGAAGATCATCTGGAGATGGGAACTCACACTAAAGAATGTCAAATTTTGGAGTGAGTCTTCCATGTTTCCTGTCCAGGATTTCCAAGTGTCTCCAAATGTGGTAAAGATTTGCTCTCCGTCACCAACGTGAAGGTAATCTTTGTCCCGTTCCATGTTGAAAATCAGGACTTCTACCTCTATGGATGAACCAGTTTCTGTTCTGATATCCCAAAGACGGTAGCCGTTATTTGGGTAGACCTCGGGGTAAAGCGGAGATTTGATGGGCATTGGGAGTCCGTCACGCAATATTAATTCTAGATTACAAAATCACAATAAAATATAAAAGCTAATATTTGACTGCAGTGCTGGCTATCACAGTCATGTGAAAAAAAAAAATCCTTGGACGACATATTGTATGGTTCATCAAGAACAGTATGAATACTAGTATCGGAAAGCTAACATCAGTTTACATGATAACAGTAGCCGGCTGTAATATAGCTGAATGTTACGATAATGTTTTTCCAACTTAACTTGCTGTTAGCATTCACGGAGTGTGTAATATAGGTTACATATGTTATATATCACAATACATATGTTATGTGTGTACAAAGTAAAGTCATACATAATATACAGCTATGCTCTGAAAAGCAAGAAAAATGAAAAACAGCTATAAGAATTGCTCTACCAATTACCTGGGCCTACATCAATCAATTTAATCATCTTATTAAGTTCTAACCTTAAGGCCGTGTCACACCATTTCGGGCAAGCTACACGAGATGTTTGCGAGGAGGGATTTCCAGCACGCAGGAGAATTTTCCGCGGGCGGACAAGAATGTTTGCGAGTTTCGCACTTGTTTCTTACCTGCTAGACGCGTGCTGCTTACCTTCTACTTGCGTGTTTTCCGTGTGACCTGCGTGAGAACTTTTAAACCGATCCGTTTTCTGTTACGAGCGACTTACGTTTACTGCGAAGTATCTGCGTTGGAGTTGCCTGCGAGGTGCTGCCGGCAAAGGTCTCCTACTGGTGTTCTGCGTGTACCTCTGGGAGCGAACCCACACGACTCTCTTGGAACAAGTTTTCAGCATGCTCAAGGCCTTGTCATACCGTATCTGGGGTGGTTTTGCGGCTTGACTTGCGGGGAAAACAAATTTGCTACCCGGAGCTCTTCGCAGTTGGTCCGCACCTGACAGTACTTTGCGCGTATCTCGCCTGTAGTTGCCCGGAGGTGCGCAAGCAAGTGCGATTCAACCGCATCCAAGTTTTGAGCACGACCAAAACTTTTTTCCGGGTGAGTCGCGGTGATGCCCGGAGAGGTCCACGCAGAAGGCCAGTAGGAGGCCCTAGCGGCAGCACCTCGCAGGCAACTCCCATGCATGTACTTCGCAGTCCCAATATGCACCCAAGATAATGACATTCTGTGGGACTTTTGCCTTTCCTTCAGAGAAATTCCTTCACTGAGTTGTCAGCCCCCACGCGCCTGGCACACAGGTCATACAGTATACCCGCAAGTATAGAATTTAAAAGTAGAACGCGTCCAGGAAGTAAGACACATGCACTGACTCGCCCAAATCCTTGTCCGCCCTCAATATTTATCCGGTATGCTGGAAAATCCCTACACGCAACAAGCCTGCGTATTAACCCCTTGCCGGGAAAGGTGTGACAGGGCCTAATCATTGTTGCGGGTAAAAAGATTTGCGTTTACACCTCCGGGCGACTACGGGTAAGATACGTGGTAGGTACTGTCATGTGCGGGTCATATGCGGGGTCCTCCGGGTAGTTACAATTGTTCTTCGCATGTTGCACGCAAGGCTTGCCCGGAAAGGTGTGACACGGCCTCTAAGGCCGTGTTACACCATTCCGGGCAAGCTACGCGGGCTTGTGGCGAGGAGGTAGTTTCCAGCACGTAGAAGATTTTCAGCGGGCGAACAAGAATGTTTGCAATTTTCATTCATGCCTTGTCATACCGTACGGGGGAACTTCTGCGGCTTGACTTGCGGGGAAACAAATTTACTCCCCTGAGCTCTCCGCAGTTGGTCCGTACCTGACAGTATCTAGCGCGTAGTTGCCCGGAGGTGCTCACGCAAGTCCGATTTAACCGCAGCCAAGTTTTGAGCATGACCAAAACTTTTTCCAGGTAAGTCGCGGGAATGTCCGTAGAGGTCCACGCAGAACGCCAGTAGGAGACCCTTAGCGGCAGTACTTCCCAGGCAATTCCCACGCAGGTACTTCGCAGTCCCGTATGCAGCCAAGATAATGAAATTCTGTGAGATTTCAGCCATTCCATTAGAGGAATTCCTTCACTGAGTTGTCAGCCCCCACGCGACTGGTACAAAGGTCACACAGTATACTCGCAAGTATAACGTCCAGCAAGGAGACACCTGCGCTGACTTGCTCAAATCCTTTTCCGCCCTCAGGAATGTCCGGTATGCTAGAAAATCCCTACACATAACAAGCCCAAGTAGCTTGCCCGGAAAGGTGTGACAGGGCCTAAACACGGTCGCGGGTAAAAATACATGCGTGCGCACCTCCGGGCGACTACGGTTGAGATAGGTACTGTCACGTGCGGATCATCTACGGGGACCTCCGGGTAGTCAAAAATGCTCTTTGCAAGTCGCACGCAAGGCTTGCCCGGAAAGGTGTGACACGGCCTTAAAATTGTTCTTCGCATGTTGCACGCAAGGCTTGCCCGGAAAGGTGTGACACGGCCTTTATGAATGCTTTCAACTTCCAGAGTTGTTTGAAGTGTTTAAAGTGTTGATGCTGCCATCGCTTGATGAGAACGCTAAAAAGCTTTTTGGCGTCATGTTTATACAACGATACAATCAAAATATAAAGAAAATTCAACAAATTTTCATTTTTCTAACATAATGAAAGAGTAATCGCCTTCCATCTTTGAGAAAGAACGGGGAATTGTATTTCCCTTAACCTATGTCAGTAAAAAAAGAATGAAACCCGAGGGGATGAGTATTTTTTTTATTCAAAATAATATTACTGATGCCAGTTACTTTGAGCGTTTGCAATTGTGCATAACATAATGATAAGCTATAATGATTGTCAAATTCTGCATTTTCACGTAGGGAAGAGGTGATTCTCCTGTAAACAGGAAGATGCTATTTCAAGTGGGATACACCCAGAGATGTGTAATATGGCATTATCACACTGTGTAGCATCAAAAAGACATTCGTGAGTAAAGCCATAACTTACATAGCATACACCAACTCCACAAGACACTCATAGTGCATGTATATTGTCCACAGCTTTGCTAGTTTGATAACTGCGCGACTGATGTCGAATACCTATAGGCCCTAGATGTGTTCTTTTTTCAGTGAGGACATGGCACAGGTACAGCTGCCTCCAAAATCCTGCTTTGAAAAATTCTTTAAATACTGGCCCAGTACCTAATTTTCTTCAAAAATAAAATCACGTACAGATAAATCCTTTCAACCAAGGGCGTACCGAGGGGGGGGGGGGGGGGGTGTTTTGGGTGTTCAAACACCCCCCTTTGCCAAAAGGGGGGTGTTTGAGGTGTTCAAACACCTCCCTTGGGCAAAAGGGAGGTGTTTGAGCTGTTAAACACCCCTCTTCAGCAATGTTTAGATGTTGACAAATGAAACAAAAGCTGTCTTTACCGCTTTTATTTCCGTTTTGAATTCCGCCTTTCCTTTCTTTTGCGTTCATTTTCTCTCTCTCTCTCTCTCTCTCTTCCTTGTTTTATCTTAATGTTTGTGTGGACGATGACACATTATGGAGTTACATAATATACGCACTAAAGAACTCGTGTACAGTACGTGTTAATACTACGTTACCGCACCGCGCGTGAAGCTGACGCGCAAACAGTAGACATTCCCGATCCCTGCTTTGCTTTCTGACCGAATCGCGGAGATACACGTACATTGCGCATAATGTTCAGCGTTTACCGGTATTATACCGTACGCGGTATACCGTAAATTGTATATGATGCATAATATTATGTGTGTACAATGCATGCTGCGCTGCAGCCTATTATAGGCACATTGCATGCTAAGTTAGTAGTATCAACTACCAACAGTGGCCATGGTGGCGTATCTAGGGGGGGGGGGGGCAAGGGGGGCACGTGAAAAAAAAACGAGAAAAAGAAGAAGAAGAAAAAAAAAACCGACGAAGAAAAAGAAGAAGAAGAAGAAGAAAAAAAAAACCCTCGCCCGGACGGGGGGAAGGAGAATGGGGGGGGGGGCAGAAAACCAAATCAAACAAGATGAAAGCAAAACATTAATTCCATGTTTTGTAACGCTGAAATATAAAAATTTTCGGCTCGCTCGCTGCGCCCGCTCGCCAAAATTTATCCAAAAAAAAAATAAGAAGAACAAAACGTAATGATGACGTGGAAATATAAAAAGTTAGGCTCACTCACTCGTAGTAATTTAGAGTATTTTTCCAAGTCCTTAGTTTGTTGGCATAAATCGTTATCTATGAAGCCGTCACTATATCTTGATTAGAATTGTAAGATTTAATAACCAGAAAATGACAAGAATTCCATGTTTTGCAAGGTGAAATACAAAAATTGTCGGCTCGCTCGCTGCGCTCGCTCGCCAAAATTTATCAAAATTTATCATATTTTATATCACCCTAAAAAAAAAACCCGTTTTAAGTCCTCGAAAAGCATATCAAGTGGACTTTTTTAAAGTCCCTACCGGGATGGGATTGGGGTTGAACACTGCTGGTATAAATCGTTATCTATAAGACCGTCACTATATCTTGATTAGAATTGTCATTCGAAGATTTAATAACCAAAAATGACAAGAATTCCATGTTTTGTAAGCTGAAATACAAAAATTTTCGGCTCGCTCGCTGCACTCGCTCGCCAAAATTCTTCAATATCTAGTACATTTAAATCACCCTCAAAAGACCCCTTCTAAGTGCTTGAAAAAGTCCCTACCGGGATGGGGTTGGACACTGTTGGTATAAATCGTTATCTATAAGGCCGTCACTATAGTTAGAATTCTAATTCGAAGATTTAATAACCAAAAATGACAAGAATTCCATGTTATGTATAAAGCTGAAATATCAAAATTTTCGGCTAGCTTGCTGCGCTCGCTCGCCAAAATATATCAAAATTTAGGGTTGCCTATTACATTTAAATCACCCTCAAAAGACCCCTCTTAAGTGCTTCAAAAAGCATATCATGAGGACTTTTTTTAAAGTCCCTACCGGGATGGGGTTGGGGTTGAACACTTTTTCAGAAATTAGGGGCGCAATTTTCGCGCTTGCCCCGGGCGCCGTTTTCCCTAGATACGCCACTGACTACCAAGTACAGTCAGTACAGCCTACTGGAAGCAGCAAGCTCTGGAAGCTCTGGGAGTAGCAAGTTACTTGCTACTCAATGTAATTAGTAATAGCACATGGACTTGGTAATCTTTAGTAATAGTAGATATGAATTTTTTCAATGACTGAAAGTTAAAACTGAAAGATAACTGAGTGTGAGTCTACAAATTGTGGTTGGATGACTTTATTGCGCCTAAAATTCACTAGATATCTAGGTCTAGGAACAGTGGCGTAACTACGGGGGGCATGGGGGGGGCACGTGCCCCCCCCCCCCTCCCCCAATCCGCTGGTAAAAAAAAGGAAAAAAAAAGAAAAAAGAAAAAACAAGAGAAAAAAAGAAAAAAACCTACGAAAATGGTAATTCAAGGGTTAGTAAACTGCTTTTGAAATCGACATGAAAGAATGATCAAGAAAAAAAAGATATTTTTCTAAGATTTCTTTTAACCATAATAAAGAGGTATAACATTGTTCAAAAAGCCCGGAGTTGACAAAAGATTGTGATTCAGCGTGATTCCTGGTTGGCATTTTGAATACAAGCAGGATGTGCGCAGTGACTCAGAATATCGGAATGGCAAAAAGAGTCGCTGCAATGTTGCGCAATGTGATGTTTGATAGGTTGTACACATTTGCTATCAAAGCTTGATCATTGATTATGCAGTGTTGCTATACATACTAGTCTATATTAAAATGCCTTGCATTGCAAATAATAAGGCTTGACCTTGGCTATTTCCTAACTTTTCCATCTATATGAAACACACACACTCACAAACACAAACAAATTAGGGGATGCTCTATATAAATACAGATTTTGGACATCCTTCTCCCGCTTGGTCACTTCGACGCCCCCTCGCTGGCAGGTCATACCTCCCCCAATCATGAACATAAACCGACACCCTTGACTACCAGTGGCGGATCCAGGGGCGCACCGGGCGCCCCCTCCCTCCAATGCGAAAAAATATATACATGTAGCTACAAACGACAGTTTTTGGACGGTAAAATGTCAAAATTTTTAAGCTCGCTCGCCTCGCTCGATCGCATTTAACCGTTATATGCCATTCTCCTGACGTTACTGCCAGTAATTTCAATTCAATTTTTTCAATTCAATTCAATCATAGTTTATTTCCAATCATCGAAAATCAAAAAGACATATTACAAAGTATACATGTGATGAAATAAGGTTCAAACGTTTGCAAAAGATTCATGTAATATATATACGAGACAAATTATAGAACAACATATAACATGTACAATATTTAGGAAAAACACTGTATAAATTCTTCGTGGGCGAGCGGAAAATAAATTCGATTATGGAAAATAGTGATCCACTAAAAAGTAAAGCTTGTCGGACGTGGATCGCTAGATAAAATAAGTGAATTATATACTATTCTATAATGATATACATATTATATATACATGCAATTATTTTGAATAATTGCCAGCAGTTGCGCCCGGTGCGCCCCCCCCCCCCCGAATTTCCAAAGCGAAAAAATATAGCTACAAACGGCAGTTTGGGGACTGTAAAATGTCAAAATTTTCAAGCTCGCTCGCTTCGCTCGCTCGCATTTAATCGTTATGCAATTCTCCTGATGTTGCTGTCAGTAATTGCCAGCAGTAATTACGCCCGGTGCGCCCCCTCCCCTTAATTTCCAAAGCGAAAAAATATAGCTAAAAACGGCAGTTTGGGGACTGTAAAATGTCAAAATTTTCAAGCTCGCTCGCTTCGTTCGCTCGCATTTAATCGTTATGCAATTCTTCTGATGTTGCTGTCAATAATTGCCAGCAGTTGCGCCCGGTGCGCCCCCTCCCCTTAATTTCCAAAGCGAAAAAATATAGCTACAAACGGCAGTTTTGGGACTGTAAAATGTCAAAATTTTCAAGCTCGCTCGCTTCGTTCGCTCGCATTTAATCGTTATGCAATTCTTCTGATGTTGCTGTCAATAATTGCCAGCAGTTGCGCCCGGTGCGCCCCCTCCCCTTAATTTCCAAAGCGAAAAAATATAGCTACAAACGGCAGTTTGGGGACTGTAAAATGTCAAAATTATCAAGCTCGCTCGCATTTAATCGTTATGCAATTCTCCTGATGTTACTACCAGCAACTGCCAGCAATTGCACCCGGTGCAACCCCCTTAATTTCCAAAGCAAATATATATATATATATATATATATATATATGATTATATATACATATATTATTATATACAGCTACAAACGGCAGTTTGGGGACTGTAAAATGTCAAAATTTTCAAGCTCGCTCGCTCCGCTCGCTCGCATTTAATTGTACAGTTATGCAATTCTGATGTTGCTTCCATGAGGTGCCCCCCCCCCAATGTTTTGACCCACGGTACGCCACTGAACACCCCCCTTTAAAAAATCCTGGGTACGCCTATGCTTTCAACTATAACAGAAAAAAAAAATGGCTGTTTAGCATTTACATACCTTGATGCTTTACGGCCACAACAGTCATACTCAGTGTAAGCCCACTCAGCAGGGTGGTCAGTTTGTCCCTTATAAGCGCGTATTCAAACGTTACTTGCAGCCAGGCATGGTTAGACAGCGATGTCACGTCACTTGGTAAGTTTTCAACATTGGTGCCGCTGAAGCTAACTATTGTGCTGTCTCTGCTTGGGAAAAAGCCATCACCTATGTTCATCCTAGGGTCATTTGGAAACGTGAAATTTTGGAAGGTTAGTTTTATCCTGCAGCTGGCACTTGTTGTAAACCTCCAGACAGGGGAAAAATCACCCAACATCGCTTCCTCCCACAGAGCAGTGTTCTCAGATGAAATGTAGAAAGGTGACTCGAGTGAGAGAACTGTATATGCTGCAAAATGAAGCACGAAAGAATGGTATTTCAGGTATAGAAATTCAGCAAAATTTTCCGATAAAACCTGCACTACAAAGAGAAATGAATCAGACACTCAAATGTCCAGTTTCATGAAACAAAATCAAGAGCAAATCTTCTAAATCATGAAACCAATTCTAGACCAACACATAATTTTAATGGTTGTACAGACTCTTACCTTCGATTATGCATTGTGATATATTTATATGTAAAATTCAAAATGGAAATGCCATCCTAATCATCAGGAGAGATTTTAACCCTGAAATTTTTGTGGTCTCTGTGCAATAACACAAATGTACAGAAACAGAGTAGCGAAATAAGGAGGGGGGGGGGGCAAGAGAAGAAAAAAAAAGAATGCGCAGGAAACAGGTTATGTCAAGTGGTTTGTAAGGAGAAATCTCCTTAAGCATTTTTTGAAAACATCTGTCCTATATTGTAGGTAAGGATGTGCAACGGATAATCCTGAAGGGAGATTATTTCAATATCTATACCCTGTAAAAATAATTGTTCTCTTCTCCAGGGTCGTTCGATACACTGGAGGTGAACTATTAATAGGCCTACATCTTTCTGTCCAACATTATCTGTATAAAATCGCATTTATTCATTTATTACAATCCTCATTAAAAAAAATGAATTATGACACATGTTTGAGGAAAATTGTCTAGAAGTTTGTGTTAAGACAGTGACAGTATTTTCATCGAATGAAATATGGATTTTCACATCTAATTTCGAGAGAACACAAAAATTTGTATGAGCTATAGGTCTATATTCTTGGCGTTGATAGTACAATACCTATAATAAAATAGTATACGTACTTGAATACAGCGAAGAGTGATGTGAAAGGAACATAATAGTATACGCTCTGAATGATACTGCTCAGAAATATTCGGATGAAAATCAAATACCCTTTCTTTTCTTGACAATTTTCAGTCCGGACTTTTTCGTTATTCAAATAGTGTTTCTTTAACAGAGATTTAGGGAACGCTAATGTGGTTCCTATAAGCTCTTCCCCTGAGGAAGTGGTGGTGGGGCGGGGAGGTGGAGAACATCAAATTTACTGCAAAGCAAAATTGAAAGAGTGGATCAGCGATATGTCATGAAAGACCTTAATATAAACCAATATACAATGAATACTAACAGGGGAGAATGTGGTACTACACAACGAAACAATTTCCACTGAGAAGCATAATCCTTGTAGATGGTGACCTGGGGACCTTCCATGCCTTTTGTCTCAGCCAATCAGATGAAAGGATTTCAATAGCTTAACATTTTTTTTTTCAGATGAAATGCCCTCAGGTTTGTTTTGTTTTTGTTGTTGTTGTTGTTGTTGTGTTGTTCTGTCTGCTATAGAATTGTAAAACTTATCTATAGTTATACCATGGGATTCCATGCCGATTTGATTAAAATGATTGAGAGGGTGGAAGTTTATGACCAATATTGTTGAAAGGCTTTGAGATATTGAGGTAAACGCTTGTTACTGTACTGCTGTATTAAGCGTGCTCAATCAGCACAGTTGATGTACTTTTATTAATCCGACAATAAAATGTAGTTTCTTATTCAGCAGATTCGTTATTCGGAAACACTATTCAGCATACCTAAATGTCCCTTAATCAAAGAATTAAAAAGGGGGTTCGTTTCATTTTCAGCTGAACTTACAAACAAATAGCAAATATTCGGAATATAAAGCAAACTGTATCAGTACACGGCGATAGCATTGCACAATATACACGCAAGTTGACCATAACTTGTATTGACGAGTTGTCTTAAAGAAAAAAAAATCTGAAAAAAAAAAAACATTTGCACTTCCTTAAAGGAATGATCCGGGTAAGAAAAAAAAAAGTATACATTTCCAAGATTCCTTATAAGACAGAATTAGTGTGAAATAAAGATGTCAATTGATAGAGCTCACAAAGCTCAAATTGTTTTCCCGTCCTATGTAAAATCAGAAGACAACATCTCCTAAACCATTTAAACATCTCTTTTGGAATTTGGACATGAAGAGATTGATTATTGTGAACCGTATCATATAAGAGTCACAATTCTTAAAACCATTCCCCTGATATAGCAGAGAGTCAATGTTCAGTTAAGTGAAGTTAATAACCAATACCTGACGTTAAAAAGCACATGAATAAACCACCGATGCGAGCAGATATTAGGATCTTACCTGATTCTACGTAGAATGACGGATACGTCACGTCTACAAGCAGTACAGTGGCCAACATGATTAGCAGATCCATTATTCGATATACAACACGCGATACGTTGAATCCCATGTTGCCATGGAAAAGGGGGATAATGCACCCACACAAGCCCAGTGTCTCTGAAATTTAATATTAAAAATCGCGGTCAAGATATAGTACTGTTAATGCGAGGGTATATAGTGCTCTGTGTCATATATGGATGTTCTGTGTCGCAGGTCGGTGAATAGAGTACTCCTACTTAGCGATCGTTGTCATGACAAGAAAACTTCTTTTTGTTGCGGCAGCTGTATACAAATACTCGTCACAGCAGTTTTGCTCTCACTTTCATGCTGCCAATAATGCAAGCCATTTTTACATTCATTTTCATTACAATGTTTCAGCTGCATATATGCGTTTACAAGGAAAAAAAACCCCCAAAGCAATCAAAACAAAAACAAACAGGGAAGCGTTAACTTTCATGCATACCTAACAGATATCTTGTTATCCTTCGTCTCCAATTAGTGCTAAAATATCTTCCTTCTTTTTATGTAGAACGATTTCATTCACTATGAATTGTTTTTAATCATTGACCTAGCCAAGCTTTGATTACCAATGATATTCTTTGCATGATAAAATCGAATACGTGAAGGTATATACTTTACTGTGAAGAGATAAAGCGAATTGCTTCTTGGGGGGTATGTCATCTTATTCACTTGTAACTTTCCAAACTATTTTGTGCTACTGTTTGACTATAGATCAAAGTCGATCATTTGACAACTTCGAGGCCTTAAAAGTAAATACATGTAGTCACTGCAGTGCTTCACAGTGACTGTGATAGCTGTAATTATACCACTTTGTACAGATTCATTTAGTAAAGAATCCATGGAGCGTAACGACGTTCGAGATCCACTTACAGTTTCTCACATTCAGCACACCCTTGGCTGCAGCTTAGCATGTATATATATATATATATATATATATATATATATGAAATATATATATGTATATATGTACATATGAATATATACATATATATATATGATTATATGTATACATATGATATATATAAATATATATGATTATATGTATACATATGAGATATATATATATATATATATATATATATATGATTATATGTATACATATGATATATATATATATATGCTATAGCCCTTAGAAATTAAGCAATGTATCATGGTATAAAGCGTTCATATCGTAGGCGTACTTAGGAGTCTTTCCATGTTGCCAGAATGAAACTATCCAATTTGTATACCTTATTTAACTAGCATGATGTAGGGTATCCCTTTCTAGTCTTTTTCCCCCTACATTTTTCTTCCTTTCTCTCTCCTTCTAACATGCATTACTAAGATACTGAACGTGCGAAATACTTTTCCTTCCATTTTTTTGCTATAATGTTTGTTTACATATACGTGTAAGATACTGGGCATTCCAATGAAGCATTGAGTGACCATCCGCACAAAACGTACACATGTACGTGACATAGTCCATGTATAAAAACAAACTATTTACCGTATGTAGGCCTACTTGTTTATGTTGTATGTACAGGTGTATGCATTTTAGGAGTAAATAAAATAAAATCAAATTCAGTGGCAGCGCATCAGTGATTCTGGGCATATCTGATAGGTTTCTACAATATTTCTTTTTTCTCAGAAAGTCTTGTAGGCCTACTATATATAAACTGGAACGTACCCACCTAAGCCAATATTACTCCATTACTACCAAAGACACTACCATAAATCGGGAAAATTCATAAAAACTCGGAAACAGCGAGTTTGACAAAAATCAAAGGTAAATTTACCCGTGGTTGACGATGGTGAATTCTTTCACAAAATTATAATGCACTTAATTTGGAAACTCATGAAATTTACCGTTCAATAATTATGGAGTGACCACATTTCGATTTGGCTTGTTCAATAAAACACGTTATAATTTGGAGAGGGTTATATCAACACAAGCACTCCTTCACAAACAGACAGACACACATACACACATACAACCAATTAAACTGAAACACTTTAATTGATTTGAAAAAAAAATATTGGTGTATACAAAAAAATTGTTTTCATGTTTGAAAAATCTAGTGTCGAATACGGTAAAACAAATTTGACTTTCATTAATCACAATTGATTTTTCAGTTTCTCAGTCACGACGACTGATCAAGGTAATCGTAATTGATTATCGTGATATCTCTTGAAAAAATGTATACTGTTATAAGCGTTCTACAGAAATGTGTGAATAAAAGCATTCAAACGTAGTAAAGCAGTGAATCTCAGTGTTGATTTTACTCTGTTCGTTTTCTTTTGTAATGCTACACCATCAAGGAAGTTAAAGAAATAACCTTGTTGAAGTTCACTGCCAGGTTTTCTGCATTCTCACCTTAAAAACGACAGAGTCGAGGAGATCAATTACATTTTGATCGGACCTAACGAGAAGCTGACCAATTTTCCTATTTAGGAAATGAAGAAGTTTGGGAGACACAAATCTAGATCAACATCTAAATTCGCCATTCTAACCGTACCGACTGCAGAAGAATTTACACTTTTTAGCCTTATTTACACAAAGTGCAGCAAGGAACAAATTGACATAGAGCATTGTAAAATAATTACAAGTTTTGAGAATTAACGATGAAGATATTAAGTGACAGGTATATTTAGTTTTATCAAAATTCCTGAGAGTGACTTTCAAACTGTTAATGTTAGGTCAGTGCCGGCTACAAACCTTCAATACATTGTAATCTACATGTATTGACATGTAAAGCTTGTCTACAAGTCTTACCATTTTATTATCTTCACCTTATTAAGAATGACACCTGAATGTCAAATGACGCTATAAATAATCACAAACAAGGAAACAAACAAGGAAGCCAATAATATTGACTGCAAACTTGATATCATTATTTCCAATTAAGCAATCAGCTATGATTTAGTTTGAGGACACTTGTTTCAGGCAATCCATAATTATGATCATTTCTTTTTCCAAAGTTCATAGCAGAGCGTAAATACTGCAATGTATTAAGGTAAGATATAGGTGAGATAAGCCTAACAAGAGAACATGTTGAATACGGCATCAATGCATTTGTTAATGGTATGTCTGGTGGTCATATGGAAGTACACTATGTACACTATTTGTTCGGGCATTTCTGGTTTTAGAGAAGATTATTTTAACGTATCCTCAATTTGTGCCCCCGGTGACCCCAAGATGGGGATGGTTCTCATCCGTACAAGTATTTCAATACCCGAGCAATAATACCTACCAAGTGTGGTGAAATTTTCAAGATGAATTATCAAAATTTGCAATTTGGGCTCCAATCGCTTCCTCTACATCCCAGGGCCCCCGATGCCGTCAGGAACATCTTTGAAACTACAGTCACTATAATGTACTTACTCATAGCACTAACTTAGCTCTATCACTTCTTGTTCTAGAGAAATTGACACCTCTTGAGGTCTGTTTCGTGAAGTCATCACATAAAAGTCTTCACACAAATCTCAGAATGGCCAAAGTCGCTCACTATTATGCAGCCATTTGAGACTTTCAAAGCTATTGAAGTCTCTCATAAATGTGTCTTACGAGCAAAGAGTCTCTCATGAGACTTTTATAGTGTTTTTGAACAAATTCAAAATCCAATTCCCCTAGGCATGCTGAGGATGCTACCTGCCAAGTTTGGTGAAAATCCATTACGGGGTTTTCAGGAAGAATATCAGTGGAGATTTGTGTGTAGGTCATGAGAGATTATGAGATCATCATTACATCTAATTGGCATACGTTGTTGCTCTATCACCTCTGATCAGTAAAAAAAAACAACGACAACAACAACAACTTTGTGGTTCTAGGTCCAAGTTTGATGAAGCCTTTATCACGATGTTTGTTTGGTTCGAGTTTTCAAGTACAGCAACCTGAACATGCTACGGTTATGCACTTTAATGAATAGTTGTATTACGGACAATCAGGATTGTGATGTGCTGATATTCTCCAGTCATTTTTCAAGAATCACGTAACCAAACTCGTCAATGTTGACATCAACTTCTTCATCGTTGAGTGCTCTTTCTGAATAGCCTCCGGACGGCGATTGTCGTGAATTCTTACAAATGGCTGAAGATTGACTTTCTGCATTCAATGTTTTATTGTCTTTGTCCTCGATAATCAAATATCCAAATTCATCTAGCAATACTCTTCCTGACTCCGTAGAATTTGAATTGTTCACATTTAAAGAATTGAATTTATCACATCCTATGTCACTACTAATTGCAGATACACAATTGCGCACATTGACGTATCTGTCACGTTGACTCCCAAATGACGGCGGTAATGTCTTTACTGTCTTTAGAGATTCAGTCGGTAAACCGATTGGGTTACGTGTGTTTGCAGGAATAGGGGACTCGGTCCTGTCTAGGCTACCTCCTTGTTTCTCAAATCTTGATGGTGGTACGTCATAAATTTTGGTGTGCTTGAGGTCAAAATGTTCCTCTTCTTCCGAGGAATAATTGCTTACGTTCCAGAGTGAATTGCTCTCCATCTCATCAAGGCTGTCTTCCCTTTTCTCTGCAGCTGCGCAGGAAGTTGAGCCAAAGACATCATCTGCAGATGTTGTACGCTCAAAATAAATTCTAGACAGCGTTAGACTCATTCCGTCCGATTCTACTTCCTTCCAACCGCTAAGTTTCGTATCCTCTTCGACTGTGGAACGCATTGACATTTGTGATGCTGCTCTAGGGGAAAAACTTTCATCTGTGTTTGATTGACGGTCTGGCATTCCCATTACCATCTCCGCCTCCATACTAGTACGTACTGATAATTCAGTTTTTACCACGGTAGGTTCCATATCATCATTACAGCCCTCCTGTCTATTGACTTCTAATGTCCTAGCACAGATGGATGATGTTGCCAACGGAACGTCAAGAAATCGGTGAGATGCTGAAATCCCAGTAGGATGTACCTGTACTTTTGTGGTGCTTTGTCTGCTCATTTCAGCTAATGGAAGATCTGCTCCGTTTACAGTGTTGTTGGGAGAGTCGCTGATTTTCATTCGTGGCTTGGTGAGGTCATCGGGTATTTCTTCGTAGACATTGTCGGGATCCCCCAGGCTCTGGGTAAATTGCTGGGAGTGTTCAGCGGAATTAGGAGTCTCAACAATATATTTCTGCAAAGGAAAAAAAAGAGAAAGAAAGAGAGTGCAATATATTGTTTTTGGTAGGCCTACAAGAAAATATTATTGTCCCTTGCTCATGGGTTTCAAAAGCCTGCAGTTTAGGGATTTTGTATCACGAGTATGTAGATTATCATACGACAATGAGCCACACCTGTTGATAAAGCATGAGTAAGGGGTATTATATTGATGCATTTAATGAGGTGATATGAAAACACTAAGAGGATTGTGAGATATGAACCAACTAAAAAGCAATGCTTTTTAGTACTAGTCCGTTCCTTCAGTTGAATACGTTCATAGAATAAGATAGAAGAAAGCCGTGATGATTGAGACATTCTGTCTTTGCTTGCTAATATGTTTATAAGCAAGAAAAGGAAAATGGAAATAAAGTAAAGTACCATGTTTATACGTTACTTTAATGAACACCTCGTTAACTGCAGGGTTGAGCAAAAAGACTAGAAATGCTGAACTGAATCCCAATTTGCCAAGGATGGACAAAAAGTCTCAGTATACAAGCACCCTAGCGGATAAAGTGGTTACACTGTTGTAGGCCTACTACCTTTTCATCATTCAAGATTTTAATCTGCTTTTGAACATAGGGGAGGAATGAATAATAGTGATGTTACCAGAAAGGTCATTTCCCATGTAAAAAAAAAAAAAAACCTAACTAACAAACAATCTCGTCGGACAGAATAAGCATGAAATTCGTTGGTCTTCTAAACATGGTTGAAAATAAACATATAGGAGATAATTTATGGAAATTTTGCACAAACATATTGTCATCGATTAGACTTAAAGAGGTGAACAAGTACAGGTATAATTCGGTTTCTTTGTCATGTAGCATATCTGAAAGATTTAGCCTAGAATAGATTAACAAATGAACCAGAACTAAATGATTTGAGATAATTTTGACCTTTATCGTTTATCACTGAACGACTGGAAGTCATCATCATCAGTATGACGGGTTTCATTCTTCGCTTTAGTATAGTGTTTGTGTAAAGAAACTACATAGGATAAGTGGTTGGCATTTGGATGAGGTGAGGAGTGTATTTCTTGGAAAATTGGAAAGCTACCTTAAATTAAAGCGATCTTAAATTCCAGAGGCCTATCCTCTTCAGCTTTTATCATGAATGTGTTAATTGCAACTTAACTTTACAATCACGCGTGTGTATATTTCAGCATCCTTACACTGTAAATGTGTCGATTAATCCACCGTTTAAGGTACTTCTTGTACAACCATCTCAGGAGTATCATCAGCAAGATGAGGGCAAGGAGTGATGAAAGCCCGATGAAAAACCAAGTGAAGAATTTGTCTTGTCTGATAAGGAGTTGGGCTGGTGTGGTGCCGATAGTCATCTGGAAAACTGGTGGTTAACAATATGCTTTCAAGTATGAGACACTACTTGATTTTACATGAGTCATATGATTATATAACTATGAAGCTTATAGGGTATAATGCATTTGGTGGTGATTCATGCATACATCCATTTCTAAAACAACTTTGTGGTTCTAGGTCCAAGTTTGATGAAGCCTTTATCACGATGTTTGTTTGGTTTGAGTTTTCCAGTACAGCAACCTGAACATGCTACGGTTCTGCACTTTGATGAATAGTTGTGTTACGGACCATCAGGATTGTGATGTGCTGATATTCTTCAGTCATTTTTCAAGAATCACGTAACCAAACTCGTCAATGTTGACATCAACTTCTTCATCGTTGAGTGCTCTTTCTGGATAGTCTCCGGAAGGCGATTTTCTTAAGTTTTTACAATTGGCCAATGATTGACTTTCTGCCGTTAATGTTTCACTGACTTTGTCCTCAATAATCAAATATCCAAACTCGTCTAGCAATACCCCTCCTGACTCCGTAGAATTTGAATTGTTCACATTTAAAGAAGAATCAGATATACTTCCCGCCTTGAATTTATCACTTCTTATGTCACCAGTAATTGCAGATACACAATTACGCACATTGACGTATCTGTCACGTTGACTCTCAACTGACGGTGGTAATGTCTTTACTGTCCTTGGAGATTCAGTCGGTGTACTGATTGGGTTACGTGTCTTTGCAGGAATAGGAGACTCGGACCTGTCTAGGCTCCCTCCTTGTTTCTCAAATCTTGATTGTGGTACGTCATAGATTTTGGTGTGCTTGAGGTCAAAATGTTCCTCTTCTGCCGAGGAATAATTGCTTACGCTCTAGAGTGAATTGCTCTCCATCTCATCAAGGCTGTCTTCCCTTTTCTCTGCAGCTCCGCAGGAGGTTGAACCAAATACATCATCTGCAGATGTCGTACGCTCAAAATAAATTCTAGACAGCGTTAGACTAATTCCGTCCGATTCTACTTCCTTCCAGCCTTTGAGTTTTGTATCCTCTTCGACTGTGGAACGCATTGGCATGTGTGATGCTGCTCTCGAGGACAAACTATCATCTTTGTTTGATTGATGGTCTGGCATTCCCATTGCCATCTCCGCCTCCATACTAGCACGTACTGATAATTCAGTTTTTACCACGGTAGGTTCCATATCATCATTAAAGCCTTCCTTTCTATTGACGTCAAATGTCTTAGCACAGATGGATGATGTTGCCAACGGATCGTCAAGAAATCGGTGAGATGCTGAAATCCCAGTACGATGTACCTGTACTTTTGCGGTGCTTGGTCTGCTTATTTCAGCTAATGGAAGGTCTGCTCCGTTTACAGCGTTGTGGGGATCACGAGAGTTCTTGATTTTCAATCGTGGCTTGGTAAGGTCATCGGGTATTTCTTCGTAGACATTGTCCGGATCCCCCATGCTCTGGGAATGTTCAGTGGAGTTACGAATCACAACATAATATTTCTGAAAAGGAAAAAAAAAACAAACAAAAAAAAAAAAACAGAGAAAGACATAGAGTGCAATACAACGTTGTTAATAGACCTGCGCATGAAAGTTATTTTTGCCCCCTTGCCCCTGGGTATCAAAAGCCTGCAGTTTAGGAACGCTTGGTCACGAGTATGTAGATTATCATAAAACGACAATCAATCACAACTGTTGATAGGACATGAGTAAGTGGTATTATATTGATGCATTTATGAAAACATTAAGAGGATTGTGAGATATGAACGAACTAAAAAGCAATGCTTGTTAGTATAGGTTTCCCCGGCCAATTCCGCACTTTTGTCAGTCCGTATGATAGAAAGTTCATTCAATTTAGCGAAAATCCTCGTCACTGCACATTCTGTCATTCAAAATTGCAAGTTGTTTGTTCAATTTAGCATTTCGATCAATGAAATTTGCACTTGTGCCTTTCGAATTCGTAAAACAGGCATTCCTTGTCATGTAGCATATCTGACAAATTTAGCCTATAATAAATGAACCGGAACTAAATGATTTGAGATAATCCTGACCTTTAATCGTTTATCACTGAAAGACTGGAAGTCATCGTCAGTATGACGGGTTTCATTCTTCGGTTTATAGTGTTTGTGTATAGAAACCTCATCAAATAAGGGCTTAGGTTTTGGATCAGGTATAGAGGTATTTCCTGGACACTTGGAAAGCTATCCGAGATTTTAAACTACCGAGGCATTCCCACCCCAGCTTTTATCATCAGTGTTTAAATTGCAACTTAACTTCACAATTACAAGTCAATACGAGTGTGTTTTTCTCAGCATCCTTACACTGTTAAAGTGTCGATTAATCAAACGTTTAAGGTACTTCTTGGACAACCATCCCAGGAGTATCAACATCAAGATGAGGGCGAGAAGTGATGCAAGTGCGATGAGAAACCAAATGAAGAACTTGTCTTGCCTGATAAGGAGTTGGGCTGGTGTGGTGCTGATAGTCGTGTTGAAAACTGGCGGTAAATTATATTCAGTGATCAGGTGTTAGTGGAAAGCTTGCTTTTCTTACAAAGAATATATTATAACATATGAACGAATACTGTCAATGCATGTTATGAGTATCATGAACTAATACATACATATGTTTTTATTTTATAAGAAAATATTATGCAAATAAGATAAATATTATAAGTATCATCCACTTTAAATAAGAACCAATCAGCTCCTGAAGTATTACATTTTGAAATTTTTCTGGTTTAGGGGGAATCAAGCGGATGAAGAATCTTGAATAGCTATTACTGAAAAAAGGGTATAGCCGAATGGGTAGGATTAGGCCTACAACACCTCTTCAAACTGCCATTAAGATGAAAAGCCCTTTTGACTGTAGATGGTAAAAGGATTGAAAAACTGAAGAGAAGAATGATATACGAAATGAAAATATGAATGCAGAAAAGTTTAGTATAAAGTGCTCAGTTCTTCTGTCTGATGTTCAAAGGAAAAGAATCGAATTAAGTGGCCTCATGAGTGAATTCCATCTGCCTCCATGAACAATTTATTTTGGTGTAAATATGCCTGAGCTAAAACTGTAAAGTTTTAAAAATCTCAGAGATGCCAATGCCAGAATTATAGATACCACAGGTAAAATGGTAAAGATGGATTCATTCTTGTCTAAAGGCAACACTATTCCATAGTGTTAATGCAACTAGGGAAGAACAGCCAAATGTCTCGCCTCAATAATCTTTTTTTTTTCACCCTCACTCGCCTGCCAAGCTTTTTCTCACGCCTCATGCACAAACAACACCCCAAAACAAACAAATGAATAAATAAATTAACAAACAAACAAACAAACAAACAAACAAAAACAAACCAAATAAACCAAACAAATTCATTTCCAATCATCAAACATAAGATTACATTTTTGGAACAATCTTTTTAAAACAGTAAGTCAAATTAATATAATCATAGTAATAACCAGATCAGCTCCTTACCAGGGCTCCTACCACTCCTATCCCGCTGAAAAATGTCACATCTAGCTTCTCACTCATCTTATCATCTATGGTAAAAGTCAATGTTTCGTAATTTGTAGAGACTTTTGCCTACACATTTGATATTTTTACTCAAATTTTTAAAGACCTATTTTTTTTTTATATTCCTTACATAGCCCTTGGTATTTGTACCTGTAATATTTTATCTCTTGCAATGTTTACTGATATTTCCACCTGACATCAGGAAAAGCACTACATTAGGGAATTCGACGGTCTGGTTAAAGGTCAAATGGTTGTGAATGTTTCGTATTAAACACATTACATCTCGACTCTGCTGTCTGTTATCATGGACCTTGCTAAACGTGACAGTGAATAGTGAAATGTCCACTTGCGAACCTTGCGAGAAAGTATCCTGATGAGTTGTTGAAATCTCTGCTGTTTTGTCTAAATAAATGAAGAATGATTTGAGAATTCAAGTCAATGCAATCAATTTGTAAATCATCATTACTGTACATATGCAATTTGTAATTGAAAAGAGCACATTTTTTTTTCTCTATTTTCACACAAAAAAACTTTGGTGGGCTTGTTCTTCACTTATTGCTCACTGGCAAATATTTATGAAGTCGCTAAGAAGATTGGTTGATGGTAAAACAAGACTTTAACTGAATTATGCCGATGTTTTATGTAACTGCTAATTATTTACCATATTTGGATATTTACATTTAAATTGGAAACTGGGACATATTTGTGAAAGTACATACATCACTCATTGTCATAAGTGTTTGCTAACAGGCATATAAAGTTAATACAGACAAAAGTGGAAACATGAACTTGCGAACCTTGCGAGGAATAATCCTGACGAGTTGTTGAAATGCCAGCAGATATGTCTGAATGGAAAGAAAGTATTGAGAAATTGCAAGTTGTTTCAACTGATTTATTATTTGTGTATTGCATTCAAACGCATTTTTAGTAGAAACAAGACAAGGCGTGCTGGAAATTGTTTCAATTTAATTCATAAGAACTTGATCTCAAATTTGGGTGCTTTACAGGTCCTCGAAATGTACAGTAGGTCCTATGTCTTGAGCATGGTCAAGAAGAGCATTAGAAAAATACAAGTTGCAGTTTTGTATGATTGTTTGTTCTTACTGTGGATGCCACTTGTCACGCTGTTGTCGGTTGTCATGGTATCAACGGGTCGTAATAAGATGTGGAATCCTACACGCGTTCCAGCCTCATCACTTGTGAAGATCATCTGGAGACGGGAATGTACACTAAGGAATGTCAAATTTTGGCGCGAGACTTCCATATTTCCTGTCCAGTGTTTCCAAGTGTCTCCGAATTTGGTAAATCTTAGATCCCCGTCACCGATATGAAGGTAGTCTTTATCTTGTTCCATGTTGAACACCAAGACTTCTACCTCTATGGACGAACCGTTTTCAGTTCTGATGTCCCAAAGACGATAGTCGTTACTTGGGTAGACCTCGGGGTAAAGCGGAGATTTAATAGGCACTTGGTTTCGGTGAAGCAGGGTCAATATTTCTAAATAAGAACACCACGAAAATACTAAAGCTTAGATTTACAGTAGTGCAGGTTGTCATACAATATAGTTATTTTACAAATGAAAAAAAAAATCTTTGGGTGGTGTTCAAGTATACATAACATAAAAGGCTGTAAGATCGTAGCTGAATGCATCCGGAATTTTTGTCCCACAACAGAACTTGCTTTTTGTGTTTTAGACATTGATAGTGTCATACTGTGGCTGACATACACCAACCTCACAAGAAAGTTGGGAAACACACTGTTCATGGTCCATAGCCTTATAAATGATATTTTATGTATAAATGGACATATTACACACGTACAGTTGGGGCAAAATCTTTAAGATAGTTGGCCAAGTTCCTTCTTTCTTCGAAAATAAAATAATGCAGAGAAAAATATTTTCTGTTAAATTCATTATTTGAATTTAGAAGTACCACTGTAGAAGCTATATATTTCGTTCTTCTCTTCCTACTTGTTTCTCTCTGTCCCTCCACATACACACACACGAGCTCAAATACATTTAATGTGTGTGTGTGTGTTTTGCCGTAACGGTGAAGATAAAACTATGCAAATTGCCTTTTTTTGTTTTACATGGATATACCTTGCTTTACAGCCGCAACAGTCATATTCAGTGTAAGCTGATTCAATCTGTCACTTATAACTGCATCTCCAAACGTTACTTGCAGCCAGGCGTGGTTAGACGGTGAAGTCACGTCACTTGGTAAACTACCAGCTTTGGTGCCACTAAAGCTAGCTATTGTGTGGTCTCCGCTTGGGGAATCAAGGCCATCGCCTATCTCCAGCTTAAGTCGATTTGGAAACATAAAACTGTAAAAGCCGAATTTTATCCTGTATCTGGCATTTGTTTCAAACATCCATACATAGGCGAATTCAACTCCCGTGCCTTCCTCCCACAGAGCAGTGTTTTCAGATGAAATGTACAAAGGTGAATCAGGTGAAACAACTTTAGGTACTGCAAATGAAGGGCAGAGGAGAGAAACAAGGTATTACAATGCAGCAATGTTAAGGGCAACCCTGCATTGCAATGAGAAATTAATCTGACAGCCAGATGTCGAGTTTCTCAAGGAAATGTTGACAGTATACGTCAACTGTAAACATTCCAAATCATTAAACTAAATTTAGAATGATAGATCATTCGAATTCATATATTTTTACGTTGGATTCTACGTTGTCACCTATATAAAATTTGACATGAAAATCCCATGCATCCTAAATCATATTTCTAGCCCCTTAATAGTTTTTGGTCTCTTGGATATAACAAAAGAAAAGAAATCAAGTAGTGGAACAAGTAGAGCGGTGAAACGACAGAAATGGAAGAAAGTTCAGTGGCGGAATACGAAGAAGATAGAGAAGGAGAAGGAAAGCAATGATAAAAAATTAGCTGGATACGTTTTATGTGAAGTGTCGAATTTTAAAGGAAATAGAATGTTATAAAAGTGAAACGTTGGCGCACAAAGCTCAAATTTACATTTCTTTCCCCGTAATACAAAGACAATAATCGTATCCTCTTAACAATTCTTTTTTTTTTCAGATTTCGTAAGTGAAGAGTGAAGAACAATCATCGTGAACCGAAGTAGGTTAAGTTATCACAGAAGCATCACAATATTCATATATTCCCACAATATTATGACAGACAGTCAAAATCCAGTTTACTTGAATGATAAATCAATGACTGATTGTTAACAGTACATCCATGTGTAAACTATCGATGCGTGGAGATTTTCAGATCTTACCTGATTCTACGTAGAACGATGGATATATCTTGTCCAAAAACAATACAATCACCAACATGATTAGCAGATCCATTATTTGTTATACAACACGTGTTATACCAAATCCCATGTGACCATGGAGAGATGGGAAAAATGCATCCAAGCAAGCCAAAGGTCTCTGGTATTTGACAGCGTAAATCTTGATCAATTCAGGAATCAACGTTGATGCGAGCGCGGTCTATCGGTATGAGTGACCTGCGTCGCAGCTTGTTAAATGGAGTCTTTGTCATACTAAACAAGAAAACTTCCTCAATTACGTGTTGCGGCTGCTATAAATTTTCGTATCAGCAGTTTTGCTCTCACTCTCAAACAGCAAATTATGCAAGTCATCCTTACATTGTTACACAGTATATTCACTGCTCTCTGAAAAACAGAGTCACGCTTCTGGGAATAAACAAAACCCGAGTTGGAATTTTGTTACTTTTATTACTACTACCGCTACTACTACTACTACTACTGTTATTTATTTATTTATTTATTTATTTGACATTTCAACGTACGATACAAACAGGAAGTCGTATCACATGATTATAAAGAATGTGGTGATTCTAGGTGCATACCACTGGTTGTCAGGGGAGGAAAAGGCAAACTTAATCACCGAGGCTCGAGGCCTTCCTCCCCAACCACTGCATGCACCCAGCATGCCCAGAGTCAGCTAAATCGATGTAATTAAGCAATTACAAACAGTGTCAATAATACATTATCATACAAAAGAAAATAACCTGCACTCAAAACACAAATAAGTACAGGTGTAGAGATAAAAATAGGTCTACAAATAGAATTGCAGTCACGTGAAAAATGATGATATACAATTTATATAATCTCACTTTAGGCTGTAAACAAAACTGAAATCCAATGCCTGCTTTTGTCATTCTGTAATGATGTTTTGTGCACGTGATGTAGCTGCATGGTTCTGTTCATTTTATCTGATTTTATTCATAGGTAAACTTAAGTGTGATTGAGGGGAGTGAATTCTTTTACATTCCTAACAGCATTTAATTTAGGTACTCATGACGTTTTTCATTCACTTGAAAGGAATCATATTTTTATTCTGGCCTAATTATAATTTGGAGAGGGGTACAAACAGAAACTTTCCCCGCACATTACAAAACTGAAGTGAAACTCTTCAAAAAACTTCATATGAAAGAGGAACACATTTGTGTATAGGCTTATACATATCAAATGGTTTGAAGTTTAAACATCAATGAAAAAAAATCCATTGTCAAATAAGTCGAAGCAGATTCAAAATACGTGGGGACACCTCAGTTCGTTTTAAGTAGAACCACTTTCATCAATCCTTATACTGGTTTTGAGATAATCAAGGCTGGTAGTAGTATATCTCTTATACCATGGTATAATCTAGTGAAAATTTGTGAAGGGTCTACAGAAAAATTGACAGAAATCATTAAAATGTATTGTGATTATATATCTGTTGATTTCACTATATCCATTTTCTTTGCTATCATGATGCTCCTTAAAGAACAAGTTCACCTTCATAGACATGTGGGTTGAGTGAATGCAGCATTAAGCAGCAATATTAGTAGAACACATCAATGCGAGTTAGAGGAAAATCGGACAATCGATATACCGTCGATCTGTTCAAAAATTATGAATTTTTGAAGTTTCTGCTCAGTCACGGCTGGATGAAAAGACTACTATAGCTTGTGATGTCATATGAGTACAACTATATAAAGAAAGTATAAAGAAAATTCAAGATATTCTCACTTTTCTTACATAATAAATGAACACTCAACTTCTATCTTTCAGAAGTCAGTGGGAATAATATTACCCCTAACATAAGTCAGGAACGAGTCGAGAATATGTGCACTTTATTCAAAAAGTCAGGTTTTGTGAAATTCTCTTTTCGATTGTACTGTGAAGACCTTTAAAACTGAAAGTGACTGTCATACTGTTAATGCGAGAACAACGCCGGCCACAAACCTTCAATGATCCATTTGCATGTTAAGCTTTATCATAATAATCTTATATTCTTTACCTATCAAAAAGAAACTGACGCTTGGACGTCGAAACTGAAATTTATCTTATAAAAGAATTTACACAATAGATACCTTCAGGCAACGTGGACATAATGACCGCTAGACAATTATCGCCCCTATTCTAAGGAGTGAAGGAGTATTAATTGCCTGCGAACCAACACTGAACTTTTGGTATTCATTCGCCAGGGGCTGAGATTATGGTTTGGTCATTGTATTCAAATTTCTTATATTATAATGTCAGATGTAAGGAAGTACAATATTGATACTGAATTATCAGAAAGTACAAGGAAGTGTTGTACAACAATATAATGTAAAACTTACATTACCGTTTTCCGCTGTGTAATCAGCTATGATCTAGCTTGAAAACACTTGTTTTAGGTACCCATGGCTAAATACTATTCAACGGTAGGTTTATTTTCATTAACTGAGTTTCCATTCAGTTAACTTCATTACAAATCTGTCAAAGATATATATATATATATAATATATATAATATATATATATATATATATATATATATATATGATATATACATATATATATGTATATATGATATATACATATATATAAATATATAGGGCACCAGCTCAGCAAGATATGCAACAAGATCACTCTGAAAGTAAGCTACAGCTGCATGGACAATATGCATACTATAACAAAGGCACACAACAACAAACTAATCAACAACAGTCAAGAGCAAGCCATGGACTCCTGCAACTGCAGAAAGAAGGAGGATTGCCCGATCCCTGGGAAATGCACAGCCAGGAACATCATATACGAAGCGAAAGTAGCGACCCCAGACGATGAGAAAGTATACATCGGCCTCACCTTAACCTCCTTCAAATCCAGATATGCTACACACAAGGCAAGCTTCACAAACAGGGAAAAGCGACACCAGACAGAACTGAGTAAATACATTTGGGGACTGAAGGATGAAGGCACTCCCTACTCACTCACATGGAGGATCGTCAGGCACGCCCAACCGTACTCGCCCAAAACAAACCGTTGCAACCCGTGTCTATGGGAGAAATACCACATCATCACGGCCAAGAAACCAGCAACCCTGAACTCAAGAACTCATTTCAACATGTAAACATAAGAAAAAGTTTTCCCTCACAGAGCTTGGTTAGTCCCCCCCCCCCCCCGCATCCACATGTAACAATTTAAGCCATATTATCCCTGTTTATACATTAAGCCCAGTACCAGTGTCATTATCAACTTCATTGTGCCGTTAAGTAGCCACGTGCATGTATCTTTTGTATCTTTTGTTTGCTTGCTTGAGTGCACCAGAGCCGTATGTCTTACACTGTACTTTAACAAGAAACTGATTTAGTTGCTGACGAGGCTTCGGCCGAAACAGACTGTCCAGCCAAGTCACTATTCAAAGCAACGCCTTCCATCCTATTATATATTGTACTACATGGGCTCCTATATAGTTGAGCACTGTCAGCCATATTGCAGTTCACACCCTACTTACGTATATATATATATATAATGGTGATTGATATATATTATCATTCACATATTATTCAAATACAAAGTAATCATGTTTTTATCAATAATTGTATTATTTCTCTCAAAAATCATGCGACACGATATCTTAGAATTCTTTTGATATTTGGTCATTTTAGGGCAGCCTTGAAAATTCATCAACTCATAATCATTGCAAATATTGTTTATCCTAAGGACACTGCTCCCTAATATATACAAATAAACTTGTTCTTTTAAGCCGAGTGAATTGCAGACAGCAGCGAACAGCGAACTGTGTAAATCATTCACATGAAGTAAAAGAGCAATGAAAATAAAAAATATACTTTACTCCCAAAATTGATCCTTGAAGAATCTCTATAGTTGTATTCTTGCACTTAGATTTAAATGTATATATATATATATATATATATATATATATTTACTCTCTAAAAAAATTCGAGTGAAAATTTTCACTCTAAAAAGAGTGAATACAAAAAAGAGTGAATTTCGAGTGAAATTGGAGTGAATTTTGAGTGAAAATGCTCATTTTCACTCATTTTGGAGTGACGTCAGGGATCACTCGAAGATTTTGGAGTGATCCTGACGTCACTCCAAAATGAGTGAAAATGAGCATTTTCACTCAAAATTCACTCTTTTTTGTATTCACTCTTTTTAGAGTGAAAATTTTCACTCGATTTTTTTAGAGAGTATATAAATTATTATATATTATATATATAAATATATATATATATATACACCTTGTATATTCATTTATTTCTTTTCGTTAAAAAATTGATATCTATTTAGAAAGACAACTCTTTAACCAGTCTAACACCATTCTCCTACTCACCTACTGTTCCATAAAATAACAGCTTTCTCAATAAAACTGCATGATCAATACAAGCAAGAACTTCAAAAAGCTCTGAAAAGATTTCAACACAGCGAATGATTTTACTATATCTCTTATCGAATCTAAAAAAGCTATTGTGTCATAACCTCTTCTTTTAACCACATTGTTTTAAGGACAATTTTTTTTACATACATAACTAATGATTTTAATGTTTTAATACACGATATTTTTAAAATTTTTACTAAACATGGTTAAAAGAAATACAGGTTTGCAATTCGTTTAGTTACATTCACTAACATGCTTGTAAAGTGGTATCACTTTGGCGTACGTATAAAACCTCAGCTCTTTTTTGTTTGCAATTCTGACACAGATTTGCAGATATCATGTTCAATTACATCCATGAAAAAAATATAGAATCAATGAAATTTCCTTTAATACGTTTATTATAACCTTCAAAAGGAGGGTTTCCATTTATTTTTTTTGTATATTCTAATCAGTGGAAATAAGATATGAATTACAAGAGTCTACGATAGTGGGGATATCATACAAGTATACATTATATACATTTGATATTTTCAATTTTTTGAGTTTTTAAATTTTCATTCAGAAGTTCAACTTGATAACCCTCATGGCCCGTTTGGGTTGTTTTTCAAATGTTTGAACCTCGCATCATAAGACAAATGCACAATTTGCGTATTTTGATCATTTGTAACCAAATTCCTATAGTATCATAGTTCGTTTGGCGATGAACAATTTTTTTAAAACAATTTTTAGATGATTTAAAGTTTCTATTACACATTTTCTTTAACATAGGGGTGAACAAAAGTTTATTTTTCTTCCGTTTCAATTAAGTCATATGGTTATAAGAAAACATTCATCCTGTAGCTTTGAATGCACATTAAGAAATAAATCATATTGTATATTTACATCAGTATTTAAGTCATATGGGTTATAAGAAAACATTCATCCTGTAGCTTTGAATGCACATTAAGAAATAAATCATATTGTATATTTACATCAGCATAATCACACAACTAGATATGCCGCTAAAATGCAACTGGCATGCCTCGACCATAATGCATGGGTCTCCCAATAGGTTTAGAGTACTTCTTGGCCATGTAGGTAATGCTTCACATAACTAACAAAGATTTATCATAACATGTTTGTCACTAGGTTTCATTTGGATGGATGATTACATTGCATAAGAGAGCAGGTATTTGGAGATTTGAGCATTTTCACTTTACCTTTGTTCCTTGCCTTGAACCCATGGCCACAATATTTTCTTCAAATAATCATCAACAGGCAACATCCTATTTCATGGTAATACTTTGAGCTATTTTCAAAATGTTGTAAAAATTGTGACAGCTGATTGCTTCCCTAGACCTTTGACTCCATGGCCAAAATTTTTCCTTATGGAATCATTCTGCAGTAATTCATGATATACTTAGTTGTATTGAGTTTGTGCATTTAGTAATCTCCAAGGGATTGAGAAAAGTGTAACTACAGCGTTAAATAGTAGAATTCTGGCATTTCAACCTGCACTTTGACCCTTGACTTTTGATAATCTGATTTACATTATAGTTGTCCTACAATGAAGAAATTACCATTTTTTCAATAAATATCTCACTTCGTCACTTCTACGTTATCTTCCATGTCATTATTGATGCTTTGAAGAACTTTTATTCCTCCATGTTTTTATTTGTCTGTTCTTTTACATGAACAATATCTTCTCTGGCCATTAAACTACTATGTACATTTAGTGCATATTTCTTTTGTGAAATTTGAACATTGTAATTTTGTGTATGTTATGTATTTTGTGCCACCACAATATATATTGTTCAGGTGCGAGAAATATGAAAAATAAACTTAAGTGAAACGAGAAAATAAAGTGAAAGTGCGAAGTTCCAACCTCCTGCATCTTGGTCATTTCAACTTCAACAAATTGCTCTGTGAGAGAATAGACCATGCATGTGGGGTTAAAGGTCATGACTTGCAGAATGTGATATCTTATAGTTTTAAGCAAGATAAAAAGATTAGGGGTAAAAAAAACGGTATTGCAAAGGATACAAATAGTTTTTTTTCGATTTTAACTAGAAAAAAAATAAAAGTATGGGGGGGGAGGGTCTATAACGCTCACCTGAGTATTCCAGGCTCACTTTGCACAAATTCTTGCGGACTGTTACTTATAGGAAACACTAATCTAGCTTGGTGGACTTTGGCGGCGTCCAGGAAAGCATGGCTTGCATTTTTTTCACATTTTTTTTTTACATTCCCCATTTTTTCATTTTTCTTTTTTTTTATTTACGTTTCATCAAATTGGAGATAACATCTAAGTTTGTACAAGATTTGACCAGGCATTTTTAAAAAAGAGATAACAAATGTGAAAACTGGCCCCAAATGTGGTCTTGGCCCACAAGGGGGCCACTGACCAGCTGCATATGTGACATAAACTCACTTGAAAGTACACTCGCTAGCGTATTTGTACAGAACATTTCTTGTATTTACAGACATATCTAAACGGCTCCTTAATTTGTGACCCTAAATGGGGACCCCAAGATAGAAATGGTTGCCATTCGTACAAAATAGATATTCTACTACCCTATAATTATAGAACCTATCAAGTCTGGTGGAAAAAAAAATGTGACTATTCGATTTCAAGATGAAAATATTACACACAGGACACCAAGTATACCCTTTACCGCCAAAAGAAAAAAGAAACAAACACAGACACACACACGCACACACACACATTAAGTAACTAATGCACTCATGTCATATAGGCTGGCTCTATCACTTCTGATTCTAGAAAAAAAAAAACATCTTACGGAGATTGGTAGTATGTGTCATAATCACCCGGTCATCACCGCACCCAGTGCATACGTGGCTTTTACTAATATAATTGATGCAAAACATAGGAAACCTTAGAACTTCATACTTTTTTTTTTCTGGATGCAATTTTGATGGAACCTTCATCATGTTGTTAGTTTCATTTTAAGTTATCTAGTACATCCAACCTTTACATGTCGTGATTTTGCGCTTTTATGAATTGTTGCATTATGAACAAATAGGATCGTCACGTGTTCATTCGTCTTCGAGAATCAAGTAATCAAACTCGTCAATTTTAATGTGTGACTTCCACTTCCTTATCAATGTGTGTATATGTGTTTTCTGGATCGTCTCCGGAAGGTGAGTGTCGTAAATTCTTTCAAATGGCCGATGAATGACTTTCTGCAGATAATGTTTCATCGACTACAGTGTCATCGATAATCAAATATCCAAACTCGTCTAGCAGCACCCCTCCTTGCTCCGCGGATTTTCCCGGGATTCTTGAAGCGTTCACTTTTGAAGAAGCATTAGATGTGTTTCCCGGAACAGATTTGTCACGCGTTGTGTCACTAACACAATTACACGCATCGCAGTTCACGTATGTGCCAATTTGACTCATACGTGATGGTGGCGACGTCTTTGCTTGCTTTGGAGATTCAATATGTGTACTGATTGGGTCTTGTGTGTTCGCAGGAAATGGACACTCCAACCCATCAATGCTTTCTCCCTTTTGCTCCTCAAATGTTGATGGTGGTATTTCATAAAAATCGGTGTAACTGAAGTCAGATTTACACTCTTCTTCCGAGGAACCATTGATTGTGTTCCAGAGTGAAGAATTTGTCATCTCACTCAGTATGTCTTCTTCGTCCTCTTGGACAGCTTCGCGAGATGTAGAGCCAACCACATCACACCGCATCACACCAGAATTAGTTGTGGTTGATTGATGGTTTGGATTGCCCATCTCTAGCCCCACCTGTTTACTCTCATGTATTGTTAAGTCAGTTTCCACCTCTGCTGCTTCTATGTCGTCATTGACGTATTCCCGTCCCTTATTAGCACAGATGGATGATGTTGTCACCGGAGCGTCAAGAAATCGGTGAGATGCTGAAATCTCAGTAGGATGTACCTGTACTCTCGTGGTGCTTTGTCTGCACATTTCAGCTAATGGGAGATCTGCTCCATTGCAACTATTGTGGGGAGAGTCGTAGATTTGGGGCTTGTCAAGATCATCAGGTATAGTTTCGTAGAGGTCGTCATCCCTTGGGGACAGAGAGTGTTTAGCGGAATTCCGGGACACAACATCATGTGTCTGCAAAAAGAACGAAATTAAGAAAGATAGAAAGAAAAAGACAGAGAGAGAGAGAGAGAGAGAGAGAGAGAGAGAGATGACTTACAAACCTACAGATACAGTAGTTTTATCACTGCACTGCACATTGCCATCTTCTTGCTGCATTGAGAGAGGAATATTTTCCCTCTTATCTCGACCCTGAGTACCGAAAGCCTGCAGATTATTGAATTTGTGATCACGTGAAAACAGTCACAACTGACTAGGACATGGACAAGGGGACTTTATATTCATGCATTGAATGACAGTGGATGAGGTCTCATGAAAGCATTCATAATTGATCCTAGTTCGAAGAGGTGAAATCGAATTTCGAATCCTTCTTCGGTATTATGCTACTGTGTTTGGAAGATGTACCTTTAAGTTAGATATGAATCTGAAATAAATGATTAGAGATGATTGACTACAGAACTGGAAAACGAGAAGTTGATGTCATGATCAGGATGACGGGGCTTATTCGTCTTTGCACAGAAACTATGCATTGAAATGATATCAATGGCTTATATGCCTTCCATGGAGTTAAGCATCAATGATTACAACTGCGCCTAATTAAGCCTCGGTTACACCGGAGCCGAAACAGCTGCGAATCCACCCGAATACACGGGAGGGATTCGGCTCGTTTTGAAATGTTCAAAACCAGCCGAATACCCTGAAAACTACTCCCGAAAGTGGCCCGGACAAATTTCATTCGGGCCACATTCGGGATGTATTCGGATCATTATATCATAGGGGAGTAACGGCCCAAATCATCTATAGTAAAATAGACATGAATATCACGAATAGAACTGAATATGCTCAGAATTTCCCTGCGAATACCTGCCCGAATCCATCCGAATCGTTACCCGAATACAGAGCAGAATACAGGCGAGTGAGCCGAATAGGCCAGAATACGGCCGAATAGTCTCGCGAATAAGCCAGATTAGCGATTCTGCTCTGATTCGGGACCTATGCGGAACCTTTTCGTCTCTGATTCGGGGAGCTCCCCGAATCAGAGACGAATAGGTTCCGAATCTACCGAATCCATCCGATCCACGCCATATTCGGAGAGAGTTGGTCCAAATTTATTCGGGAGAATTCGGCTTTGGTGTAACCCTGGCTCATGTTACAATCGATTTTCAGTACACTTAGTGTCCTTACGCTGCTGTTTCTGTGCCGAGTAGTCCTACATCTCGGGTACTTCATGTGTAACCATCTCAGGAGTATCACGATCAAGATGAGAGCGAGGAGTGATGCAAGTGCAATGGGAAACCACGTGAAGAACGTATCCTTGGTAACAGGGCGTTTTGTTGTAGAGGTTCCGAGAGGCTTCTGTGAAACTGGTGGGAAATATTCAACAATCAGGTGTTAATGGAGAGCTGCTTTACATGGAATCATGATATACAGTAAATGAATTTTACGATGATTCATGCGCAAGTTCATTTCAGGTTTATGGATATATGTACAATATGATTTCCCAAGAGTATTATAGAAAATAACAACTATTCAACTAATGAAGCATAATACATGTATCTACAATAATTGATTCCTATGTTGATTTTTTTAAGCTTAAAAGAAAATAAGTGAAAACGTCAACATGTAAACCTTGCGAAGGACTTTCATGATGAGTGGTTGCAATCCAAGTAGTTGTGCTTGAGTATGTAACGAAAGGATTGAGAAAATGGGAATGAGAATCATTATCATTAGATTGTATTCATAATGATGCACTCATAACAAAATTAAGACAATGCATGCTAGAAATTGTTTCCATTCAACGTGATGGATTTTGATCATGTTCACAATTCCAAAGATTTATGATATTCAGAAGGCTCATAAATCTGGTATGTAAATGAATAATGGTCGTTATTCCGAAAGTTCTTATCCGGAAAAGAAAAAAGGTTTGTAATTTGTTTTCTTATCATTTTAGAATCAATTAACCTTAACATTTCGTTCTCGGATTAACGTACCTTTGATATTACACATCAAATGTTGGGATTATCACATCCAATTACGTTTTCGTAAAAACAGACCTCTATAGGTACAGGAATTTGTGTTTCGGAATAACAAAAGTTATTCGTCATTTCCGGATTAATGAACCATGGGAACAATAGATATCGCTCGTTTATGTGCACTAAAATATTCATGTAGTCAAAAGACGTGGGGAGTTGGTAGTATGATGTAACAATCTGTTGCAAAATGTCAACTTCCCAGATACCATGAAAACAGCTCTCACAAGTTTAACTCAACTTCTGACAGACTTCCCCGCAAAGAGTTGCAGTTTCGTCGATTTTGAATTTTTACCGTAGATGTGACTTGTCACGCTGCCCTGTGTTGTCATGGTACGAACTGCTCGTAATGAGATATGAAATCCGACACGTGTTTCATCCCCGTCACTTGTGAAGATCATCTGCAGACGGGAGCTTACGCTACGGAAATTCAAATTTTGGCGCGAGTTTTCCATGTTTCCCGTCCAGTGTTTCCAAGTGTCGTCAAGTTTGGTAAATCTGATATCTCCGTCACCGATATGAAGGAAGTCTTTATCTTGCTCCATGTTGAACACCAGAACTTCTACCTCTATGGATGAACCGTTTTCAGTTCTGATATCCCAAAGACGGTAGCCGTTATTAGGGTAGACCTCGGGGTAGAACGGAGATTTGATGGACATTGGGAGTCCGTCACGCAATATGAATTCTAGATGAGAAAATCACAACAAAATATGAAAGCTGAAATTTCACTTCAGTTCCGCTTGTCATAGTCATGTGAACAAAATAGAAATCCTGGAACGGCCTATTCTATGGTTCATCAAGAACAGCATACACGTTCCAGTAAAGCTAATATGAGTTTGCATGATAACATTAACTGGCTGTATTGTAGTTGAATGTTATAAAATGTTTTTCCAACGGAACTTGCTGTTATAGTATTCAGAGATTCATATGTAATATTGAGGCGTACATTGACCGTGCTTCACAAAGCCAACAAAAAGTCGCACCCTTTGATTTTACGTATGGACTCAAAATAGGAGAAATACGTCAACCCGATCAATCTTAAGTTTTTAATATTTTCCGAAAGAACTATTCTTCTACATTATCCTTACGTTTAGGATCATAAAATGAATGGGAAAGAGTTCTTTTGGTCGTTTTTCTACTATCTTTTGTAGAGTAGTGTGATCAGGTATGTCTTAGAGGTTCCTTTTAATTTCTTCAAAATCCTTCGCACACTCTTCAGTTTGCTATAGATTATACTGATTTGAAATTGGCATTATTCATCAACAGAATGCGTTAATAGACCATGCTCAAATTCAGCTTAATCTGATAATCCCTTCATTGTTGTTGGTACAGTGGTTTACATCCTGTTTTTTTTTTGTCCCACTCATCGCACAGGTAGCACGGATTTGTAAAGATTAAGCACTTGAATAGATACTATACTTCAGAGACTCTTTTCTCATTTCACACTTTTCCAGAGTGTGTTTTGTTTTTCAATATTTAGATAGGTTAAAGGCGTAATTTACCACTAGCAGATGAAAAAAAAAACAGCATTAGTGCTTAAAATAGTTCTAAAATGTGAGTCAGGGGTAGAAACAGCCACTGTAAAAATTTGAATCGGTATAAGTTGATGTTAAGTATTGTAAGATATACAAAATGTGAACAATAGTTATAATACAAATGTTTCCAGACTAAACCGTCTACAGTTACGGTTTGTTGAGAAAAATCTCCTTATATTTTAGGCTGTATCGCGAACATTTTATATGATAAGATGTTTTGTGATACAACAAACCTACAGTTGCATTAAATGTCATATCTTGAAAATTTTTGAAATCACTGTTCCCAAAGGTAAACAGGACCCTTAAGAGAGGTCATTTGAGTCGAGTTATACTTCATATTAAAGCTTAGAGTCTGCTCTTTCAGAATCTGCCCTTAAGGAAAAAAAAAATCCATATCTGGCGATTTTTTGTTGGATTTGTGGTGCAGGGTCACATATATGCGTACAAAATGACATCATGTGATGTCATATAATATGCATCTATGCTTTGAACATCAAGAAAAAAAGAATAGCCATAAGAATTGCTTTGCAAATATTACCTGGGTCTACCTCAATCAATTAACATGTAGTTATCTTCTTCAGTTCTAACTCTATATAGATACATTTAACTTTGCATAATTTTTCGAAAGCTCTGACTGGTGGGTCTGCTTTCTCCATTTCAACACACGCTCTTTTTAATGTGTTAAGATGTGTTTAACATGTTAAAGCAAGATGTGTAAATTGAAGTAGGCTGTATTTTGATGTTAAAACATCCGATGTATCCAACACCTGTATCATCATAATGGTGTATGATTCTTGTTCAAATACGTGACTATTCCTAGTTTTCATCTAAACGTCAAGAACATCTTATCATTCTATCGGGATTATTAGATTACGTTGACACCCAAATACATAGTCATGCGAATTGAGGGAATGCAGCAATTTAGTAGAAGACATAGAGGAAAGTTTTAGGAAGATTGGACCATCTGTTAAACAGCTTTGAATGTTAAAAGCGTTGCTGCTGCCATCGCTCAATGAGTGGACTACAACGCATTATCCGTCATGTATATACAACAAATACAACAATATAAAGAAATTGTTGTAAAGAAAATTCAACATACAGGTATTTTCACTTTTCTAGGATAATAACAGAGTAGGCCTACTTGATTTGCATCTTTGAGAAAAAACGGTCGTAATTACCTCAACTTACGTCAGTAAAAAGTCGAGGGGATGTGTATTTTTTTTCCATTGAAAAAGATTATACTATTGATGACAGTTACTTTGAGTGATGGAAAAATCTGCATGATATGATGAGGAGCTATAACACCTGTATAATGACTGTCAAATTCTGCATTTTCAAGTGTACGGAGCGATTCTTTTGTAAACAGTAAGATGCTATTGCAAGGGAGATATATACAGAAATATGCAAAATATGGAAATATCAGATTGTGTAGCATCAAAATGAGGAATGCATGTGTAACGCTAAAACTTACACAGTTCACCAACATCACAAGAATTTTGCGACACATATTACGTGTAATCTTCTTTAGCGAGAATATGGCACACGTACAACTGGCTCCGTATCTGCTTGGAAAAAAAAACTACCTTTTACAGAGTTGACCTAGTACCCATTATTCGTCAAAAATGAAATAACGTATACTGATAGATCTTTTCTACAGTATACTATATAGAAAGGCATTTTTTTCCTGTTGAGCATGAATATACCTTGATTCTTTGTAGCCACAACAGTCATATTCAGTGTAAGCTGATTCAGCAGGATGTTAAGTCTGTCACTTGTAAATGCGTATGCAAACACACCAAACGTTACTTGCAGCCAGGCATCGTTAGACAGTGATGTCACGTTACTTGGTAAGTTTCCAACATTGTTGCCACTGAAGCTAGCTATTACGGTTCTTCCGCTAAAGGAATCATACTGAAGGCCATCACTAATGTACAGCTTTTGTTCATTTGGAAATTCGAAACTTTGGAACTGATAACTGAAAAAAATGAACTTTATCCTGTAGTTGGCATTTGTTGTAAACCTCCAGACAGGGGCGAATTGACCCCGCATCGCTTCCTCCCACAGAGCAGCGTTTTCAGATGAAATGTAGAAAGGAGAATCGAGTAACAGAACTGTAGGTGCTGCAAAATGAAACACACTCACGCATACACGACAGAGGAAGAGAGAGATAAAGAATAATGAAAAATGCGGCAAAATCTTTCGAAAAAGCCTGCGTCACAAAGAGAAATGAGTCTGATATCAAGATATCCAATGTATCTATATCTAAGCAAATAGATTAACAGCCATTCGATGGGAAGTATTCCAAATCATGACCGACTTTTAGACTGATAGACCGATTTGATATGCAGACTCTTACGTGGTATTCTGCGTTATCATTCATATATCATATATAAACATACATATAAAAATAACATGGAAATGCCATCCTAATCATAAGGAGAGTGTTTAACCCTGGCTGTTTGTGGTTTCTTGAACCTAACACAAATACAGTGACACAGAGTAGCGGAATACTAGTATGTAATAGGAAAAAAGGACAGAATTGAAAAAAAATGGGTAGTGGTAGAATAAGAAGAGGAAAAGGAGAAGAAAGACAATGATAAAAACTTAGCAGGATAATTTTATATCAAGTAGTTTGTGCGGAAAAAACCACACATGCACTGAGCAAACTGAGCAATGGTTATTTTCATACGGACTATCCTTTCCATGTTTTAAATAAAAATGTCGAATGTTAGAGCACAAAGCTAAAATTATTATTTGCCTTTCCGTTTCAAAACAAAGGCAATATGCCAATCTCTCAAGCATCTACATCAGATTTCGAAGTGACGAGTTGAATTACCGGGCACCAAAGTATGTTAGTCTAAAACAAAAACAGCGCAATTATTTCATACTATACCAGTAATATTATATGACAGACGGTTCAAGGTCCAGTTTAAAGGGGAGCGATTAATCGATTCCTGACTTATGAACAGCACGTGTATGAACCATCGATGCGAGGAGATTTTCTGATCTTACCTGATTCAACATAGAATGATGGATACACCATTTCTACAAGCAGTACAGTAGCCAACATGATTACCAGATCCATTATTAACTGATATATACGCGTTACGTCGAATCCCATTGCTGCCATTGAGAGAGGGAAAAAATACACCCACGCAAGCCGAGTGTCTCTGAAATTTGGTGTTAGAAATCGCGGTGAAGATATAGTTCTGTGAATGCGAGAGTAGTCTATCGGTATGGGTGTTCTGTGTCGCAGGTTAGTGAATAAAGTACTTAGCGATCATTGTCATGGCAAGAAAACTTATTTTTGTTGCGGCAGCTGTATACAAATACTCGTCAGAGTAGTTTTGCTCTCACTTTCATGCTGCCAATTATGCAAGTCAGCTTTACACTCATTTCATTGCAATGTTTGACCTGCACTTAGACGCTTTACAAGAAAAGACAACAACAACAAAGCAAACTAAACAAAAACAAACAGGAAAGGGTTAGCTTTCATGCATATCTAACAGATACATATCTTGTTATCTTTTGTCTCAAATTGGTGCTAAACTTTATGTAGAACAATTTCTTTCACTATTATTTGTATATAATCTTTAATCTCCCCAAGTTTTGATTACCAATAATATTCTTTGCATGATAAAATCGAACAAATAAAAATAATTATATGTACTTTACAGCGAAGAGATAATGCGAATTAATTCTTGGGGGTATGTCATCTTATTCACTTGTAATTTCCAATACATCGTGTGCTACTGTCAGTCTGTCTGATTAGATCAAAGTCAATCATTTGACAAATTTGAGGTCTCAAAAGTGAATAGTCACTGCAGTACTTGACGGTGACTGCGATAGCTGTGATTATACCAATAGTAAAGATCCATTTTTTGAAGAATCCATGGAGCATAACGACGTTCAAGATACGCTTACAGTGTTTCACATTCCTAACACCATTGGCTGCAGTATTGCATAGCCTAGCACACAAACACACACACACACACACACACACACACACACACACACACACACACACACATATATATATATATATATATATATATATATATATATATATATGTATATATATACTGATACTTGTATTCCGCGTTTTGGCACTAGTATATAAAAGATGAAGAAGTAGAGTGGTAATGCATTTTGACAGTCCAACAGTGCTATTTCTTCAGACCAAATTTTCGACAAATAATCGTTTTCCTCAGGGTCGACAATGACAATTCCCGTTGTCATTGACTTTGATGTGAGCAATAGCTGAATAGTGTACAATTCTATTGGAGGCACTTTTACAATGACTGCATAATTCATTAATTTTAATTATATTAAACATTAATTTTTCAGTTTAATAGGTATCAGATTTTGCTTTATTGTCAACCCTGTGTTCAAATCTTTAATTTCGCACAGACGTCAATTGGTGTATGGGAGTGTGTAGTTGACACCCAGACAATGGTCCTGAACAATGAGCAGGATTGGAATGTTCCATCATTTATTCCTGAGGAATTCCACTATCACAGCTAGTCTTTATTCATTCTGAAATGTGGTACGATGCAAGCACATGGAAATATGTGCTTACATTTTTTTTTCATGTGCATGCATTTAACTCTTCGCCATGAATTCAGACTAGCAGTGCCCAGCGCAATCCATCATGAATGATTAGTAAAGCAATCATGTGCTTTGCAGCAGATAGTAGACGGCGAGTTGTAATGTTCTTAGAATTTTCTGTAGATTTTGATTTTTTGTGCTATTTCCCCTATTTTGGGGGTGCTGAACACGAATCCACTTGTTGCCATTTTTCTAACCGACGTCTTCACCCGTTGCCATGGCAACACATTATTTTCCTTAAAAGAACATGTATTCTTCAATAAAAATCATAAAAACATGATGTAAACACCAAAATATGTCATTATAAATCCTTTTTAATTAGACTTGAGAAAGAATACAATTTTCATGATGTCATGGTTACCATATCGCAATGACGGTTACCATGGCAACAACTATTTATAGAGAAAAAAAATCATATTTTCCATGAAAAAGCAAGAAAACATGACAAGATTGAGTGGAATATTTATCATAAATTACTATCTAGATTATCAGCTTATTTTCCACTGTTTATTTCACATCATTTTCGTTGCTATAGCAACAGCATGACAAAAACTGCCTTTTAAAGAAAAATAAGCATTGCGATTGAAAGAAAAGCAATACGTCCATAGATGATAAATTTCTGTATAGTGAGATTTTTTAGCTATTTCCTTTATTTTGTCGGTGCCACACACGAATCAACCTGTTGCCATATTTCTAAATGACATCTTTAGCCGTTGCCATGGCAACAAATTATTTTCTTTGAAATAACGTATTCTTCATTAAACATCACTAAAGCATGCTAAAAACACCAAAATAAGTCAATATAAACATATCACGCTTCAATCAAATTAAAACTCACAATTTCCGACTGTCACAGCAACCTCATAGCAATAACGGTTGCCATGGTAACAACTAATTTTTAAAAGAAAATGATTTTTTTTTTCATCAAAAAGCATGAAAAGATGAGAAGTTTGAGTAGCATACTCATTACAAATTGCTATGAAAATTATCAGCTTTTTTCACTACGTTCACGCCACATTATCGTTGCTATGGCAACAATTTTTTTCCCTAGAAAGGAGAAGTACCCTTGTAAAAGAAAAACTAGATAAATAATCAATTTTTGTAGATTTTAATTTTTCAGGCCTTTTTTTTTTTTGTTACTCTTTTGGGAATGCTGAAAAGGAATCCACCTATGGCCACTTTTCTAAATGATGTCTTCAGCTGTTACCATGGCAACAAATTATATTCTTTAAAAGAATATGTGTTTTTTTATTAACATCATAAAAATATGTTAAGGCCAGAATATGTCATTATATACATTTTTCCTCAATTAAAAAAAGAATCCTTTTTTTTCAATTACATTGATACCTCATAGCAATGACAGTTGCCATAGTAACAATTCTTAAAAAGAAAATACTGATATTTTAATGAAAAAAATGAAAAAATGACGAGATTGAGTACCATATTCATTACAAATTACTATCAGCTTTTGTTTTCACAACGTTAAAGGACAAGTCCACCTTCATATACATCTGGATTCAGTAAATGCAGCAATATTAGTAGAACACATCAGTGAAAGTTTGGGGAAAATCGGACAATCCGTTCAAAAGTTATGAATTTTTAAAGTATCTGCGTAGTCACTGCTGGATGAGAAGACTACTACAGTGTATGATGTCATATGCGTACAACCATAATTATAAAGAAAATAAAAAGAGAATTTCACAAAACTTTACTTTTTGAATAAAGTGCACATTTCCTCTACTTGTTACTGACATATGTTAAGGGTAATATTATTTCCCCTGCCTTCTGAAAGAGAGAGGTCAAGTGTTCTTTTGTTATGCGAGAAAAGTGAAAATATGTTGAATTTTCCTTATTCTTTCTTTATATCGTTGTACTCATATGACATCACAAGCTATAGTAGTCTTCTCATCCAGCCTTGAGTGAGCAGAAACTTCAAAAATTCATAACTTTTGAACGGATTGTCCGATATTCCTCAAACTTTCACTGATGTGTTCTACAAATATTGCTGCATTCACTCAACCCACATGTCTATGAAGGTGAACTTGTCCTTTAATTCCACATCATTTCTGTTGCCATAGCAATAACATGAGAAAAGATATTTTTTAAGGATTAAAGTTCTATAGCAATCTGTTGGAAATTACTATAGAGGAGGTATCATAGTCATTTAAGGTTATCAATTGTCTTGGAGACATTAATGCTGAAACAGAGTACATCATGATGAGAAAATCGGAACTTTGGGGTAGGTTTTTAGACATTTGTGTTGCTTATTATTTGTATTTTGTTTCCTGGGTATATCTATAGTTTAAAAAAAATCTATTTCTTAACATGTTGTTGCGATATAGGAACAGAAATGATGTGAACAGAATTATATATGGCTAGTAGTCTTGCTCATTTGTATTACTTCAAAAGTTAGGCCATAATTTCACATTTTTTTCTTGAAGATTTTTTTTTACAAAAATTGATGCATTTCCATGGCAACCATTTTAAATATTAACCATTATTTCGGATATTTAAGGTTTTAAAGGTGCAATGTGATCAGAAATTCAGGAAGCTGACTAAACTTTTGTGTTTTTACTTATTTGTTTTTTGTTTAGTGTATTCTTTCCTTCCTTATCTAATGAGTAACGTTATTTTTTTCTTTAAAAAACAGTTTTCTCATGTTAATTCTACAGCAACAAGAACGAAGTGGGGCGACTATAGTGAAAAAAAGAACTGACAGTAATTTGTTATAAATGTATTACTCAATCTTGTCATTTTTATGTTTTTCATAATGAATTGTTATTACCATGACAACTGTCATTGCTATGAGGTAACCATGAAATTGAAAAATCGTGATGTTTTACTAAATTAAAGAGGCATGTTTATCTTGACACATTTTGGTGTTAACAGCATGTTTTCATAATTGCAACAAATGTTTTCATAATGTTTAAAGAAGAACACATGTTCTTTTAAAGAAAATAATTTGTTGCCATGGCAACGGCTGAAGACATCATTTAAAGAAATGACCACGTACAGGTGCATTCCTGTTCACCATCCCCAAAAGAGATGAAAAGGCACAAAAGATTTAAACTTTTCTGAAATTGATCACTTGTTTATCTTATTCTTTCTTTCCTTTTAAATGAAACAGTTCTTCTATGAAAGAAAGTTTTCCTTATTTTTTTGCTATAGCAACGATAATAATGTGAGATTAGCATAGTAAAAAAAGCTGACAATCATAGTTAGACCCTAACTGGTAATGAAATAACTTTTTCAGTCAATCTTTTCATGATTTCATGCTTTTTGATCAAAAAAAATTCCTTTTTTCTTTAAAAAATAGCTATTACCATGGTGACCGTCATCACTATGAGGTAGCTGTGATATTCGGAAATTGTGATATTTGATTTAATCAGAGAAATATGTTCATATTGACATCTGTTGGAAAATTTGAAGTTTTTATAATGTTTAATGAGGAATACATATTCTTTTAAAGAAAATAATTTGTTGCCATAGCAACGGCTAAAGATGTCAAATAGAAATATGGCAACAGGTGGATTCGTGTACGGCACTCCCAAAATAAGGGAAAGAACACAAAAAAGCTAACTCTTACAGAAATGTATTATCTACGGAGTTACTTCATTCTTACTTTCCTGTTAATTGAAATACCTACTTTTTTCTTTAAAAGGCAGTTTTTGTCATGTTGTTGCTATAGCAACGAAAAGGAAGTGAAATGAACATAATGGGAAAGAGGTGATAGTCATGATAGTATAGTTAGTAATCAATATTCCACCCGATCTTGTCATATTTTCGTGCTTTTTCATGAAAGTATCACTACTTTCTTTAAAATAGTTGTTACCATGGCAACCATCTTTGCTATGAGGTAACCATGGCGTTATAAGAATTGTGATTTTTAATTTGATTAAAGAGATCTTTAGATTGATTTATTTCGGTGTTTTCTGCATGTTTGTATGATGTTTTAAATAAAGAATATACGTTCTTTTGAAGGTAATAATACAAAATTATGTAATATAATTATAATAAACAAAAATTGATCATTTATTCATCTAGTTTTTCTTTTAACGGGATACTTCTCCTTTGTAGGGAAAAAAGTTGTTGCCATAGCAACGATAATAATGTGGCATGAACGTAGTGAAAAAAGCTGATAATTATCATAGCAATTTGTAATGAGTATGCTACTCAAACTTTCCATCTTTTCATGCTTTTTGATGAAAAAATTATTTTCTTTTAAAAATAGCTGTTACCATGGCAACCGTTACTGCTATGAGGTTGCTGTGACAGTCGGAAATTGTGATTTTTAATTTGATTGAAGCGTGATACGTTTATATTGACTTATTTTGGTGTTTTTAGCATGCGTTTGTGATGTTTAATGAAGAATGCATGTTATTTCAAAGAAAATAATTTATTGCCATGGCAACGGCTAAAGATGTCATTTAGAAATATGGCAACAGGTCGATTCGTGTTTGGCACCGACAAAATAAAGGAAATAGCTCAAAAAATCTCACTATACAGAAATTTATCATCTATGGACGTATTCTTGCTTTTCTATTAATCGCAATGCTTAATTTATCTTTAAAAGGCAGCTTTTGTCGTGTTGTTGCTATAGCAACGAAAATGATGTGAAATTAACATAGTGGAAAAATAAGCTGATAATCTAGATACATTGTAGTAATTTATGATAAATATTCCACTCAATCTTGTCATGTTTTCTTGCTTTTTCATGAAAAATATGATTTTTCTTTATAAATAGTTGCCATGGTAACCGTCATTGCTATAAGGTAACCGTGACATCATGAAAATTGTATTCTTTCTCAAGACTAATTTAAAAGGATTTATAATGACATATTTTGGTGTTTACATCATGTTTTTATGATTTTCATTGAAGAATACATGTTCTTTTAAGGAAAATAATGCGTTGCCATGGCAACGGGTGAAGACGTCGGTTAGAAAAATGGCAACAAGTGGATTCGTGTTCAGCACCCCAAAAATAGGGGAAATAGCACAAAAAATCAAAATCTACAGAAAATTTTAAGAACACCCCAATATTGTGACAACTCGCCGTCTACTAAGAGCTCTGAACTGGTTCTGAGCTCTGGTACCCAGGTCCATTGTTCAGGGTCATTGTAAGTACACGTTCACATACGACACATCACTAGATCCTGTGTGAGGATCTGGTTTTGTACAGAGGGTTAAAATTTGACCTAAACCGGGAACCTAGCTTTGAAATTAATCATGGATTTCATGAAACTGATATAGGTTTTCATATTCAAATCACCTCCAACTAAATTGTGCACTATTCAGCTATTACTCATATCAATTACAGTTTAATCTGATATATAGTTTGAACTATTAAGTATTAACTATTAAGCATCAAAAGTTTTTTTTTTTTGGTAACGCCTGGTATAATGTATCTATTATATGGTTATATATATCAATATGTGTGCACACGCACACCGATACACGCACATATATAATGCAATATGCTATAGCCCTTAAAAATCAAGCAATGTATCATGGTACAATGCGTACTTTTTGAAATTTATCTGTGGTTAACGAGGTCGAATTCTTTTACAAAATGCACTTCGAAAACTCATGAAATTTACCTTTCAGTACGGAGGGACCACATTATCGTTTTGGAGAGGGTTATATCAACGGAAGCATCCCTTCACACACAGTCACACACACATACACACCTACAACCAATCAAACTGAAACACTTTAAGGGATATGAAAAGAAATATTTAAGTATACATGACATTCTTTTCATGTTTGAAAAATGTAGTGTCGAATAAGGTGAAGCAAATTGACTTTCGTGAATCCCAATTTTTATTTTCTCAGTCCCGACGACTGATCAAGTTAAGCAAAGTTGATTATCGTGAAAGTTATGAACATTTTACAGGAAAGTGTAAATAAAAGCATTAAAATGTAGTAAGGCTGTGAATCTGTTAATTTTATTCTGTCCGTTTTCTTTTGTTATTCTACACCACCAAGGATGCAGGCCTAAGGGTAATAAAATGTTGTTGAAGTACACTGCCAAGTTTTCGACATACTCGCCTTAAACACAACAAAGTCGACGATCAATTATATTCTGATCGGACCTAACGAGAAGATTATCAATCATTTTTATTTATTCTAAACTGAACCGACTGAAGATAGGTAGAATTTCGACACTTTATACTTTATTAGTGGAAAAATGAGGAAAAAAAAAGTGGGATTCCATCGGGATTCGAACCCGAGACCTCCGGATTGCTAGTCCGGTGCTCTACCGACTGAGATATAGAAAGCCCTAGTTCAATGTTCGTCCCAGAAACCATTAATTCTCAATGCTCGAATGGTCAGAAGATATAGCAGTGGGTTAGTGTGTGACACACACGCACACACTTGAACCTGGCATGAACCCGGAGGATGCTTTAACTTGGGGATTAATGCGAGGGATCATCGTAATTAAACAAAGTACTGCAAGGAACAAATTGACTCAGAATAATATAGTTACAAGATCTGAGAATTAACCATAATAATATTCAATGACAGAAATATTAAATTTTATTCATAGTCCTGTAAGCTAAGAGTGACGATCAAACTGTTATATGTGACCCTGCACCTCAAAACAAACAAAAAGTCGCCAGACAAGAATTTTTAGTTAAGACCATATTCTAAAAGAGCAGACTTTAAGCTTTAAAATGATGTATAACTCAAATCAAATGGACTCTCCTAACCTATCTAAATATTGGAAAGAAAGCACAAACTCAGGAAAAGTGTGAACTGAGAAAAGAGGCTCTGAAATTACAGTGTCCATTCAAGCGCTTAATCTTTACCAAATCGTGCTGGCTGTGCGATGAATGGGACAAAAAACAGGAAGTAAGCCACCAGAGTAACAACAATGAAGGGATTATCAGATTAAAGTGAAATTGAGCATGCCTCATTAACACATTCTGTCCATAATTAATGCCAACTTTCAAAGCAGTAGCACTATCCTTTCAAAAGTTATTAGAGTTGAAAGTGAAGAGTGTGGACAAGGTTTTTCAGAAATGAAAAAAGGATTCTAAAGACACTCCTAATCACACTATTCTACCAAAAATGTTTGAGATAAACTGCTAAAAAACGAACTTTCCTACCCGTTTTATGATACCAATTTTTATTATAATGTAAAAGAAGACCCGTTCTTTCAGAAAATATGAAAAAGTGAAGTTCAGCTAGGTTGACCCCTTTCACTTATTTTCAGTCCTCACGCAAAATCAGTGTGTGCGACTTTATGTTCGTTTTGAGGTGCACGGTCACATATTATGTCAGGTCCAGTGCCGGCTACAAACCTTAAATAATCTACATGTATTGGCATGTAAAGCTTGTCTACAAGTCTTACCAATTTATTATCTTCACCTAATTTAGAATGACATATAGATGTCAAGATTGAAACTGATCTTATCGCTATAAGGGGCTTATTATCGTTTCATTCAGATTATTATTTTTATCATTTTATTCAAAATTCTCAATATGATGTCAGCTGTTGGAAGTACGATATCGACAATGAATAATCAAAAAGTGCAAGGAAGCTAAATACAACAGCTGTAAACTTAATATTACTGCTGTAAATTAAACAATCAATTATGATTTAGTTTGAGAACACTTGTTTCAGGCAATCCATAAGATCCTTGTTTTTTCGAACGAATAGCACAACACTATTGAGTGAATGACTTAAGACAAATACTTGATATTCTGTGGTACGATTATTTAAATGATTATTATGTAAAACTCCAAGAGCTATTCAGATTTTGTAGAACCTAACTGAAAAGGCCATAGTACTGCTGTTAAGTATATGTGACTTAACATAGATACTGCAATGTATCAAAATAAGATATACGGGTATGTGAAACATGCCTAACAAGAAAAACAAAATGTTGAATACGGCATCAATGCATTGGTTAATGGTATGTCTGGTGTTCATAAACCAGCATGAAAGTAGACTATTTGTTCGAGCATTTCTGGTTTTAAAGAAGATTATTTCATAAATACACCAATTTGTGCCCCTTGGGACCCCAAGATGGGGATGGTCCCCATCTGTACTAGTATTCTAATACCCGAGCAATAATACCTGCCAATTGTGGTGAAAATTCCAAGATAAATTATCAAAATTTGCAATTCGGGCCCCAATCGCTTCCTCTACAATCCAGGTCCCTGAGTGATGGGCATTTTTCTTACTCAAAGCAATAATTACACTTCTGGTTCTATAGAAATGGACACCTCCCGGAGTCTGTTTCATGAAGTCATCACATAAGAGTCTTTACACAAATCTCAGAATGGCCAAAGACGCTCATTATTATTCAGCGATATGAGACTTCCAAAGCCATTTCATGAAGTCTCTTATAAGTGTGTCTTATGAGCGAAAAGTCTCTCACAAGACTCTCATGGTGTTTTAGAACAAATTCAGATCCAATTCCCTAGGTATGCTAGGAATGCTACCTGCTACGTTTGGTGAACATCCATTATGGGGTTTTCGGGAAGAATATCAGTGAAGATTTTGTTCGTAGGTAGTGAGATCATCACTACATTTAATCTGCATACGTTGTTTAATACGTCTAGTCTCTAACACGTCTAATATCTCTGATTTGTCAGAAAAAACCCACAAGCAAACAACAACTTTGTGGTACTAGGTCCAATTTTGATGAAGCCTTTAATACGCTCTTTTGGTTTTGAGTTTTCCAGTACAGCCAACCTGAACAAGCTGTGGCTTTGCACCTAATGAATAGTTGTATTACGGACCATCAGGAATGTGATGTGCTGATAATCTTCAGTTATTTTTCAAGAATCACGTAACCAAACTCGTCAATGTTGACTTAAACTTCTTCATCGTTGAGAGCTCTTTCTGGATAGTCTCCAGAAGACGACTGTCGTGAATTCTTACAAATGGCTGAAGATTGACTTTCTGCAGTTAATGTTTTACTGTCTTTGTCCTCGATAATCAAATATCCAAACTCGTCTGGCAACACCCCTCCTGGCTCCGTAGAGTTTGAATTGTTCAAATTTAAAGAAGCAGTAGATATATTTCCCGCCTTGAATCTATCACATATCATATCACCAGTAATTGCTGAAACACAATTACGCACATTGACGTATCTGTCACGTTGACTCCCAGATGACGGTGGTAATGTCTTTATTGTTTTTGGAGATTCAGTCGGTGTACTGATTGGGTCATGTGTGTTTGCAGGAATAGGAGACTCGGGCCTTTCTAGGCTCCCTCCTTGTTTCTCAAATCTTAATGGTGGTACGTCATAAATTTTGGTGTGCTTGAGGTCAAAATGTTCTCCTTCTTCCGAGGAGCAATTGCTCACGTTCCAGAGTGAATTGCTTTCCATCTCATCAAGACTGCCTTCCCTGTTCTTTGCAGCTCCACAGGATGTTGAGCCAAAGACATCATCTGCAGATGTTGTACGCTCAAAATATATTGTAGACAGCGTTAGACTCATTCCGTCCGATTCTACTTCCTTCCAACCGCTAAGTTTCGTATCCTCTTCGACTGTGGAACGCATTGACATTTGTGATGCTGCTCCAGGGGAAAAACATTCATCTGTGTTTGATTGACGGTCTGGCATTCCCATTACCATCTCCGCCTCCATACTAGTATGTACTGATAATTCAGTTTTTACCACGGTAGGTTCCATATCATCATTACAGCCCTCCTGTCTATTGACTTCAAATGTCGTAGCACAGATGGATGATGTTGCCAACGGAGCTTCAAGAAATCGGTGAGATGCTGAAATCCCAGTAGGATGTACCTGTACTTTTACGGTGCTTGGTCTACTTATTTCAGCTAATCGAAGATCTGCTCCGTTTATAGTGTTGTTGGGCGAGTCGCTGATTTTCATTCGTGGCTTGGTGAGGTCATCGGGTATTTCTTCGTAGACATTGTCGGGATCCCCCAGGCTCTGGGTAAATTGCTGGGAGTGTTCAGCGGAATTTGGAGTCTCAACAATATATTTCTGCAAAGGAAAAAAAAAGAGAGAAAGAAAGAGAGCGCAACAAATTGTTTTTGGTAGGCCTACAAGAAAATATTATTGTCCCTTGCTCGTGGGTTTCAGAAGCCTGCAGTTTAGGGATTTTGTATCACGAGTATGTAGATTATCATACGACAATGAGCCATACCTGTTGATAAAGCATGAGTAAGGGGTATTATATTGATGCATTTAATGAGGTGATATGAAAACATTAAGAGGATTGTGAGATATGAACCAACTAAAAAGCAATGCTTGTTAGTACTAGTCCGTTCCTTCAGTTGAATACGTTCATAGAAGAAAGCCGTGATGATTGAGACATTCTGTCTTCGCTTGCTAATATGTTTATAAGCAAGAAAAGGAAAATGGAAATAAAGTAAAGTACCATGTTTATACGTTAATTTAATGAACACCTCGTTAACTGCAGGGTTGAGGAAAACAGACTAGAAATGCCGAACTGAATCCCAATTTGCCAAGGATGGACAAAAAGTCTCAGTATACAAGCACCCTAGCGGATAAAGTGGTTACACTGTTGTAGGCCTACTACCTTTTCATCATTTAATATTTTAATCTGCTTTTGAACACAGGGGTGGAATGAATAGTAGTGATGTTACCAGAAAGGTCATTTCCCATGTATAAAAACTAACTAACTTAACAAAAAATCTCGTCGGACAGAATAAGCATGAAATTCCTCGGTCTTCTGAACCTGGTTGAAAATAAACATATAGTAGATCATTTGTGGAAATTTTGCACAAACATATTATCATCGATCAGTGACGATTAGACTTAAAGAGGTGAACAAGTACAGGTATAATTCGGTTTCTTTGTCATGTAGCATATCTGAAAGATTTAGCCTAGAATAAATAACAAATGAACCGGAACTAAATGATTTGAGATAATTTTGACCTTTATCGTTTATCACTGAACGACTTGAAGTCATCATCATCAGTATGACGGGTTTCATTCTTCGGTTTAGTATAGTGTTTGTGTAAAGAAACTACATAGGATAAGGGGTTGGCATTTGGATGAGGTGAGGAGTGTATTTCTTGGAAAATTGGAAAGCGACCTTAAATTAAAGCGATCTTAAATTCCAGAGGCCTATCCTCTTCAGCTTTTATCATGAATGTTTTAATTGCAACTTAACTTTACAATCACGCGTGTGTATATTTCAGCATCCTTACACTGTAAGTGTGTCGATTAATCCACCGTTTAAGGTACTTCTTGTACAGCCATCTCAGGAGTATCAACATCAAGATGAGGGCAAGGAGTGATGAAAGCCCGATGAAAAACCAAGTGAAGAATTTGTCTTGTCTGATAAGGAGTTGGGCTGGTGTGGTGCCGATAGTCGTCTGGAAAACTGGTGGTTAACAATATGCTATCAAGTATGGGACACTACTTGATTTTACACGAGTCATATAATTATATAACTATGAAGTTTATTATAAGGTATAATGCATTTGGTGGTGATTCATGCATAAATCCATCCCTAAAACAACTTTGTGGTTCTAGGTCCAAGTTTGATGAAGCCTTTAATCACGATGTTTGTTTGGTTTTGAGTTTTCCAGTACAGCCAACCTGAACAAGCTGTGGCTTTGCACCTAATGAATAGTTGTATTACGGACCATCAGGAATGTGATGTGCTGATAATCTTCAGTTATTTTTCAAGAATCACGTAACCAAACTCGTCAATGTTGACTTAAACTTCTTCATCGTTGAGAGCTCTTTCTGGATAGTCTCCAGAAGACGACTGTCGTGAATTCTTACAAATGGCTGAAGATTGACTTTCTGCAGTTAATGTTTTACTGTCTTTGTCCTCGATAATCAAATATCCAAATTCGTCTGGCAACACCCCTCCTGGCTCCGTAGAGTTTGAATTGTTCAAATTTAAAGAAGCAGTAGATATATTTCCCGCCTTGAATCTATCACATATCATATCACCAGTAATTGCTGAAACACAATTACGCACATTGACGTATCTGTCACGTTGACTCCCAGATGACGGTGGTAATGTCTTTATTGTTTTTGGAGATTCAGTCGGTGTACTGATTGGGTCATGTGTGTTTGCAGGAATAGGAGACTCGGGCCTTTCTAGGCTCCCTCCTTGTTTCTCAAATCTTAATGGTGGTACGTCATAAATTTTGGTGTGCTTGAGGTCAAAATGTTCTCCTTCTTCCGAGGAGCAATTGCTCACGTTCCAGAGTGAATTGCTTTCCATCTCATCAAGACTGCCTTCCCTGTTCTTTGCAGCTCCACAGGATGTTGAGCCAAAGACATCATCTGCAGATGTTGTACGCTCAAAATATATTGTAGACAGCGTTAGACTCATTCCGTCCGATTCTACTTCCTTCCAACCGCTAAGTTTCGTATCCTCTTCGACTGTGGAACGCATTGACATTTGTGATGCTGCTCCAGGGGAAAAACTTTCATCTGTGTTTGATTGACGGTCTGGCATTCCCATTACCATCTCCGCCTCCATACTAGTATGTACTGATAATTCAGTTTTTACCACGGTAGGTTCCATATCATCATGACAGCCCTCCTGTCTATTGACTTCAAATGTCGTAGCACAGATGGATGATGTTGCCAACGGAGCTTCAAGAAATCGGTGAGATGCTGAAATCCCAGTAGGATGTACCTGTACTTTTACGGTGCTTGGTCTACTTATTTCAGCTAATCGAAGATCTGCTCCGTTTATAGTGTTGTTGGGCGAGTCGCTGATTTTCATTCGTGGCTTGGTGAGGTCATCGGGTATTTCTTCGTAGACATTGTCGGGATCCCCCAGGCTCTGGGTAAATTGCTGGGAGTGTTCAGCGGAATTTGGAGTCTCAACAATATATTTCTGCAAAGGAAAAAAAAAGAGAAAGAAAGAGAGCGCAATAAATTGTTTTTGGTAGGCCTACAAGAAAATATTATTGTCCCTTGCTCGTGGGTTTCAGAAGCCTGCAGTTTAGGGATTTTGTATCACGAGTATGTAGATTATCATACGACAATGAGCCATACCTGTTGATAAAGCATGAGTAAGGGGTATTATATTGATGCATTTAATGAGGTGATATGAAAACATTAAGAGGATTGTGAGATATGAACCAACTAAAAAGCAATGCTTGTTAGTACTAGTCCGTTCCTTCAGTTGAATACGTTCATAGAATAATATAGAAGAAAGCCGTGATGATTGAGACATTCTGTCTTCGCTTGCTAATATGTTCATAAGCAAGAAAAGGAAAATGGAAATAAAGTAAAGTACCATGTTTATACGTTACTTTAATGAACACCTCGTTAACTGCAGGGTTGAGGAAAAAGACTAGAAATGCTGAACTGAATCCCAATTTGCCAAGGATGGACAAAAAGTCTCAGTACAAGCACCCTAGCGGATAAAGTGGTTACACTGTTGTAGGCCTACTACCTTTTCATCACTAAAGAATTTAATCTGCTTTTGAACATACGGGAGGAATGAATAATAGTGATGTTACCAGAAAGGTCATTTCCCATGTAAAAAAAAAACAACAAACAAACAAACTAACCAATAATCTCGTCGGACAGAATAAGCATGAAATTCGTCGGTCTTCTGAATATGGTTGAAAAAAAAACATATAGGAGATCATTTCGGTGGAAATTTTGCACAAACATATTATCATCGATTAGACTTAAAGAGGTGAACAAGTACAGGTATAATTCGGTTTCTTTGTCATGTAGCATATCTGAAAGATTTAGCCTAGAATAGATTAACAAATGAACCGGAACTAAATGATTTGAGATAATTTTGACCTTTATCGTTCATCACTAAACGATTGGAAGTCATCATCATCAGTATGACGGGTTTCATTCTTCGGTTTAGTATAGTGTTTGTGTAAAAAAACTACATACGATAAGGGGTTGGCATTTGGATGAGGTGAGGAGTGTATTTCTTGGAAAATTGGAAAGCTACCTTAAATTAAAGCGATCTTAAATTCCAGAGGCCTATCCTCTTCAGCTTTTATCATGAATGTTTTAATTGCAACTTAACTTTACAATCACGCGTGTGTATATTTCAGCATCCTTACACTGTAAGTGTGTCGATTAATCCACCGTTTAAGGTGCTTCTTGTACAACCATCTCAGGAGTATCAACATCAAGATGAGGGCAAGGAGTGATGAAAGCCCGATGAAAAGCCAAGTGAAGAATTTGTCTTGTCTGATAAGGAGTTGGGCTGGTGTGGTGCCGATAGTCGTCTGGAAAACTGGTGGTTAACAATATGCTATCAAGTATGGGACACTACTTGATTTTACACGAGTCATATAATTTTATAACTATTAAGCTTATTATAGGGTATAATGCATTTGGTGGTGATTCATGCATAAATCCATTTCTAAAACAACTTTGTGGTTCTAGGTCCAAGTTTGATGAAGCCTTTATCACGATGTTTGTTTGTTTGAGTTTTCCAGTACAGCAACCTGAACATGCTGCGGTTTTGCACTTTGATGAATAGTTGTATTACGCACCATCAGGACTGTGATGTGCTGATTTTCTTCAGTCATTTTTCAAGAATCACGTAACCAAACTCGTCAATGTTGACATCAACTTCTTCATCGTTGAGTGCTCTTTCTGGATAGCCTCCGGAAGGCGATTGTCGTGAATTCTTACAAATGGCTGAAGATTGACTTTCTTCAGTTAATGTTTTATTTTCTTTGTCCTCAATAATCAAATATCCAAACTCGTCTAGCAGTACCCCTCCTGTATCCGTAGAATTAGAATTGTTCACATTTAAAGAAGCAGCATTCTATGTGGTGATTGACTATCAAGCGGTGTTCCCAACTAAATTTGCGTGTAAATTCTAAGTTTCTCTCACGGTTTCATGTGCAAAAGTCATGCCTTTACAGTAATGTAGCAACTGGTCATTGAAAATAGAAATAGAAATACATTTGTCATACACTTTATATCAGAGCAAACCTTGGCATTCCTCTTCAACTTTGCTAACATTTTGTCCAGCTTAACAGAAATTTGAAGACGTTATACAGATTTGAAAAAAACAGAATTCTTTCTGAAAGCATGACTACCTTCGTGTCTCAGAATAACGTGGCACACAGGGGGTTTCCACCATGGCACATAAAGAGTTAAAGGTGTTATATGTAAAAAATAAGTAGTCAACTGCAGATCCATGTATTCTTAATGACTTATACGAATGAAGACCTGATTAGGTAACTGGAGAATCAAGTAGATGAAGAATTTCGGATATTCACTGAAGAATACGAATCGACAAGAAATTATTAACATAAAATGTAAGAAAAATACCCCGAATTGCTCTCAGGCTAAAAAGATATGTTTGAACTGATGATACAAGCTTTGAAAGACACATGAGAAGCATAACACAGCTTACACAGGAACTAAAAGTGTGAACGCAGCGAATTGAAGCAACGGCGTAGCCAGGATTTCATCTTAGGGGGGGCGGTTAGTCTGCGAGGGAGCGAAGCGACCGAGCCCGAGCGAGCGGAGCGAGCGAGGGGGGGAGGGTGTGGGAGGGGGGTGTCCCCCCTCGCACGGTAAGAACTTTTTGCATTTGGATGTTGTAAATGGTGCAATTTGATGCATGTTTTTGCGCGTTTTATCGACGTGAAACAGTCCCACTTGTTTATAGTAGCAGTCTATTTTGATGTAGATTATCCTTGAACAATTTGCCTATAAAATGGTATAATTTAGATACACTTCTTGTATTAATTCTTTTCACTGAATATCATGAACGCGACTGAACCCGAGCGAGCGGAGCGAACGAGGGGGTAGGGGAGGGTGTGGGAGGGGGGTGTCCCCCTCCCACGGCAAGAACTTTTTGCATTTTGATGTTGCAAATGGTGCAATTTGATGCATGTTTTTGCGCGTTTTATCGACGTGAAACAGTCCCACTTGTTTAAGGTAGCAGTATATTTTAGTGTAGCTTATTATTGAACAATTTGCCTATAAGATGGTATAATTTAGATACACTTCTTGCATTAATTCTGTTCACAGAATATCATGAACGCGACTGAACCCGAGCGAGCGGAGCGAGCGAGGGGGAGGGGAGGGTGTGGGAGGGGGGGTGTCCCCCTCCCACGGTAAGAACTTTTTGCATTTTGATGTTGCAAATGGTGCGATTTGATGCATGTTTTTGCGCGTTTTATCGACGTGAAACAGTCCCACTTGTTTAAGGTTGCAGTATATTTTAGTGTAGATTATTATTGACCAATTTGCCTATAAAATGGTATAATTCAAATACACTTCTTGTATTAATTCTTTTCACTGAATATCATGAACGCGACTGAACCCGAGCGAGCGGAGCGAGCGAGGAGGGAGGGGAGGGTGTGGGAGGGGGGGTGTCCCCCCTCCCACGGTAAGAACTTTTTGCATTTTGATGTTGCAAATGGTGCGATTTGATGCATGTTTTTGCGCGTTTTATCGACGTAAAACAGTCCAACTTGTTTAAGGTTGCAGTATATTTTAGTGTAGATTATTATTGAACAATTTGCCTATAAATTGGTATAATTCAAATACACTTCTTGTATTAATTCTTTTCACTGAATATCATGAACGCGACTGAACCCGAGCGAGCGGAGCGAGCGAGGAGGGAGGGGAGGGTGTGGGAGGGGGGGGGGGGGGTGTCCCCCTCCCACGGTAAGAACTTTTTGCATTTTGATTTTGCAAATGGTGCAATTTTAAGCATGTTTTTGCGCGTTTATCGACGTGAAACAGTCCCACTTGTTGAAGGTTGCAGTATATTTTAGTGTAGATTATTATTGAAAAATTTGCCTATAAAATGGTATAATTTAGATACACGTCTTGTATTAATTCTTTTCACTGAATATCATGAACGCGACTTAACCCGAGCGAGTGGAGCGAGCGAGGGGGTAGGGGAGGGTGTGGGAGGGGGAGGGTCCCCCTCCCACGGTGAGAACTTTTTGCATTTTGATGTTGCAAATGGTGCAATTTGATGCATGTTTTTGCGTGTTTTAACGAGTTGAAGCAGTCCCACTTGTTTAAGGTTGCAGTATATTTTAGTGTAGATAATTATTGAACAATTTGCCTATAAAATGGTATAATTTAAATACACTAGTCTTCTTGTATTAATTCTTACACTGAATATCATGAACGCTGTCTGTTCAGCAATCAAACAGAAAAAGTATGCACACGAGGATGTAGATAGGGGCATATCCCCTCCCACACGAAGGTGATTTTGCGTTTTCAGACCTGAAATTCAGCGATCTGGTGCAAATTTTTGGTGCAATACTTTTTCATCGAAGTGTTAAAATCACGGAATTTAGCTCTTATTCCGAATGCGCACCATCTGTGCGTATGTATAAAGTCTAGTGAGGTATACTAGAGCTTAGGGGAAGGGGGATTCCCCCTCCCGCTCGCGGAGCTTTTGCGTTTTTAGAATTGAAATAAAGCGATCTGGGTATAGCCACAGTCTACTTCTTTGCATGGCGGGGGGGGGGGGGGGGGGGGGGCGAGCAGGGAGAAGGCGTGGGCGAGTGTTATCTCCACCCTTCCCTTCCGATGGAGCTTTTATCTTTTTAAGGTTGAAATTGAGATATCTCGTATACGCATATTTGATGGAAGCAACATTTGGGAAATCACACACACACACAAAAACTGATGGGGGGGGGGGGGCTGAGGGAGGAAAGGGTCGATTAAAAGGGGAAATCCCCCTTATACATGAGGGAACCTTCAGTTTTCGGAATATAAGTCTTGTGCACTCAGAATTATTCAGAATTTTTTGTAAATCTAAAAAGTGTACTTAGCTAGGGAAAGAGGCACAGAGGGGGAGGGTTTGGGAGGGGGATACCCCCTCCCAAGCACGAGAGATTTTGCATATTTTGAATTGAAATTCAACGATCTGGTGCACACTTTGAGTGAAATATTCAAAAAAAAAAATATATCTTATTTGATGAAAGGTTGCAAAGGAGACCCGCTTCATGTGCATGCATACAGTATACACGCATTTTTTTTTTCCGCCTCCCAAATCCCCGGTCCAAATCTTAGGGGGGGCGACCGCCCCCATCGCCCCCCCCCCCCCCTGGCTACGCCAGTGAATTGAAGTATACAAAGTAATCATCCAAGTGAAAGTAATTTCAACCCGATTAAAAAATAAAGAATCCACGTGAGTTGCCTCAGTAAAGGTCTTCATCTTGCACCAATGAACATTGCATTTTATTATATACATATGACAGGGCTATTTAAGGTGTAAAAATGTCAGAAGTGAAAATGCCAGAATAAGCAATAGCAGAGGTAATGTAAGAGGTGGATTCAATAAAGGTAATGGATTATAGCACTGCACAGTGTTAAAGCAATTACAGGCTAACCTTTGGTTACTCGTAGTGACATCTAAGTACAATCTGTTATCAATATAGTGCAATAAGTGTCTCATACGTTTTGTTATTTACCTCCGAGATTGTACAATCTTCAGTAGCAGGATCAAAAATGTTAATCAAACTCTAACGCTATTGAGTAACTTTCCTTCCCTTTTCTACATTCTAATTGCGCACGGGTATAAGCAAATTGTTTATCCTCTTTATTTTTCGACGGTTACAAAAGCAGAGATTACAAGGTGTATATCATTGAGGACTGGATATATCGAATATGATGTCAAGGGTCGCATTAAAAAAAGAGTAAGAGGAAAATGCTGATTTGCAAACCTTGCGAGGTAATGTCCTGATGAGTAGGTGTAATCTCAGCTGTTGTGCCTAAATAAACGAGGAATTGATTGGGAAGTTCGAATTAAAACACATTGGCCTGCTAAAGATTTCTTATTCTTTTCATTCACTTTTATGAGTTTCCAAAGACGGATTCTGAAAATTTGGTAAAAACATATATTAGTTTTGCATAAAGACATCAGTGTTTGGAAAAAAAAAGAGTAATGCGTGTATGCAATCCAATGAAGGTGTATTAGGTTACATTTTTTGATTTATTTTGACAGGTCACAACACTTACATGATAGTGATAATATATAGAATAAATTATCATATATGTCCTAAGGAAGGTCAGGAAAATAAGTTGAGAAAATTTATATTTTAATGTGATTTGACATAAATTATGCAAGAATCTATACGGAAACAGATATTTTTTCCTTTGAAAAAACGTCAGGCCTTTACTAAATCAGCATTGCTTTATTTCTGTGATAATTGAAAAGAGGAAGGTAGGCAGCAACGAGGATGATTAATTGTCCGAGTGGCTGTTGCGTAACTTCTTTTTTACATCTATACTTTGCAGGCCAACGGGTGAGCAAAATATTTACATTTCTGAATATTTCGACAGGACAAAAATATAAAGATATGCGTACAAACACTGTACATCACTGACGACTGGACATTTCAACTCTGCTTCAAAGATCGTATGAAAAAAAGGTAAAAGAGAAAAGGGAAAATGTTCACTTGCAAACCTTGCGATTTATTGCCATGATGACTTGGTGAAACCTCAGCTGTTGTGCCTGAAAAAAAAATGAGGGATCGATTAGGGAGTTTAAAGCAATGTACAGTGGCCCGCTGGGGATTTTTTTTTTCATTCACTTTGATGTGTTTCAAATGACGTATTTTGACAGTTTGGTAAAGTTTTGCATCTACAGTTTAATTTTGTATGAGGATAAATAAATGCATGTTAAGTTCAGTAAAGTTACTTTTTGTTACGATATGTGATCTATTTTGACAGGTGACGAAACTTGCAATATGTCCCAATACTTGGGCGTGGGAAAGAACAAACAAAATTTATAATTCAATTTGATTTGACATATACTTGCAAATGATATGCACACACACACATACACACTCATATATTCTTTGTAATTATAATTCATATTTCATTCAAGTGGTAGCCAAGGTGCCATTAACCAAAAAAACTAGGTCGGTTTGTTCATGAATTCACAAAGGAGCCTGGTTGGTGGTAAAACAACATAAAAGGCTAAATTACTACGCTTTTGATGTGTAATTGCTTATTATTAAGCATTTCTGAAATTCTACATCAAAAAGGAAAATGCGCATATCTTATCTTTGTAATCACAAGCATTGTATCCCCTGTTATGATTCTTTACAAACATAATACGCAGAATTGACAAAAAAGTGAAAATATCGACTTTCAAACCTTGCGACGAATTTTCTTGATGAGTGGTTGAAATCCCAGCAGGTATGCCTGAATAGATGAAGAAAGGATTGAGAAAACTGAATGAAAAATCATATCAGTATATTACTTCCAAATGGATAACACTAAGACAAAAAATAAAACTAAGACAATGCAAGTTAAACATATTTTCCATCAAAAATGATGGATTTGATTTTGAATCTGAGTGTTTGACAGGTTGTGAAGATTTACGCTTTATACCAAGTAAGGTAATAAGGATAAGAAAAATACAAGTAGGCCTATCTGTAACTGAACATGACATAGCAAATGCTTGCAAAGAATGCAAAAAAAAAAAACCGGACAGCCATCTAATCAGCACCGTTATTCTTCTGCGTGACAAGAGATAGTGTACGAGATGTCTCCATATCATATCATTCACCATGCAAGTGGTATGTGTGTTGCACTTTCACAAGTATTCCATGAGCCTGGAGTGCAATCAGGGATCATAAGCAATTGATATGTACCTACAATAGTAGTGTATTGCACTCAAATATTCATATCCAGTTTCTAAGTGTTGTTGTTTGTTTTTTTCTGGGGCAAGCAACTTTTCAGGTAATATATAAATGAAAAGTGCATCATTGGCATATTCGAATGGCATCTTTCAGTCTATTTGGGACATATTTTCGTTGAATTTTACTGGAATGCCCGTCAACGCATTCTGAAGATTGCTAGTACGACAGATGCAATCTGTGTGATTGTACATGTATTAATTGATCCTTTGGGAAGAAAACAAAATATACAAAGTAAGGTTATCAGGAAGATTATGAAGAAACAAACAATAAATAGACTTCAAGGTTATTTAATAGATGCCTGCATAAAGTGATTATTTGTGTGAACAAGTTGTCACTGTCCATATTTAAAATCAGCGTTCGTCTTTTTCTTTGATTAAAACAGAGATCCTTGCTCAGCAATAAGGATTATCAAGACTTGTGTTTCCTACAGTTATCCCATTCAAATTATTGTGCATGATTACCTTTCTACAAATTCATTCTTCCGCGTTGTCTGGTGGGTCACTGATATCAATACATACAATTATATGTTTAATGTTCGTGTTGGTGCAAGGTGGAGAGTTATGGAATAGTTTCTGACAAATTATGAACTCCTTGCAATAAAAACACCTGAGCAGACCACATGCACAGGCCAAACTCTGCCTTCCAAGAAGTTGCAGTTTTGTATGAGTTCTTACTGTGGATGTCACTTGTCATGCTGCTCTGGGTTGTCATGGTACGAACCGCTCTTATTAAGATGTGGAATCCGACACGATTCCCAGCCTCGTTACTTGTAAAGATCATCTGGAGACGGGAACTAACGCTGAGGAATGTCAAATTTTGGCGCGAGTCTTCCATGTTCCCTGTCCAGTGTTCCCACGTGTTCCCAGAGTTGGTAAAACCTAGAGCTCCGTCTCCAATGTGCAGATAGTCTTTATCTTTTTCAATGTTGAACACCAGGACTTCTACATTTATACGGAAGTTGTCTTGAGTTTTGATATCCCAGAGACGGTAACCATTATTTGGGTAAACTTCAGGGTAAAGCGGAGATTTAACGGATATTTCCATTCCTTCTTGCAGGAACAATTCTATGTTTTACATGAAAAAAAAAGAAGGAAATAATGGAATAACCAAAATTGTAATTTTTCTTATAAAATATCGCATGACATAATCCTGTAATATGAAAGAAGAAGAAAGAATAAATAAACTGAATAAGGGGAGCATACATACTGTACATGTACATAGAATATCATATGGATGTTAGATAATAAATCCGTGATAAAATATTACAACACCTAACACCGATTAGTCGATTGCTCATCACACATGAAGTTAAAAGTATCATTGCCCGCTGTCGCTGATGAACCATGCAATTTTGTTGTAAGAGCAAAAGTGGATATTGCACGGCTAAAGTCACCAATTTACTTTGACTCCAGTGCTAAATTCATGGTAAACTGGGTTTTGCACCGTCGCATGCCTTTGATGTCACAATAAACATGCCCCTGCAGTTACAAGCGCGCTTCAGTCACTCATTTTCAACAACTTGACGACCAATCGCTTGGTTCGCCTAGGACTGACTATAGTGCTAGTTCCACGTATAAAGTAGTAGCCATTTCTGAGCTAAATACAAGAATCTGTATGGACCTCCTCTGTTTACGTTTGAAGTGTTGTATAAAACAAAATGGTGCTTCGTCTTTACCCGTGCAAAATATTTCGCACTCGGTGAAAGATGAGGCGCACTATTCAACTCGGCTTCGCCTCATTGAACAGAGCGCCTCTATCTTTCACCGCGTCATGCGAAAAAAAATGTTTTCCATCGCACTCGTAACAATTTAATATTTGTATAATGTAATTTTGAACTGTAATGTGCTCCTGCTGTGAGCATTCAAGACTGTTTTGATACAGACTCATACAAAAAAAAAATAGTTATCTACGCATATGAATTTACAAGTCCAAGTAATACATGTTTCTCATTTTTCTGTGTGAATGTTCCTTTTGTTTGGTAGAAGACATGTTGCACACATAATTATTTCACATCGTTGTACATGCATTAATTGAACACTCTTCGTTCTATAGTTTGCACGCATGATATAAACTTGCATGCAGAAATCGCCTCTACGGGTAATTGTGGCTTGTGACGTTCCACTCATGTTATCAAGTCTCGACTACTTTCGTAGACAAGTAGAAGCACGATATCTGCCCCAACTATTTGTTATGATACCATAAGTCCACGAACCTTGACAGCATGAATAAGTTGTCGCTGAGAAGAGAATAACACAAAAGAGGCGGCAAACCACAGGTTGGAGTTGCACGCGCAAAATATGATCATGCATTGTAGAATTTGGAAGGGGGGGGGGGTTGTGATCTATCAGTTGGTCTACTCCCACTTCGTCTAATAGCCATGTGGTCTCAACCCACATGGTCTAATCACATTCCGTCTACGACCAGTTCGTCTATTGGCCATTCAGTCCAATTGCCACTTAGCCTCATTACCAGTTGTTCTACTTCCAGATTGGCTAGCCCATGCACTGCGTCTAATACACACAGTTTATTAGATAAAATGAAAAAAAAGTCCAAGGAGACAAAACTGCAATTAAACCATCTGATCATTAGACGAAATGATAAGTAGCCAAACTGGGAGAAGTAGACCAAAAGGGCATTAGACGAAATTGATGGTAGACCAAGACAGTTTAGTGAGTTTAGCTGTAGTACTGTTGGACGAACTGGGAGTGGACCATCTGATAGTAGACCAAGTGGCAATGATCGGGGGGGGGGGGGTGAGGGTTACTAGCAGTCACATAGACTATACATTTAGAGGTGTAAAGGATGGCACATATCAAAGGTAATCATCTGGAAAGTGATGACATAAAATTTACGAAACAAGAAGAAACAAAAAATGCTAATTAAAAAAAAAAAACGTTTAGAAAGAGGAATTCTATTTAATAAGGATTCCTACCCGTATAATGTACGATAAAAAGGTTAAATTCAGTTGTTGAGATGATGTCACATAATACTAGCATTTCAATACTGAATGTCTAAGGCATATCGTAGACGTAGCGAAAATATGCTAGATAGGAAAATAAAGTATTAGTATGTCGATATTCATGATAGTGGGATGATGACCATTCATTGTCTATCTAAATCATGGCGAATATCTAACATGATAGCGAACACTTGCATTTTGCGGTGAACTATAAGGCCAAACAAGAGAAAACTAACGTCACAAAATCGATTAAGTGTGAGTATAATCGTGATCGTAGTAAACACTATCAACCCATTTTTTCCTAGAGTAGATATTCTAGTACATGAGACGAGATAACGTGATAACAGAAGAGACCATAATATACCCTAAATGGGTTTGATTTTAATTTTCGCTCCTTTTTATGTCTGTATTTTGTGATAAAACTTTTGCATAAAGTTTATCAGAAAAAAAAATTCTACTCAGTATGATGGCGGCAGTTGTCGTGGTTGTAGATTAAGTTACATTCATGCGACTAGGCATCATCTTTATGAGATGTAATTATTTCTACGCTGAGGTGATAGTAAATATGCACTGTATTACAGCTTCTTGAAAACCCAAAGGCTCTTGATTACCCTCAATATCAAAAGTGACGGTTTTATAAGGTCTTGAAAGATTATGTTTCAAGTAAAATATAGTGTAGGCTGCTTGAGTGACGTTCCACCCAACTTAAATTTTATGTATCTGGTGCTGTTATGCCTTGACAAAATGAGACTGAAAAAAACAACAACAATTAGTTTATTTCAACCTCTATCGAAATTAACTGGATTTGCATGCAGACTAATATAAATGTATGTCTGCCATTAGACATGAAATAAAATGAAATGAAATGAAATGAAATTCATTCATATTCCACATAGTGGACATTATGTGATAAAATATACAGGGTATAACACATAGTGGACATTATATCAAAACTATACAGAGTATAGTACATGTATATGCAAAATATCGTGATATTCTGAGATAAAATTACACCATGTACAAATGTGGAGGGGACTACTTAGAAGCACTGCTTGTTAAATGTAGTCCCCCTACAGATTATAGACAAAATAATATCAAAGATAAGGCTAAGTGGAATAACAAAAACACCATATATACACTATTTACAAGGGCACAATTATGAACCGTACTATGGATATACAACAAGTCATGTATATGTTACAAAGCACAGGCTTATGTATACAGTGTTTACAGTGTACATTATATACCATGACATTACATTACTCGAGGGTTACAATTTGGTCTAATATTCTTTTTCCGTCTTTCATACGGACTGACCTTGAGTCTCCACAGCTTGAACAGTTACATTCAGGATTGGTTTATCCATTGATGGGGGCTTGAATATCACCTGCAGCCAGGCATAGTTAGTCAGCGATGTCACATTACTTGGTAGGTTTTTGAGGTCGGTGCCACTGATGTTAACAATCCTTTTGTCTGCATCGATGAAACGACCATCTCCTATGTTCACCTTGAATCCAGGTGGAAAATCAAAGCTTTGGAAAGTGAAACGAATTCTGTGAGTGAGATTTGCCTTAAAGGTCCAAAGAAGAGTAAACGGATCCCCTTCGTCCTTAGCCCTTTCCCATTGATCAGCGTCTTCAGATGAAATTACGACAGGTGAATCAAGTGTGAGAGCCATTGTATCTGCAACTGAATTAGGTCAAATAAATAGATCCATGTGAATATGGGGCATGTAAATAACACCAAAAACACTCCAGAAAAATCTATATCAAAAAGAGAAATTGTATACTGACTTAAATTCTTGAAAATTATCTCCTGAGCTTTTCCCATGAAATCTTTATGCTAGTTGGATTCCGGTTGGTTCTTGTGCGATGGCGAGTCGGTGAATATTGACAGTGAATCAATGGGGAATTTTTTAATTCAAAATTTGATGGATTTTTTTTTAAATTAATGCAACTTCTCCACCTGCATAGTACAATGTGAAATGGAAAATATACAGACAGCTTAATTGTGATATGTTACTCATCAGATGATTTCTTGTCCGTGATTATCTGTTTTGTCTTGATTGTAACTTGAGTATTGAGTGCAGCAATTTGCGACCAGGTCATATTAGAAAACTGTTATGAAATGCATCACCTTAAATAATTGGTGTGTAGATCCTATCACAAAATTTCTCAAAATATTTAAGTAATCTTGGTGAAATAAAAATATCATTCACAATTACTCTTTTGAGTGGGTTGTGTAATACCATAATGAAACGCGATATCTAGGTGTATACTTTCAATATTATTAATTGACGCGTTATAGGAACAGTGACAGTGTCCAGTGATTTAGTAGAGAAGAAATGTGTTAGTCTTAATCATCCCTTTAAAATCATGTTTTACCTACGATCTATTCCTTGATCATGGTGTGCCTAAGATAATTTGCCTAGCAGTGCTGGCCTAATAAAATTTTAAACAAAGTATAGTTTTGGCATCAAAGAAGCTGCCCTTGGTGAATGAGATTATTACAATGTTTTAACCTGCCATGGAGCAAATGTCATAAATTAGTGGCATTGATGTTGTTGATGCAAAGGGCCTGTATGGTTCTGCTTGCTATCACTTAACAAAATACAAGACAACATCCTCGTGTCTGTGACATAGCTTTTACATTATTAACCGGACTGAACTAAATTGAAAATGTACACATTACAAAACATACAATCTTAAAATTTTGGGAAACTGTTGGTTTGTTAAAAAAGTGTAATTATGGGCCATTACCCAATCGACTATTCAAGTGACTCAATCAATATTGGGTATCGATGTTAAATACTGGGCACACATTCACCAACAGTATTGATAAGTGAAGGTTTGGAACTCCTTGCCGTGCAGTCTTGAAATTTTACCACGTTCCTTGTGAAGTTTGGTAAATTTTGTTGGTAAACTGATGTTTGGTCAGAAATTCGTCTAGAAATTGACAAACAGTATTATGCAAATCACGGATGGGAACTAAGCGCCTGTAACTATGCAATTTTGTGGCATTCCATTCTGATGCTGGGTAAATTTTGTTGGGCAACTAATGATAATAGTATGCAGCTTCAGATATTAGCGTAATAAGGCAATAAAACCGGGTGCACGTCACGAAACAGACACCCACGAGTCATACAGCCCAAGAGTCGTAGAGCTCACGAGTCATGCAGCCCGTGAGTTATACAGCTCAGGAGTCATACAGCCCATCAGTTCGACACTAGGCCAACAAGGCCCACGAGACTGACACATTACGCGCCGTGTTGTATCTGTCGAACTCGTGGGCTGTTTTACCTAGTGTCGAACTCATGGGCTCTATTTGCCTAATGTGTAACTCACGGGGTGTTTGACTCGTGACCTGTATGACTCTTGGGCTGTATCACGGCAGAGCTACCAAATCTCAAGCATTGTGAGTAAGACTCAAGCATTTAGGGTCTGTCTCATGATCTCACGCATGACACCCATTTTCTCACGCATTAGGAGCATAGCTTAAAGGATTAAAGTGAGAGTTGCAATTGAAGGCATATTTTCGTTTTGTCTTTCAAAAATACAAAAATAGTCACTTAAGCCAAGTATGCAGCAGCTTGCATCATTTAAAAAAATGAAAAAGCTCCCTATCGTGGGAGGGTGGACAACCTCCCCCCCCCCCCCCCTCCTACATCCTCCCCTCGCTCAGGCCTCAGTCGCTTCGCTCCCTCGCTCAAGCACATGCGCGCGCGCCAAGATGCCGAGTCATGAAAATCTCACTCATAAGACATTTTTGAACATGGCATCTGTGTCACGGTGTATGGCTAGTGGGTGTCGGTCTCGTGATGTGCACCCGGTTTTGCCTATAATATCTTTTCGATGTCGAACTCGAGGGCTGTATGACTCGTGAATGTCGGTCTTGTGGGATGACCCCTAAAAACCACGCGTCACGGACATTTTATTTCAAACAGCACGTGTATTATTTTGGATCTTACCTGATTCAACGTAGACTAATGGATACGCGTTGTCTAGAAGAAAAACAGTGGCAACAACTAATATCAGCTCCATTATGGAGTACGAGTGTTACCTCTGATCTCACGTTGCAATGGGTAAACAAAGACAAACCAGCACTGTTGCAAGTAGCTCAGTGTCCCTTCATTTGTAGATATTAGATCGATGCCACGGGCAGTTATCACTTTTGATTCAAGTAGTCTGGTGATGTACTTATCGATCTGTGCCGTCATATCAAAAAACTTTTTTATTTCACTCATAATCATCATGGTTGAATTAGTGATCGTCCTTGAAGGGAACTTCTCTCACTTTCACATGCCATTCATAATCTTCGTCATTTATATCCGTTGGCAAATGTCAAAAAGAAAAAAATTAGTGGCTTGAAAGAGCCAGAAGAGAAAAGTGTTAATGTGGATACCAGACTACGCAATGATTTATGCAGGCCTACTGTTCTCAAGCTTAAAATATGTACGAATAAAGCCAGTCTTATCCGACTTGGAACATAACTATGAATTCATAAAATTTAAAATAATACCGGCACCGGCCTACATGTGTATTATATAAATTATGTGTATTCATAAAGTTTTTCATTTCCTTTCATGCATTTATGGTTTTGTACAAATCATTTATTCCGTCCTATTTACTATTCACTGGTGTTGTTGCTTTGAGAAATTGATATTCAAAATATACTGATTTATTGTTAAAGTTGCAATACAAGAGTTTTAGGATTTTACTCATGGTTGCCATTATTTATTTCAATACTGATCCTATTTTCAAGCGCCTAACGTTGTAAATGGTGCCAGGCATAGTTACCCTCCAAATGGGGTCATTCCACAGGCCCGACAACCACGAGTCATACCCAGTGGCGTATCTAGGGGGGGGGGGGGGGGGGGGGGCAAGGGGGGCACGTGCCCCGGGCGCCACTCCTTGGGGGCGCCAAAAACGGAAAAACGAAAAAAAAACGAAGAAGAAGAAGAAAAAAAAAAAGGAAAAAAAAAGGGGAAGAAAAGGAAGAAGAAGAAGAAGAAGAAGAAGAAGAAAAAAAAAGAAGAAGAAAAAACCCTCTCCCGGACCGGGGGGGGGGGGGGGGGGCAGAAAACCAAGTCAAACAAGATAAAAACAACACATGAAGATGATGCGGACAAAATGACAATGTATATTGTGTTCACACATGTCATTTTATATTTAGCAGGCAAAATGTCACACGGAGCAGCGGCTGCAATTTCTTTCGTTCTGAAGCGATCGCCGATAGGATCAAAGGAGGGCGGCAACGGTTTCGAACATGGGGGGGGGGGGCGCAAAAAAATCAAACAAGATAAGAACAAAACGTAACGATGACGCGGAAATATACAAATTATACTCTATATACTCGCTCGTACTAATTTAGAGTATTTTTTCAAGTCCTCTCTTTGTTGGTATAAATCGTTATCTAAGTAAAGGCCGTCACTATATCTGGATTAGAATTGTAAGATTTAGTAAGCAAAAAATGACAAGAATTCCATGTTTTTTAAGCTGAAACACAAAAATTTGCGGCTCGCTCGCTGCCCTCGCTCGCCAAAACTTATCACGATTTATTACATTTAAATCACTCTCAAAAAGACCCCTTTTAAGTGCTTGAAAAAGCATCCAAAAGCATAAAGTCCCTACGAGGATGGGGTTGGGTTGAACACTTTTTCAGAAATTAGGGGCGTAGATTTCCGCGCTTGCCCCGGGCGCCGTTTTCCCTAGATACGCCACTGGTCATACCGCCCATGAGCTCGACATTGAGAAAGGTCTATGAGTTGACAGGAAACAAGGTCTACGCGTCCGACTCCATAGGCAAACAGGTCCATGAGACCGACACTATAGGCAATAATGCAAACATTCTCTCAAACTCAAAGCAAAAATGGTCCACAAGACCGATACTACATGCATTTCAGTCTCGTGGGCCTTTTTTGCCTTGTGTCGAACTCTCGGGCCTTAATTGTTTACCCAGTGTCGAGCTGGCGGACCGTATAGCTCGTGTGTCCATTCCGATGTCGAGCTCATGGGCCTTGTTCACTTAGCATGCTTAGTGTTAAGCTCGTGGGCTATTTGACTCGTGGGTCTTATCTCGTGGGCTGGGTGACGTGTGGGTTGTACATGTATGACTCGTGGGCCGTGTGACTCGTGAGCGGCGAGCTCGTGACGTGAATCCGTTATATCTCTGTTTTAGAAATTTGAATGTTTGGCCGTCACAAATCAAGATCAATTCTAAATCTCCGGTTCTTATTATACATTACTGTAGAAGGATAGATGTTTTTAATAGATTTTTTTTTCAAACATATACTGCAAAGCACCGCAGCGAAGTAGTAATTGTAAGATTCGAGAATAAAGAATGATGGTAGTATATAATGGGAGTCATATCGAATTGTTGAAATAAAACTTATTCTATAAATATGAACATTTGTATGTAAAGCTTTTCTGCAAGTCTATGTCTTAAGTATGACGCCTGCATGCCGAAATTGCAACTGATCTAATGTCAATACAATTCACACAATAGATATCCTCACGCAGCAAAGGCACAATGACCGCAAAATAATAAATGGGCCCTAGTCTAACGAGAGTGGTCGTTCTAATCGTATATAGCAATACAAAGAATGTTTCGGTATTGGACCGCCATAAACGCTAATATTTTAAATCATTGTATGCAAATTCTCAGTATGATGTCGGATTTCAGGAAGTATGAAAGTACGACATCGACATTAATTCATCAAAATGGAAATAGTACCTACAAGGTTAGGTCATCTCAAAACTTAACTCTGAAATTACTATCCGCAAGTAAGCAATGCACCATATACATGTACTCACATGATTAACTATAAATGTGGGCATTTATGTTAGTTTTAGGCCATCTATTAGAATCACACCTTGCGAACATGTATTGTATGGGACAGCACTACAAATTGATAAATAACATGAATTAGTTTCATGTCAAATACTTTTACAAGTGTTAGTACATTCAGAAGATAACTTACTACACACGCACACACACACACACACACACGCACACACGCACACACAGATGTAGGTACTATTTCCATTTTGTGGTACCTTACCGGCAAAGTCATGAAGTTGCTGTTTAGTACAATGATATCTATTTCCCTTAACAGCTGGTATTGATTCACCTTGTCATGGGTGTCTGTTATCAATGTTATTTATTATCTGTTGTTGGTATGAAAACCACCGAAAATACATTATTCTACACTTTCCTGGGTAACAATTAGGGGCCCTACATCAGACTTTATTATATTTCTTGGACTATGACTCAAAATGCTTTGAAATAAGTTCTATGTTAAACACGAAATTTCGGAATTCTAACTATGATATACGTGAAAATTAGCCTTTAAACTGCCTTGCATAAATTACCATGTGAAAAAGTAATTACTGTTTGACATGACGTTGTAATTCCATGTCATTTGCTATTTTTTTATGATTAATTTGAGCACGATAAATTGACACGACATCTTATCCGTTCATGGATTTGAAATTTGTGTGCATGTGATGTGTTCGCATGCACTGGCTGTAATATTCAGTGTACTGTATGTAGCTCTCCTAAGGTCCTGTCGACCGAGTCACATTCAGTCATCAATTCGAACAGAAAGGGACTATAGGCAGAACCAAACGTTGCCCGAAGCCTGTTTTCAATACTTCAACTTAATTGGTAAGTCTTCAAATTGAAGAATTTATGGGATTTTAAGTTGACATTTACCCTGCGATACTAAATCTGTCATGATCCTGAATGCTACAATGCGAAGCCCGATTACGCTATGAGTATGGGACTGCTGGTCGCTATGCGTATGGGGCTGCTGGTCGCAGTTAATTGCATGATTACTAAGATATGAGAGCACTTTGGGGCGAGTAAGTCTCACAGTGTTAGTTATATGAAAGGTACTTTAACCTGAAACACAAACTAAGACAAGGAAATTCAAGGACACTTTTGAGGTACCAAAACTTTTTATTATCTTTAACTTTGATTGTATTATTTTCGTCATAGTTTGAGACACATGTATTTGTGTAGGCCTACTGGCCAAATACGGAACCCCACTATAAACACTTCAGGAGCAGCTACAGACCAATACATTACATGCTTGCCAGCATTGCAAAGGAATCTTTATTTACAAGGTGTGTGTGTGTGTTTAAAAAAAAAAAAAACTAACCAACCGAAAATCGAATGTTACAGAAACAAAGACTTTAGATATGACACTAAGTACAATACTATACAATATAATGCAATGCAATACAGTACAATGCAATAAAATACATTATAAAATGGGTTCAAGAATGTAGCCAATTGGAAGTGCTGAAATGAGTCACATGTGCGTGCATGATTTCTTATTATACAACGTCCAAGGAGATCCTTGTAATTTGATTGGAGGATTGTTGGTGACGTGATATTCACTAAGTACTCCATTCAGCGCGCCGTGCAATTTTGGTTCTATTTTTGCGTGCAACTTGGTTTGATTTTTTCGTTCTATTCCATGTTTCGGTACTGCATGTACTGTGTATTGAGAATGCATGTAGCTAGCGCAGTGTACGTGTGCGGTACATGCATGCGCCCGCGTATGTAGGCCTTGCCTACGTAGTGCTAGTGTGTACGTGTGTATGAGCGCTAGCGCTGCTAGCTTAAGATGTAACTGAGCTGCAACAATCGCAGACGACACAATCTCGTTTGTTTGTAATATTGTAAACATCAAGGGGCCGTCAGAAATGGCGGCGGTTCAACCTAGTTTCGTTTCGCTAAATGACGACGAACTTGCGGAATTGGCTGATGCTGCGGACTCGACGAACACAAGAAAACAAATAGTTTGCTGTGCATCGTCTGGAAGCGTTTGCTGAATGGGCTGGAACGTCTTTGGCTACAGTACAAGGCTACGGTAATGCAGAACTCGATAAGTTTCTGTCTCGTTTTTATGGTGGGTTACGGAGAAACAATGGAGATCTGTATACGAAGAAGTCTATGCACGCAATTCGATATGGACTTCATCGTCACTTTCAGACCACCAAAGACATAGATATTTGTAATAGTGACATGTTTAAAGAGAGTGACAAGACTTACAAAGCTATGATGGTTAAACTCAAGCAGAGTGGGAAAGGAGCCGTAAAGCACAAGAAAGCGGTGAGTGGAAAAGACATGACGAAGATCATTGATTCACTTGATACAACAACCCCGATTGGTCTTCAGAATAAAGTCTTTATTGACGTTATGACATATTTTGCTAACCGTGGGAGAGAAAATCTGCGTAGTATGTCAATTTCAGACTTCGATCTAGAGGTTGATGAACAGAACTTGCGCTACATTACCCGTCGTGATACTATGACTAAATCAAGACGTGAATGTGAGGACGAGGAATGTAGCGGCCATATGTACGAAATTCCTGGTTCAAGCCGATGTCCAGTCCGATCGTTTCTTGCTTTGAAAGAAGATTTGAACCCGGCTGAAAAGTGCATGTGGCAACGTCCAAAAGCCAAGGCGCCAACGGACGGTTCTCCGTGGTACATGAATGCACCGTTAGGGATAGACAGAAAGATCCGTCTGTCCGGAGGACTCTTTTATATTTTGCCATTAACGCTGTCCTCCGTAGACAGACGCAGTCTCCGCGGAACATTCCCCGACGGACAGATACAGACCGATCTTTCGGTCAACGTTAGGGATTAACACAATAGGAAATAAGATGAGAGAGATCTCTGAAAAGGCTGGGTGTTCGCAAATGTACACAAACCACAGTTTGAGGGCAACAACATGCACAGTGCTGGATGAAGCTGGCTTTCCGAATCGACACATCATGTCAGTCACTGGACATCGTTCGGAATCGTCTCTGAAGCACTATTCGCGTACAAGTGACGAAAAGAAGAAGCTAAATGAGTAAAGCGCTAGCTAACGAAATGAGTGAAAATGCTCCAAAGCCAGCTGAGCCTGAGGTACAATCAAATGAAAATGTGTTGGAGGGGTTGGATAGCCTTCTTACGGATTCCCAAGAACAGTTAATTTTGAGCGAATCAAATTTCAATATCCAAAGTGCCACGTCAACCTCCTCGGTGCAACACTTCCACTTCCATGGTCCAGTTACCTTTTACAACAAGTAGGAATATGCCTAGAGAGTTAAACCTAAAGTTCTATCGACTGCTGAGTGCTATTGTGCACGTATGTGTTTGTGTTTGACATTTCAACTCAAGATTAGCGTTAAGAATTGAGAAAAATGTGTTGGAACTTTGACTCTTTCTTCAACTGAATTACGACGAGCGTTGAGGCTTTACTGCAAGTGTAAATGAGTCTCAAGATTAAACTTTCAACACTTTGATTCAGACATTCGGTTGATTTTGAACTACTGACCTGTATCTATACATTGATTGCACAAGCCAGAAAGAGAACCACAGTGGATCCACATGTAAGTATGGCTATATTTTTCATACATATATAGACTTCTAGGCCTGTTACTTAGACCTACCCAACAATCCTCCAACCAAAAACAAAGATCTACTTGGACGTTGTATAAATCAAATAGTGTATGGTCTTTACTCGTGCAATGGAACGAGATTTCGCACTCGGTGAAATAATTATGAGGCGCACTATTCAACTCGGCTTCGCCTCGTTGAATAGAGCGCCTCTATCTTTCACCTCGTGCGAAATCTCGTACCATTGCACTCGTGACCATTCACTATTTGTATACTATTGCACGACCTTGCAAAAAAGCGTAAAGTCACTGACGTCACAATGTCTACACTAGCAGCGCACACTCAATCAGTTGTTACAAGTGCGTCGCGTGCTACTATACGCGCTGTCAATCTTGTAAACAACTTCTAGTTCGGGCTGCCAGCCGGCCTCTCTTGTGCATTTACAACATGTGGCGTACGTATACGTACAGTACTTAAATGTGCGGGATTTCCGAGTGCGACGTGCGTAAATGTTTGGGACGAACCTCTTCGGACATCTTGACTTTTGAGAGAATGCTACATGTAGCTGACTGGTATTGACCCACAAAGGTACATGAAAAATGCTGTTAGTTTTCGACCCATTTTATAAGTCAAATAATACACAGGTTTAAGCTCGTGACGTTAGTGGAGATGCAGCTCACTCTCGGGTATTTAGAATGTAGTGCAACATGCACTCGGCTTCGCCTCGTGCATGTTTCACAATTGTAAATACCCTCGAGTGCGCTACATCTCCACTAACGCACTCTCACCTGTGTATTATTTGTATAATGCAATATACAATTCAATACAATGAATAAATTTTTATCTATCTATATCTCAGCTGCTATACTCTACTGCGCTGTAAAAAGAAAACACCTGTCAGCTTAAATTATACAAAACGACATAACCATCGAGAGTTTATGATAATGTGTCAGGATCGACAATGATAGGCTTATTGTACATACTGAACATTCTATTCACCATGTACAGTTTATTAATGCAGACTAAAGTACTGTATACAAAAGGGTTATCTTCAATACAGTCACTCCCCGCAAGTTACCTATCAATCCTACATTAAATACAACAGTACTTGACTTTGATAACCAAACCACGAATCCTAACAATGATGAGCAGAAATATTGTAATTGAGCGGGCGTTACAGTAAACAGACATTTAATGCATCACTGCTGAATACGCACTGTGCACTGTACGTGCATCCATTGGCAAGTGATGAAATTCATCACGAGTAATGCAATCACAGATTATACGTACATTTGTATATGCTCATGAGAATTTCTCTTATATAGTAAATAAATTAAAAAAAAATTCTCTTACTAGAAGTTATTTATAAATTCTTTCAAACGATCACTATTACTTCAGGTGAAGAAAACACTCAAAAAGCTTAATGACCCAGGCAAATTTGTGTTTAAAGGATGACCTATATTTTCTACTTCAAGCTATGGGCAAACTGCAATTGAAAGTGATGGTTAGATGGTTCAGGTAAATGAGTGATATGTGAGTAGCAGCGAAAGTTGTATCAGAAAAATCACCCTGGAAACTGGTCGTTGGCATGGCGATATCTGATATTTTTACAGCTACAGCATAATCTCCTTACTTTTTGTGTGCTTTAATGTTTCTTCATACAATCATCTAAAAATCATTATGTAGCTTAGTGAGCGAAGTTCGGCTTGTGCATGATCTTTAGGCACCACCTTATAATTGTCTTTAAATGAAGCATTTAATTTCTTCTCTGGCTTTCCTGGAATTAGAACAGGGGCTGATCCAGAAATTCCACAAAAAAGGGCGCCTTTACAAGATTGAAGAGGGGCGCACGCACCCTCCCCCATTTTTGCCTTTTTATGTTTTTTGTTTAAACAGAAAAAAGGGGGCGCCCGGTGCGTTCCCTCCTGGATCCGCCACTGAAGAAGCAATTGCTTAATGTGTTGAGGTTGACCTAAATAGAGTTGATAGTCTTCGATACTGTTTGTAATCTCCTCGGATAGTGACATTTATCACAGCCACACACGCAAATAGCTTTCAGGTGTTGATAGTCAACTCCACACGCTACAATAAATTTGTGCCCAAAATCTATCTTTAGCTCGATAATTATCAACTGCATGCCGTTCTACGTCTTTACATAAAAATCAACAATGTCAGGTTTTCGGGGTAAACATAAGTTTGTATAATTGCTTAGGATACAAGTTTCAATTTAATTTCAAACAATAATAATTGAAGACTCATTCGCATGTCAATGGGAGATTGTTGTGAGGTCATGACATCACTACCCCATCTAATTCGCAGATATACATGGTTGCTATCAATATCACTAATTTGTCCAAACATAAATCATGAAACGTGAGTATTTCGTAACCGTTTTCTTTTGTTCCAGGTCTAATTTTGAAAAAAAAAAAAGAAAAACATCTGCCATGTTCTTTGTTTGGTTTTTCGAGCAGAAAATGTTGTGATGTTTGATTTTAATGAAAAGAGGCACTAAGAATTTTTAGGATTGTCAAGTGTTGACATTCTGTGACACGTCTTCGAGAATCAAGTAACCAGACTCATCAGTGTTGGCTTCCACTTCCTTTGGGATGTCTATTTTTTCTTGATTGTCCCTGGAAGGCGAGTGTCGTGAATTCTTACAACTGGTCATTGATTCTCTTTCTGCAGGTAATGTTTCATGATCTTTACCCTCGATAATCAAATATCCAAATTCGTCCAGCAGTACCCCTCCTGATTCCGTAGAATTAGAATTGTTGACATTTGAAGAAACATCGGATGTAAGTTCATCACATCTCATGTTACTGGTAACTGAAGACACTGGATTATGCATTTCACAATTGACGTGTGCGTCTCTTTGACTCCCACGCGACGATGGTGATATTTTCGCTGTCTTTGGAGATTCACTCGGAGTAGTGATAGGGTCATGTGTGTGTGCAGGAACAGGAGACTCTGACCTATTAAGGCCTTTTCCTTCTTTTCCCTCAGATCTTGACGGTGGTCTGTCATAAAGATTGGTGCGCTTGAGGTCGGATTGATCATCGTCTTCCAAGGAACAATCACCTACGTTCCAGAGTGAATTGCTCTCTATCTCAGCAAGACTGTCTTCCATGTTCTCTTCAGCATCTTGGGATGTTGGGCGGAAAACATCGTCTGAAGCTGTCGTACGATTAGACATGTTAGAGTAAACGCTAGACCGCGTTAGACATGTTTCGTCCTTGTCTATTTCCTTCAAACTGCTAAGTTTCTTATCCTCTTCGATTGTGGAATGTTTTGACACCAACGTGTTTTGGGATGCTTCTCTTGAGGACGAACTATTATCTGTGGTTGATTGATGGTCTTTCATACCCACCGTCATTTCGGCCTCTATAGCATCACGTGCTGTTAATTCTGTTTCTACTTCGGGAGGTTCCATGAAACCATTAACGCATTCCTTTCCATCCACTTCAATATCATCCGCACAGATGGATGTTGTTGCCGACAAAGAGTCAGGAATTAACCGAGATGCTAAAATCCCAGTAGATTGTACTTGTACTTTAGTGATGCTTTGTCTGCTTATTTCAGCTAGTGGAAGATTTGCACGGTTAATAGTGTTGTACGGAGAGTCGTCGATTTCGAGTCGTTGCGTGTCCTGATCATCCATTATTTCTTCGTAAACGTTGTCCTCGCCCATGAAGCTCAGAGAACGTTCAACGGAATTTGGTGTCACAACATAATATTTCTACAAAAAGGAAAAGAAAAAGAAAAAGGTAGAAAAGAGGAAAAGAGGGAGAGGACATGTTACGGATAGTTTGTTCACTGCATAATGCAACTGTTAATAGGACGTGGGTATAAGGGGTATCATATTGCTGCACTGAATGAGGTGGTCCTCTGCTCGAAGAGGTTAACAAGTAATTCGGGTTCTTCTTCGGTATTATGTCAGTAGATGTATGTGCGGAAGACGTGAACCCTAGAATACGTGAACAAGAACTAAAGGATTCGGATATTGACTGCAGCATTGGAATTAACAACTAGCAGTCATCATAATCAGAATGACGGGGCTTATTGGTCGGTTTAGTGTTGTTTGTGGGTAAAAAGAAAAGAAAAAAAAACACTGCATGAATTGAGAGGTTGGTGTTGAGTATAGGGAAGGAGGTAGCTCCCGGAAAATCGGAAAATACCTTTACATCTTCACTTACAGTGGCATATTTCCTCTTCAGTTTTAAATCATCAATGTTTACAATTTCAACTGTATTTCACAATCACATGTCAGTAAGAGTGTATATTTTTCAGCATCCTTACGTTGTCAGTGTGTCGATTAATCCACCGTGTAATGTACTTCTTGAACAACCATCCCAGGAGTATCAACATCAAGATGAGGGCGAGAAGGGATGCAAGTGCGATGAGAAACCACATGAAGAACTTGTCTTGCCTGATAAGGAATTGGCCTGGTGTGGTGCCGATAGTCGTTTGGAAAACTGGCAGTAAATATTCAGTGATCAGGTGTTAATGGAAAACTTCTTTTTCTTACAAAGATTATATTATGATATATGAAAGAATACAGTAGTAATAGCTACTGAACAAAAGGTATAAACGAATGAGTAGGATTAGGACTACAACACCTCTTCAAACTGCTATTAAGATGAAAAGCTCTCTTGACTGTTAATGGTCTCAGAGGATCGAATGGCCAAGGCGAAATTAAACCAGGAATGCCCGATGTTCAAAGAAAAAGAATAAAAGTGACTTAACACGTGGCTTCCGTCTGCCTCCATGAACAATTTTTATTTTTGGTGTAAATAGTAAATGTCAGAGCTAAAATTCTAAAGGTTTACAATGTCGAAGATGACAATGCTAGAATCAAAAATGACACAGGTAAATATGGTAAAGATGGATTTATTCTTGTCTAAAGGCAACACCATTCCATAGTGTTAATGCAACTAGGGAAGAATAGTCAAATGTCTCGCCTCAATGTTTTTTTTTTTCAAGCTTACTCGCCTGCCAAACTTTTCTCACGCCTCATGCACAAACAACACCCCAAAACAAACAAACAAACAAACAAGCAAACAAAACAACAATAAAAAAAAACCGAAATAAAACAAACAAATGCATTCCAACCATGAAACATAAGGTTACATTTTTGAACAATGTTTTTAAAACAGTAAGTCAAATTAATATAATAGTACTCACCAGATCAAACGATTTACAACTCAAAACTAGTAAAGCTCCTTACCAGGGCCTTGCTCTCCTTCCCCGCTGAAAAATCTCAAATCTAGCTTTTCTCTCACCTTATCATCTCTGCTACAACTCAATATTTGGTAACTTGGAGAGACATTTGCCCACAATGCTTCAACTGATATTTGTACTCGATTTCCAAAGACTTTTTTTTTTCACCCAGATAGTAGGCCTATAGCCTTTGGTATTTTTCACCTGTAACATTTTACCTCTTGCAATGTTCACTTGATATTTCAACCTGACATCACGAAAAAGCACTAAATCTTTGGGGGAATTTGGTCCGGTTAAAGGCTAAACAATTGTGAATATCTCGTATTAAACATCGTACATGTCAACTCTGTTGTCATGTATCGTGCTAAAAAAGAAGTGACGATGACAAAACTTGCGAACCTTGTGTGAAAGTATCCTGATGAGTTGTTGAAATCTCTGCGGTTGCATCTAGATAAATGAGGAATGATTGGAGAATTCAATTCAATGCAGTCAATTCGTAAATCATCATTACTCTACATCTGCTATATGTAATTGAAATGAGCAACGAAAAACATTGATCACCAGAGTAAATTACTTTTTTTTCACAAAAACTTTGGTGGGCTTGTTCTTCACTTATTGCTAATTGGCAAATATTTATGAAGTCGCTAAGGAGATTGGTTCATGGTAAAACAACAAAAGTGGAAACGTGAACTTGCGAACCTTGCGAGGAACTATCCGGACGAGTTGTTGAAATGCCAGCAGATATATCTGAATGGAAAGAACGTATTGAGAAATTGTAAATACATGTATATTGTTAACTGTATATTACATTCAAACGCATTTTTGACAGAAAAAAGGACAAGGCGTGCTGGAAATAAATGTTTCGATTTAACTTGTAAGAACGCGATCTGGAAATTTGGGGGCTTGACAGGTCCTCGAAATTTACAGTATGTCTCGAGTATGGTCAAGAAGAGCATAAGAAAAATGTAAGTTGCATTCACAGTTTCGTATGATTGTTTGTTCTTACTGTGGATGCCGCTTGTCAATCTGCTCTGGGTTGTCATGGTAACAACTGCTCGTAATAAGATGTGGAATCCGACACGTGTTCCATCCCCGTCACTTGTGAAGATCATCTGCAGACGGGAGCTTACACTACGGAATGTCAAATTATAGCGAGAAACTTCCAAGTTTCCTGTCCAGTGTTTCCAAGTGTCTCCACATTTGGTAAATCTTAGATCTACGTCACCGATATGGAGGTAGTCTTTATCTTGTTCCATGTTGAACACCATGACGTCTACCTCTATGGATGAACCGTTCTCAGTTCGGATGTCCCAAAGTCGGTAGCCGTTTTTTGGGTAGACCTCGGGGTAAAACGGAGATTTGATGGGCATTGGGACTCCGTCACGCAATGTGAATTCTATAGATTAGAAAATCACAAGAAAATGTAAAGGCTGAAATTTGAAAGCAGTACTGCTGGTTGTCATAGTCATGTGAAAAAAGATTCTGTGGTTCATCAAGAACAGTAATTCATGCCAGTAACGCTGACATCATGCAGTTTGCATTATAACATTAAACGGCTGCACTGTAGCTGAATGTTACGATAATGTTTTCTCAACAGAACTTGCTGTTAGCATTCAAAGAAAGTGGTAATGTATTTATATGGTAGGTAATACAGTTATATGTATTATGTATATTACATATTGTATTTCATATACCATATCCCATGTGTAAGCCTACAAAGTAATGTTGTATCACATAATTATGCTTTGAAAAGCATAGAAATTAGGGAAAAATAACTAAGAATAATCGCTTCATGAATAATGGCATAATGAAAAAGTACTTCACTTTCCTCTCGCAGAAATCAGGGGAGAGGATATATCCCTAATCCCTATCATATGTCAGTAAAAAGTGAAGGGAATGTACACTTAAAAAATATTTATGATAGTTGCTTTGAGCATTCTTAATTTTGCACGAATGAGAAACAATATCTTATGGCTGTAAGAATAGTTTATTTGTAAAGAATGCGCGACTGAGAATGCCTTTTTCCTTTAGCGAGGACATAATACACACGTACAGCTGGAGCCAAATCTGCAGGACAACCGTTTCAAATAGTTGTCCCAGTAAATAATGTCTTCTGAAATAAAATCATGTACAGAAAAAATCTTTTCTGCTAAATGGAACTCATTAGTTCAAGTTAGAAGTACTATTAGGATCTGTAACTATTTAAACTTCTCTTCATATTTTTTCCCTCTCTTTAAACACATCCCTGTCGGGAAATACACAGTTGATCTCACAGACAGTGTGTTTACAGTTGTATCGCCCCTAAATGTAATATCAACGCTAAATGTAATATCGACCCTAAATGTAATACACCTTAACCCTAAATGTAATAACAACCCTAAATGTAATACATATTAACGCTAAATGTAATAATCAAGTCAACCATAAATGTAATAACCAGAGACAACCCTAAATGTAGCTATACGTGTCAACCATAAATGTAATAACAACCCTAAATGTAAAACATGTCAACCCTAAATGTAATATCGACCCTAAATGTAATACATCTTAACCCTAAATGTAATATCGACCCTAAATGTAATATCGACCCTAAATGTAATACATCTTAACGCTAAATGTAATATCGACCCTAATTGTAATACATATTAACGCTAAATGTTATCAACGGGGGTACATTCATGTGACGGTGTGAGACCCTCGGCGAGGGAGAGAAGCGACAGGGCGGGGGGGGGGGGAGGGGGAGGGTGGCTACCCTCTCCCACGGAGTACAAAAGTCGCGTTTATAGAGCATTTAAAAGCAAATTTCTAGGGAATTAAAGAGTGGAAGGTATCATTGCGAAGTACTATGATAATAGCATACGGGGGTACATTATTTCTTTGATGATATGAAATCCTCGGCGAGGGAGCGAAGCGACTGAGCGGGTGAGGGTGTGGGAGGAGAATACCCCTTCCCACGGTATAGAGGAACTTTTTGTAAGTATAATTGAGTATAAAAGTCTCGTTTAGGGAGCATTTAAATCAAATTTCTAGGGAACTAATCATAGTAAAAAAAATCACTGCGAAGGACTATGCTCATAACTTATGCAAACTATTCATTTTACTATAAGTATAACGGACAGAGCGAGCGAGCCACTCTCGCTTTGCCATTCGTCTAAAATGTATTCATTTAAAGCTAGAACGTAATCGCATTGTTCGAGCAATAACACTTATTCTTTTATTACTAGAAAGCATAGAAGAAAAGGAAAATGTGTGGTTTACTTAAGTTATGTTCCACGGGGCACACTCGAGGACGCGAGGCTACCATCTTGATATACACTTAGTTTACTCATAAGTAAATGTTAGTGTACAGATGTAATAATATATATTGTTAGTGTACTATAATTTTCGCCCCGTTAGGAGCGAAAATTTTGCATTTACAGTATGAAATTGACAACTTTCAGACAAAAAAGTGCCTTTATGTTCATTTTGGTCTTGAAATTATTGATTGATTATTTATTGTTTGTTTCTCTGTGTGTGTGTTTTTTTTTTTACTTGGCAGCCCAAGGAGGGGGTTTAAATCCCGAAACTCCCCTGTAGATCCGCCACTGCTTTAATATTATACATACCTTGATGCTTTACAGCAACAGCGGTCATATTGAGTGTAAGCTGACTCAGCAGGGTGGTCAGTTTTTCGCTTATAAGTGCGTGTCTAAAAGTTACTTGCAGCCATGCGTGGCTAGACGGTGATGTCACGTCACTTGGTAAGCTTCCAGGGTTGATGCCACTGAAGCTAGCTATTACGGTGTCTCCGCTCTGTGAATCGACGCCATCGCCTATGCCCAGCATATATTCGTTTGGAAACTTGAAACTGTGGAAACTGAATTTTATCCTGCAGTTGGCTCTTGTTGTGAACCTCAAGACAGGGGCTAATTCAACCCGCATCGCTCCCTCCCACAGAGCAGTGTTTTCAGATGAAATGTAGAATGGTGAATCGAGTGAGAGAACTGTAGATACTGCAAAATGAGCACACACGCACACACACGCACACACACGCACACACACAAGAGAGAGAGAGAGAGAGAGAGAGAGAGGGAGAGAGAGAGAGAGAGATAAAGAATGAAAATGCAGCATAATATTCCGGCAATGCCTGCATTACAATGAGAAATAAATATGACACCCAGATGTTTCATGAGGCAATATTGACAGTCCATCGACCGGAAGTATTCCAAATCACGAAACTAATTTTAGAATGATAGACCATTCAAATTTATAGATTTTTAGATGGGATTCTGCGTTGTGATATACTAATAGTATACAAAATTTTACATTGAAATGCCATGCATCCTAATCATCAGGCGATTTTGTGATCTCTTGGATATAACAAAAGTAAAGATATCAAGTATTGAAACAAGCAGATGGGTAAACTGACAGAAATGGAAGAAAGCCTATAAGTGAAAGCCTATAAATGGCGGAATAAGAATAAGAAAGAAAAGGAGAAAAAACCCCAAGGATAACAAAATAGCAGGATACGTTTTATGAGAAGTGTCGAATGAAAAAGAAAATAGACTTTACAAATTCGAATGTTAGCGCACAAAGTTCAAATAACTCTTGATTATGTTTGTTTCTTCGTAAAACAAAAACAATATTCCTATCTCCTTAACATTTTTTTCCCTTCAGATTTCGGAAGTGAAGAGGTGAATCACTGCGAACCGAAGTGGGTTTATAATAGAAGCATCACAATTCTGGCATAGTTTTCCCGCAACATTATGTCCGAGAGTCAAAATCCAGTTTACTCCTGGAATGATAAATCAATGACTGATTGTTAACAGTACAAGAATGTGTAAACTATCGATGCGTGGAGATTTTCGGATCTTACCTGATTCTACATAGAATGATGGATATGTCTTGTCCAAAAGCAATACAATAGCCAACATCATTAGTAGATCCATTATTTGATATGCAACACGTTTTATGCCGAATCCCATGTTACCATGGAGAGAGGGAGAAAATGCATCCAAGCAAACCCAGAGTCTCTGATATTTGAAAGTTTAAATCGCGGTCAATTAAGATACATGTATCACTGTCAACACGAGCGCGGTCTATCTGTATGGATGTCCTGCGTCGCAGCTCGTTGAATGGAGTTCTTAACGGTCTTAGTCATATTAAACAAGAAAACTTCCTCAATTAAGTGTTGCGGCAGCTGTAAATTTTCGTATCAACAGTTTTGCTCTCACTTTCATGCAGCCAATTATGCAAGCCATCTTTACATTGTTGTTGCAACACTATATTTTCACTGCCTTGCTGAACGAGACATTTAATCCCGTGACTAAAGGAAATAAAAACATAATTGCAATGTCTGGGATGTTACGCTTACAACGAAAATCAAACAAAATTAAGCAAAAATTAACAAGTATAAAGCGTTGACTTTCAAGCGTATCTGATATCAGATATACAGCTTGGTATCTTTTGTCTCAAATTTGTACCAAAAAAAGTACATTGTTCCTACCCTCTTCTAAAACGATTTCATTGCATCATTCATTTTTCTTCTTTATCATCCACCCCCAGGTTTGAATACCAATGATATTGTTTGCTTTGTAAATTCGAATAAGTGAAGATAAGGCATACTTTACTTTGAAGCAATAATGCAATTTTCTTGTAGAACTGCACATGTTTTCGTATGATGTAATTTTCCAAAATATCTTGTCCTGCTGTCCAATTATGTTTCAAAGACAACTATTTGAAATTTGTAGGCCTCAAACAAGTCAAAAGGTATAGTCATAGTGACTATGAATGTGAAAGCTGTGATTTTACCACTTGTAGAGTTTCATTATATTTATTGGTAGAATATATATATATGTAGCATATACCTTCAAGATCCACTTACTATCTTTCACATTCGGCACACCCTTGGATGCGTAGTTTATCTTCTGTCGGCAAAATTCCAGTAGTTTTGATATTTCAATTGCCAGCTTTAGTACTGGCCGCAAGCCGTGGCCACTCCACGATGCTATGATGCATGTCATCATCCTTGTTCATTGCAATTTGTTCTACATTTTGAAAATATTCTTATTCTTCATCCCAGTTATCACAAATTCTGAAACTCTGTCCTCAGTATGATTAATATATAGTTGTTCAAATGTAAAAATCTGAAAATCATCCGGAGGTCTCCCACTGATATTGATGGTCATACGTTTAATGCCAGGACAGCGCCGGCCATAAACCTTCAATGCTCCATTTGCATGTTAAGCTTTATCATAATAATCTTATATTCTTTACCTATCAAAAAGAAACTGACGCTTGGACGTCGAAACTGAAATTTATCTTATAAAAGAATTTACACAATAGATACCTTCAGGCAACATGGACATAATGACCGCTAGACAATTATCGCCCCTATTCTAAGGAGTGAAGGAGTGTTAATTGCATGCGAACCAACACTGAACTTTTGGCATTCATTCGCTAGGGGCTGAGATTATGGTTTGGTCATTGTATTCAAATTTCTTATATTATAATGTCAGATGTAAGGAAGTACAATATTGATACTGAATTATCAGAAAGTACAAGGAAGTGTTGTACAACAAATGTAAAACTTACATTACCGTTTTCCGCAGTGTAATCAGCTATGATCTAGCTTGAAACACTTGTTTTAGGTACCCATGGCTAAATACTATTCAACGGTAGGTTTATTTTCATTAACTGAGTTTCCATCCAGTTAACTTCATTACAAATCTGTCAAAGATATATATATATATAATATATATAGTGTATATGCATATATATATATATATATATATATATATATATGATATATACATATATATAAATATATAGGGCACCAGCTCAGCAAGATATGCAACAAGATCACTCTGAAAGTAAGCTACAGCTGCATGGACAATATGCATACTATAACAAAGGCACACAACAACAAACTAATCAACAACAGTCAAGAGCAAGCCAGGGACTCCTGCAACTGCAGAAAGAAGGAGGATTGCCCGATCCGAGTGGGAAATGCACAGCCAGGAACATCATATACGAAGCGAAAGTAGCGACCCCAGACGATGAGAAAGTATACTCGGCCTCACCTTAACCTCCTTCAAATCCAGATATGCTACACACAAGGCAAGCTTCACAAACAGGGAAAAGCGACACCAGACAGAACTGAGTAAATACATTTGGGGACTGAAGGATGAAGGCACTCCCTACTCACTCACATGGAGGATCGTCAGGCACGCCCAACCGTACTCGCCCAAAACAAACCGTTGCAACCTGTGTCTATGGGAGAAATACCACATCATCACGGCCAAAAAACCAGCAACCCTGAACTCAAGATCTCACTTCAACATGTAAACATAAGAAAAAGTTTTCCCTCGCAGAGCTTGGTTAGTCCCCCCCCCTCCCCCCCCCATCTACACGTAACAATTTAAGCCATTGTATTACCCCTGTCTATACATTAAACCCAGTACCAGTGTCATTATCAACTTTATTGTGCCGTTAAGTAGCCACGTGCATGTATCTTTTGTATCTTTTGTTTGCTTGCTTGAGTGCACCAGAGCCGTATGTCTTACACTGTACTTTAACAAGAAACTGATTTAGTTGCTGACGAGGCTTCGGCCGAAACAGACTGTCCAGCTAAGTCACTAATAGAGCAACGCCTTCCATACATTATATTGTACTACATGGGCTCCTATATAGTTGAGCACTGTCAGCCATATTGCAGTTCACACCCTACTTACGTATATATATATATATATATATATATATAGTGGTGGTTGATAAGATGTTTCCATGTAACATTTTCTTATACACATATTATTCAAATACAAAGTAATCATGTTTTTATCAATAATTGTATTATTTCTCTCAAAAATCATGCCACACGATATCTTAGAATTCTTTTGATATTTGGTCATTTTAGAGCAGCCTTGAAAATTCATCAACTCATAATTAATGAAAACATTGTTTATCCCAAGGACATTGCTCCCTAATATATACAAATAAACTTGTTCTTTTAAGCCGAGTGAATTGCAGACAGCAGCGAACAGCGAACTGTGTAAATCATTCACATGAAGTAAAAGAGCAATGAAAATAAAAAACTCCCAAGATTGATCCTTGAAGAATATCTATGGTTGTATTCTTAGACTTAGATTTAAATGTATATATATATAATATATATACATACATATGTATTATATATATACAAATATATATATATATATATATATATATATATATATATATATATATTCATTTATTTCTTTTCGTTAAAAAATTGATATCTATTAGTAAGACAACTCTTTAACCAGTCTAACACCATTCTCCTACTCACATACTGTTCCATAAAATAACAGCTTTCTCAATAAAACTGCATGATCAATACAAGCAAGAACTTTAAAAAGCTCTGAAAAGATTTCAACACAGCGAATGATTTTACTATATCTCTTATCGAATCTAACAAAGCTATTGTATCATAACCTCTTCTTTTAACCACATTGTTTTTAGGACAAAACTTTTTTATACGTACATAACTAATGATTTTAATGTTTTTATGCACAATATTCTTAACATTTTTACTAAACATGGTTAAAAGAAATACAGGTTTGTAATTCGTTTAGTTACATTCACTAACATGCTTGCAAAGTGGTATCACTTTGGCGTACGTATAAAACCTCAGCTCTTTTTTGTTTGCAATTCTGACACAGATTTGCAGATATCATGTTCAATTACATCAATGAAAAAAATATAGAATCAATGAAATTTCCTTTAATACGTTTATTATAACCTTCAAAAGGAGTGTTTCCATTTATTTTTTTTGTATATTCTAATTAGTGGAAATAAGATATGAATTACAAGAGTCTACGATAGTGGGGATATCATACAAGTATACATTATATATATTTGATATTTTCAATTTTTTTAGTTTTTAACTTTTCATTCAGAAGTTCGACTTTATAACCCTCATGGCCCGTTTGGGTTGTTTTATCAAATGTTTGAACCTCGCATCATAAAACAAATGCACAATTTGCGTATTTTGATCATTTGCAACCAAATTCCTATAGTATCATAGTTTGGCGATAAACAAATTTTTTTTTAATACAATTTTTATATGATTTAAAGTTTCTATTACACATTTTCTTTAACATAGGGGTGAACAAAAGTGTATTTTTCTTTCGTTTCAATTAAGTCATATGGTTATAAGAAAACATTCATCCTGTAGCTTTGAATGCACATTAAGAAATAAATCATATTGTATTTTACATCAGTATTTAAGTCATATGGGTTATAAGAAAACATTCATCCTGTAGCTTTGAATGCACATTAAGAAATAAATCATATTGTATATTTACATCAGTATAATCACACAACTAGATATGCCGCTAAAATGCAACTGGCATGCCTCGACCATAATGCATGGTTCTCCCAATAGGTTTATAGTACTTCTTGGCCATGTAGATAATGCTTTACATGATTATTAACAAAGATTTATCATAACTTGTTGTCACTAGGTTTCATTTGGATGGATGATTACATTGCTTAAGAGAGCAAGTATTTGGAGATTTGAGCATTTTCACTTTACCTTTGTTCCTTGCCCTTAACCCATGGCGACAATATATTCTCCAAATAATCACCAACCGGCAACATCCAATTTCATGGTAATACTTTGAGCTATTTTCAAAATGTTGTAAAAATTGTGACAGTTGATTGCTTTCTTAGACCTTTGACTCCATGGCCAAAATTTTTCCTTATGGATTCATTCTGCAGTAATGCATGATATACTTAGTTTTATTGAGTTTGTGCATTTAGTAATCTCCAAGGGATCTCCAAGGCATTTAGTAATCTCCAAGGGAATAGTAGAATTCTGGCATTTCAACCTGCACTTTGACCCTTGACTTTTGATAATCTGATTTACATCATAGTTGTCCTACAATGAAGAAATTACCATTTAAAAAAAAATAAATATCTCACTTCGTCACTTCTACACTATCTCCCATGTCATTATTGATGCTTTGAAGAACTTTTATTCCTCCATGTTTTCATTTATCTGTTCTTTTACATGTACAATATCCTCACATGGCCGTTAAACTACAATGTGCATTTAGCGCCTATTTCTTTTGTGAAATGTAAAAATCGTAATTTTGTGTATTATGTTATGTATTTTGTACCACCACAATATATTGTTCAGCTGCGGAAATATGAAAAATAAACTTAACTGCAACGAGAAAATAAAATGAAAGGGCGAAATTCCTACCTCCTGCATCTTGGTCTTTTCAACTTCACAAATTGATCTGTGAGAGAATAGACCATGTGGAGTTCAATGCCATGACTTGCAGAATGTAATATCTTATAATTTTAAGCAAGAAAAAAAGATCAAAATAATTTCCCAGCTTGCCCAGTCTGGTTTAGAGAATGAAATGGACAGCTGGAAACGCTATAAGGTTGAGCAAGGATTTTTGGGAAAGCAGTGATATCTCTGGCTTGCATGAATATTACCGTTTAATTACAAAATCTGATGGTTACGTGCTTCTAGTAAGTGAAAATATCCGAGTGACGCTGAGAACGTCATGTGAACCATGTGAAGAAAAACATGCTGAAAACTGTTCAATGGCATGGCGATGTGCGTTTCCTACTACAAGTGCCTTTACACTGACAGCATACATATACATGTATACCATAATTTTTTGTGCTGTAGTGTTTCTTCATTTGAAAATCCCTATTTAGCTTAGTCAGCGATGTTCGACTTGTTTGACATTTAGCCATCGCAATTTTAGTGTCTTTGAGCCATCTCATCTATTCTGTACGTGATCTATTCCTGTCATAGATTAAAGAGCAATTGCAAAATGTATTTATGTTGATCCTTGATAGAGATCTTATAAACTTTCAACGTTTTCTTATGCTCAATGAATAATGACATTGATCATTAATATTTATGATCAATGATCTAGGATTTTATCATCATTAGTGCTGGTGCCAAACTCATCGAAACGTTTGTGCCCAAAATCAATCAATCAATCAATCAATCAATCAATCAATCAATCAATCAATCAATCAATCAATCAATCAATCAATCAGTCAATGATTTACCAATTGCAAACTATCCAACGTAAAAGTCAACAACGCTAGGCTTTAGGGGTAAAAAAAAAACGGTATTGCGAATGATACAAATTGCTTTCTTCGATTTTAACTTTAAAAAAATTAAAAGTATGGGGGGAAGGGTCTATAACGATCACCTGAGTATTCCAGATTCACTTTGCACAAATTCTTGCGGACTATTACTTATAGGAAAAACTAATCTAGCTTGGCGGACTTTGGCGGCGTCCAGGAAAGCATGGCTTGCATTTTTTCACTTTTTTTTTTTACATTCCCCATTTTTTTTCATTTTTCATTTACGTTTCATCATATTGGAGATAACATCTAAGTTTGTACAAAATTTGACCAGGCATTTAAAAAACCCAACAGATATAACAAAATGTGAAAACTGGCTCCAAATTGTGGTCTTGGCCCACAAGGGGGCCACTGACCAGCTGGACATGTGACATAAACACACTTGAAAGTACACTCTCTAGCGTATTTGTACAGAACATTTCTTGTATTAACAAACATATTTAAACGGCTCCCTAATTTTTTACCCTAAATGGGGACCCCCAGATGGAAATGGTTCCCAATCGTACAAAATAGTTATTCTACGAGTATTACCCTATAGTTATAATACCAACCAAGTCTGGTGAAAATGTGACCTTTCGATTTCAAGATGAAAATATTACACACAGGACACCAGGGCCCCGAAGGGTATACTCTTTACCGCCAAAAGAAAAAAGGAAACATACAAACACACATAAACACATTAAGTAACTAATACACTCATGACATAGGCTAACTCTATCACTTCTGATTCTAGAAAAACAAAATACATCTTAATGAGATTGCTAGTCCATGTCACCATCACCCGGTCATCACCGCACCCAGTGCATACGTGGCTTTTACTAATAAAATTGATTCAAAACATAGGAAACCTTAGATCTTCATAATTATTTTTTAGTGCAATTTTGATGGAACCTCCATCATATTTTTTTGTTTCATTTTAAGTTATCTAGTACAACCAACCTGTACATGCCGTGATTTTGCGCTTTAAGGAATTGTTGCATTATGAACAAATAGGATCGTCACGTGTTCATTCGTCTTCGAGAATCAAGTAACCAATCTCGTCAAATGTGTGACTTCCACTTCCTTATCGATGTGTGTGTACATGTGTTTTCTGAACGGTGAGTGTCGTAAATTCTTTCAAATGGCTGATGAATGACTTTCTGCAGATAATGTTTCATCGTCTACAGTGTGATCGATAATCAAATACCCAAACTCGTCTAGCAGTACCCCTCTTTGCCCCGTGGATTTTCCCGGTATACTTGAAGCGTTCACATTTGAAGAAGAATTAGATGTGTTTGATTTTGTCACGCGTTGTTTCACCAGTACCGGCAGTTTCATAATTAAACGCATCACAGTTCACGTATGTGCCAATTTGACTACCACGTGATGGTGGTGATGTCTTTGCTGTCTTACGAGATTCAATCGGTGTACTGCTCTCTCCTTCTTGCATCTCAAATGTTGATGGTGGTTTTTCATAAAAATCGGTGTAACTGATGTCAGATTTACCCTCTTCTACCGATGGATCATTGCTTCTGTTCCAGAGTGAAGTGTTTTCCATCTCATTCAAAATGTCTTCCTTGTCCTCTACAGCTTCGCGAGATGTTGAGCCAACCACATCACACGACATCACACCAGAATTAGTTGTGGTTGATTGATGGTCTGGATTGCCCATCTCTAGCCCCACATGTTTACTCTCATGTATTGTTAAGTCCGTTTCCACCTCTGCTGCTTCTATGTCATCGTTGACGTATCCCTGTCCCTTAGCACAGATGGATGATGTTGCCAACGGAGCGTCAAGAAATCGGTGAGATGCTGAAATCCCAGTAGGATGTACCTGAACTCTCGTGGTGCTTTGTCTGCTCATTTCAGCTAATGGGATATCTGCTCCATTACCACTATTGTGGGGAGAGTCGTAGATTTGGTGCTTGTCAAGATCATCAGGTATAGTTTCATAGAGGTCGTCATCCCTTGTGGACAGAGACTGTTTAGCAGAATTTGGAGATGCAACACAACATGTCTGCAAATTGAGAAGGAGAAAGAGGACATATTAAGGCCATGTCACACCTTTACGGGTAAGCTACGAGGTCCTGTTGCGAGTAGGAATTTTGCAGCACGCAGGAGAATTTTCTGCGGGCGGACAAGAATGTTTGCGAGTTTGTGTCACACCTGCTGGACGCGTGCTACTTACCTTCTACTTACGTGCAGTCCGTGTGACCTGCGTGATAGCTTTGAAACCTATCCGTTTTCTGTTACGAACGACTTACGGGTACTGCGAAGTACCTGCGTTGGAGTGCCCCCGGTAAGGGTCTCCTACTGTCGTTCTGCGTGTACCTCTTCGGGCGAACCCCCGGGACTCACTCGGAACAAGTTTTGAGAATGCTCAAGGCCTTGTCATACCGTATCTGAGGAAGTTTTGCGGGTTGACTTGCAGGGAATTAAAGTGGCTACCCGGAACCCTTGTTGGTCGGCACCTGTCAGTACCTAGCGCTTATCTCGTCGGTAGTTGACCGGAGATGCGCCGCAACAAGTCCAATTTACCCGCAGCCAAGTTTTTAGCATGACCGAACTTTTTCCGGATGAGTCACTGGGATTGCCCGCAGAGGTCCACGCAGAACGCAAGTAGGAGGCCCTAGCGGCAGCACCTCGCGGGCAACTCCCACGCAGGTATACTTCCCAGTCCCGTATGCGGCCAAGATAATGACATTCTGTTGGATTTTATCCATTCCTTCAGAGAAATTCCTTCACTGAGTTGTCAGCCCCCACGCGCCTGGCACGCAGGTCACTCAGAATTCCCGCAAGTAGAACATAAGTAGAACTTAAGTCTGGGAAGTAAGACACATGCAAAACTCGCCCAAATATATGTCCACCCTCAGAAATTGTCTGGTATGCTGGAAAATCCCCACACGCAACAAGCTTGCGTAGTTTGCCCGGAAAAGGGTGACAGGGCCTTAACACGGTTGCGGATAAAAAGGATTTGCGTTTACACCTCCGGGCGACTACGGGGGAGATACGTGGTAGGTACTGTCATGCGCTTGTCATCTAAGACTTCCGGTAGTAAAAAATTGTTCTTCGCAAGTCGCACGCAAGCCTTGCCCGGAAAGGTGTGACACAGCCCTTTACAGATACACTATCACTGCACTGCTCATTGCATTGTTCTTGCTGCACGGGAGGACAATTTTTCCCCTCTCCTCCTGGGTACCAAAAGCCCGCAGTGACCTTGCGCGACAACCAGTCACAATAAGTTGATAAGATTTGGGTATGGGAATCATATTGTTTGATTGAATGAAGATGCATGAAAACATTCATCACTGATCTTAGATTGAAGAGGTGTAATTGGACATTCGGGTCCGTCTTCAGCATTATGTTACTACGCGTGGAAGACGTATCCTAGAACACATGAACCTTAGATAAACGATATGAGATGGTCGACTACATCACTGGAAAACTAGAGGTTATGAAGATGATTGGGCTTAATATATTCATATGCTGCTGTGCACGGAAACCATGCATTGAATAATATCAGTGGCCTATACTTCTTCCTCAGCATTTAGCACCAATGTTTACAACTGTAACTAAATGTTACATTTTGCATTTCACATGTGCATTTTTTTTTTTGGTCAATATCCTGACGCTGCTGTTTCTGTGTCTAGTAGTCCTACATCTGTGGTACTTCTTGTACAACCATCTCAGGAGTATCACCATCAAGATGAGAGCGAGGAGAGAGAGTGATGCAAGCGCGATGGGAAACCAAGTGAAGAGCGTATCCTTGGTAACCAGGCGTTTTGCTGATGAGATGCTGACAAGCTTTTGTGAAACTGGTGGTAAATATTCAGCAATCAGGTATTAATGGAAAGCTTCTTTATGTTTATATGGAAGATAATATGATACACAGTAAATCAATTCGACCATGACTCATGCGTAAGTTCATTTCAGGGTTATGACTATAATTAACATACACAATTCCCTGAAAGTATTATAGAAAATAACAACTAAACAAATAGTGAAGCACATATCTTTAATAATTAATTACTATTTCCTTTTATTTGTCTACGGGGTAGCAAGTATAGGAATAATCTGTGATAGATACACGTATACTAAATAAAAGTTTTCGACAAAACAAAAGTATGAACATTAAAATAGGATTAAATGCCGCAATTGATTGCTATGAAGATTGAAATTACTTTTGGCTGTAGATGCTAAAACGGTTGAAAGACCCAGAAGAAAACAGGAAATAAGATCATGAACGCAGAAAATTTTATTGCAAACAGACACATGCATTTTGCCCGATGAAAGAGAGTAAAGTGCCACATGGGTTTCAATCTTTCTCCACGAAAACTTTGTCCTTGTTTGTTTTGTGTGCGTATGAGGAAAAATTGCAAAGTTGAAGAATGTTAGAGGCGATAATGCCAGATTAAGAAATGCCAGAGATAAAATGTCAAAGGTGGATTTAGCACAAGTAATAGGCCATAGTGTTTAATAATGCAATTATTGCACAACAACAAACCCTGACGCCTCATCCCAGCAGGAGTCTATTTATCCCTACGCTCAAGTGCCTAACAAACTGCTTCTCAAGCCTTTTTACATACAAAAAACACCCCAAAGCACCCTATCACATACACACACACACACACACACACGCACACAAAAAACAAACGAACAAATAAACAGACAAACAACCAATAAATAAAGACATAGAGGATTTGAAACCATTAAACAAAAAATTACATTTTAGGACAATTATTGTTTAGGAGAGGACAATTATTGTTTAGAAGAGCAAGCTTATGTGCCCGGGCCAACGACCCAATTTATGGTAACTTGGAAAGTGTAGTGACTTAGACTCACATCAATTCCTAGGAGTTTTAAACTGCTGACATTATAGCCTCTGGTATTTTTAACTGTAACATTTCACCTAACAGTTCACAGTGTTCACTTGATATTTTCTCCTCACATAAAAACAAACAAACAATGCATCCTCTTTTGGGAATCTTGCCTGGCTGTGGTTTATTATTTTTATGTCTACGTCACTGAACGTTGGACATATCGACTCTGTTGTTATAGATCGTATTGAAAAGAAAAAAATGACATTAAAAACGGAAACGTCCATTTACAAACCTTGCGTGAAAGTATCCCAAGGAGTTGGGGGAATCTCAGCTGTTGTGCCTAAATTGACGAGGAATTGAATGAAGAATTTAAATCTAAGCAATCAGTTCGTAAATCAGCATTGGTTTTTTTTTTCTGCTACATAATTGAAAAGAGCACGACTGGCAGCAGGGAGAATTATCAACTATACTAGTATAACACAGTTTTGTCATTTTAACGAAAACTAGGTTCACTGACAAATATTCATAAAGTCGCCAAGGAGCTTGGATGATGCCAATACAACATAATAAATAAATTATGCTGATTTCTTGACTTCTACATTGCGAGGAAAATGCGCACATTTCTCAATCATCCCCATACATAAGTCTTCACTACCGTGTTAACTTAAAAAAAAGGTGAAAACGTCAACCTGCAAACATTGCAAGAGACTTTCCTGGTGAGTGGTTGAACTAGCAGCAGTTATGCCTGAGTAGACGAGGAACGGACTGAGAAAATGGAATGAGAATCATTATCAGTATGTTCAAATGCACTCTTACTAAAATCAAGACGTATGAGATTGTTTCCATTCAACTTGATGATCATGTTCATTATTCATCCAATGATAATGTTCGTTATTCCGAAGTTTCTTAGCCCGTTTCCTACAGGAACCTGGTGGCCTGAGTTTGAAGTCTATGGGGATTTCAGAATTCAGTATGGAAAGGGTTAACTGAAAACGAAATAAGGTTCGTAATTCCGAGACTTCATTAGTACTCACCTTCCTTTCGTTTTTTTGGTGATTAACGAACCATCGATACAGCAGCACAAATGTTCGGATTATCAAATCCGATTTCATTATCGTATAAACGACCCTCTATATTTCATAGGAAATTTGTGTGTTTGGAAAAAAGAACCTTATTTGCCATTTTCGGAACAATTAACATAACTCGTTTATATCTCTAAAATTTTCATGTAGTCATAAGATGTTGGGAGTGGTGGTACAATGCAACAATTTATAGCATAATGTCAAATTCCCAGCTGTCACGAAGACAGCTGTTACAGAGGCCAAATTCTGGCACACAAGAAGTTGCAGTGATGTGTGATTTTGTGTCCTTACTGTGGATGCCATTTGTCACGCTGCTCTGTGTTATGGTACGAACTGCCCGTAATAAAATGCTGAATCCGACACGAGTCCCAGTCTCGTCACTTGTGAAGATCATCTGGAGATGGGAACTCACACTAAGGAATGTCAAATTTTTGATTGAGTCTTCCATGTTTCCTGTCCAGGATTTCCAAGTGTCTCCAAATGTGGTAAAGATTTGCTCTCCGTCACCAACGTGAAGGTAATCTTTGTCCCGTTCCATGCTGAAAATCAGGTCTTCTACCTCTATGGATGAACCAGTTTCTGTTCTGATATCCCAAAGACGGTAGCCGTTATTTGGGTAAACCTCGGGGTAAAGCGGAGATTTGATGGGCATTGGGAGTCCGTCACACAATATTAATTCTAGATTAGAAAATTACAATAAAATATAAAAGCTTATATTTGACTGCAGTGCTGGCTATCACAGTCATGTGAAAAAAAAAATCCTTGGACGACATATTGTATGGTTCATCAAGAACAGTATGAATACTAGTATCGGAAAGCTAACATCAGTTTACATGATAACAGTAGCCGGCTGTAATATAGCTGAATGTTACGATAATGTTTTTCCAACTTAACTTGCTGTTAGCATTCACGGAGTGTGTAATATAGGTTATATATGTTATATATCACAATACATAATGTTATATGTGTACAAAGTAAAGTCATACATAATATACAGCTATGCTCTGAAAAGCAAGAAAAATGAAAAACAGCTATAAGAATTGCTCTACCAATTACCTGGGCCTACATCAATCAATTTAATCATCTTATTAAATTCTAACCTTAAGGCCGTGTCACACCATTTCGGGCAAGCTACACGAGATGTTTGCGAGGAGGGATTTCCAGCACGCAGGAGAATTTTCCGCGGGCGGACAAGAATGTTTGCGAGTTTCGCACTTCTTTCTTACCTGCTAGACGTGTGCTGCTTACCTTCTACTTGCGTGTTTTCCGTGTGACCTGCGTGAGAACTTTTAAACCGATCCGTTTTCTGTTACGAGCGACTTACGTTTACTGCGAAGTATCTGCGTTGGAGTTGCCTGCGAAGTGCTGGCGGCAAAGGTCTCCTACTGGTGTTCTGCGTGTACCTCTGGGAGCGAACCCACACGACTCTCTTGAAACAAGTTTTGAGCATGCTCAAAGCCTTGTCATACCGTATCTGGGGCGGTTTTGCGGCTTGACTTGCGGGGAAAACAAATTTGCTACCCGGAGCTCTTCGCAGTTGGTCCGCACCTGACAGTACTTTGCGCGTATCTCGCCTGTAGTTGCCCGGAGGTGCGCAAGCAAGTGCGATTCAACCGCATCCAAGTTTTGAGCATGATCAAAACTTTTTTCCGGGTGAGTCGCGGTGATGCCCGGAGAGGTCCACGCAGAAGGCCAGTAGGAGGCCCTAGCGGCAGCACCTCGCAGGCAACTCCCATGCATGTACTTCGCAGTCCCAGTATGCACCCAAGATAATGACATTCCGTGGGACTTTTGCCTTTCCTTCAGAGGAATTCCTTTACTGAGTTGTCAGCCCCCACGCGCCTGGCACACAGGTCATACAGTATACCAGCAAGTATAGAATTTATTAAAGTAGAACGCGTCCAGGAAGTAAGACACATGCACTGACTCGCCCAAATCCTTGTCCGCCCTCAATATTTGTCCGCAACAAGCCTGCGTATTAACCCCTTGCCGGAAAAGGTGTGACAGGGCCTAATCATTGTTGCGGGTAAAAAGATTTGCGTGCGCACCTCCGGGCGACTACGGGTAAGATACGTGGTAGGTACTGTCATGTGCGGGTCATATGCGGGGTCCTCCGGGTAGTTAAAAATGTTCTTCGCATGTTGCACGCAAGGCTTGCCCGGAAAGGTGCGACACGGCCTTTAAGGTCTTTAAGGCCGTGTCACACCAAAGCGCGGGCTTTTGGCGAGGAGGTAGTTTCCAGCACGTAGAAGATTTTCAGCGGGCCGTTTTCTGTTACGAGCGACTTACGTTTACTGCGAAGTATCTGCGTTGGAGTTGCCTGCGAAGTGCTGGCGGCAAAGGTCTCCTACTGGTGTTCTGCGTGTACCTCTGGGAGCGAACCCACACGACTCTCTTGAAACAAGTTTTGAGCATGCTCAAAGCCTTGTCATACCGTATCTGGGGCGGTTTTGCGGCTTGACTTGCGGGGAAAACAAATTTGCTACCCGGAGCTCTCCGCAGTTGGTCCGCACCTGACAGTATCTAGCGCGTAGTTGCCCGGAGGTGCTCACGCAAGTCCGCATGACCAAAACTTTTTCCGGGTGAGTCGCGGGAATGCCCGTAGAGGTCCACGCAGAACGCCAGTAGGAGACCCTTAGCGGCAGTACTTTCCAGGGGTGGTATTCTGCGGTCGTAATTAAGTCTGTAATTAACTTCGTGATTAAGTCGTGAAGTTAATAGGCCCTTAATCATGGGCAAAATCGGTATTCTGAGGACGTAATTAAGGTATGATTAAGTCCCCTGTAATTATCTTAGGTCCCTCCCATCTAATTGTTATTCCATCCAATCAGACGCGTTGTTAGAAGCCAAAATGATGATTACACGCGCAAATTTAATATGCCCTCAATGCGCGCTCCTGCACGCCCCCTGTAATTACAACCCAAGAGCTCCGTGCGCACACTCCGGTATTTGATTACAACCCCTCACCTACGCACGCGAAGATCTCAACCTCTTTGCTCACATAAAATGACAAAATTCCTCGAAGATCGGCTATATTTCTTTTTTTTTCTCTGAATTCTACGGATACCATAATAACAAGCTTATATAGATTCAACCGCTCCTCGGTTACCGAAGACGGTAAGCATCGTTGTGGCAGAGAAAACACGATGCAATGCGTGATATCGGAGTAGTTAATGACACTCTTTGGCATCATTAAGTTTTCCATTAACTTTCATACTTAATTACACCCTCAGAATTGAGGGACATTACTTAGCTGCTGCTGCCTCATAAGCAAGAAGATGACCCTCAGAATACCGATTCGTAATTAACTCTGTGATTAAAGCCCAAACAAAGTTCTGGTACGCCTGCAAAAGTTGTCAAATTTCGCTCCCAAATGTGAAGGTATGCTTAGGAAATGTGCAGGATAACGATGTTTTTGCAAGATATTCGATGGGTAACGACGAAAATGCGAAATATTAGCCAAAAAGGTTCAGTCTCAGTATGGTTGGGTGTCCATAATACCGGACACCTAACGTTTTTCTATCAATAGAAACGTGAAAAATCTCACAATTGGCCTGAAATTTTACTCACGTGTGGAGAAAATACTCCGGATTCACAAGCGCGCACTGAAAATGCGATCTGAGGTACGCGCTCTTAGATGGCGGCTTCGAACGCGTGGGGTGTCATTTTTTCCGCACTCAGTTGCCCTGCTCATTTCCACCGACCACCCTGAGAATACGTATAAAGGGCACTTAAATGCGTTTTTTCGACAGGCCGCTGTTTTTTTCTAGCCGTCATTTTTTTCCCAATAATATTTGAATATATTTTGAATCCTTCGATATTACTTTTGAAGGACCGTTTGATGAATTTGAATTGATTTTCATAAGGAAACTTTTTCATCGTAATTGAAATAAATTAGATGAGTCGGTTTGTTTTTTCACATTCATTTCTCGTTTCTGCATCAACTCGTACGGTCGTAGCGGGCGACAAAATGTTTATGTCATGTGTATGTGTAACGTGTGTGCTCGATCGTACAAGCGGCGGTGACAATTTTGCGGTCAAAATCGTCAAATTTATTACGGAAGGATACTCTACATCTAACAACGAGTCAGCAAAGGTAGGCCTAGTTATAATATTGTATGTAACGTTAGTTACACGATAAACCTTATTCGATTTTGCTAAATTTCGGCAATTTAGAGGGAATACTTAGTTGTTTTCGCCACATTTTACTCGGTAGCGTAGCCAAGTGAATAATCGAACACCGTTGCGCGTAGTCCCATGCGTACATTTTCTTTCTGTACGCGCAATGCCATTATAATGCGCGGCCGGTCGTTATGGACCCGGTCGGTAGGTTGGACACCTACCATACTTTCCCGAACGGGGTCAGGCTAAACTCGGACTCGGGGATAACTCGGCTTCGCTTTTGACGGCGGGATGAGTTTTAATGGTTGTCCCTCTGATTGTACAGTGTTGTCCTATGGGAGCGGCCTGTATAAACTGTGTTCTGGCTACTCACAGTAATGGTCCGAGTTGTTACAACGCGCGCATCAAAAACCTCTTTTGCGCGCATGCAAAATTAGTGTGCGCCTATCAAGCACCTCTAAAACAATCAAAGGCGCTTGATAAACAACAACAAAAACTCCAAAGACCGCGCGTCTCAGCAACTGAGGACCGCGCGCTGTCATTTTTGTTTTGTTTTGTACAGGATTACGTTAGTACCTGTGGTTAGCACGCACTTTCCTGTCCATTCAGTTAGGCCGCATTTGGTATTATGCAGTGACCGGTAGAATGTGGCGATCACTAACTGCGTGTGAATTGTCTGAAGTAGGGTCGAATTTTTCCCGGAGACCGAGTTAGTCTGGAGCCTTCTGGAATAAAAGTCGGTTTTCCTACTATTATTATTTTTCTCAAAATACTCCAAACCGACTCATCATTCCGGCAAACCGCGTCAGCCAGGTAAGTTTCTTAGTGGACTCTTTCGATATATTGCAAGCAAAAATGAAATGGTGCTAGACGGGTTCTCAAGCACTTACCGAAACTTAGTTTTCACTTTAAAGGGCCGTTCACATTGGAGCGGTTTTGCGGCAGCGGCAGCGGAGGCGGTTTGCCGCTAAACTCTGCCGCAGCGGCACGCTGTGCACACTGGAGCGGTTTGCCGCGCGTAATATGCAAATTAGATTGTTGCCCTTGGGCACCTGCAGTTTACTGGTAATCAATTACATAATTATCATGCACATGTATACCGTGAATACATTCCCCATGGATCTGAGAATTTACAAAATCACTTTTCCAAAACGAAACAAACAAAAAAGGAAATCAAGAATGCGTAACATGCAAGAAGACTATTGGACAATCAGTACTGGAATCTCAGCTTTTCAACTTTTTGCTTAAAAAAAAGAAGAACACTTTCAACACAGACTGTTCAATGAAACTGCAAAATATTCCTTGTGTTGCTGATATTGGTATGCACGCAGAAATTATTGCATCGGACCACTGCCATATATACTGAGAAGGTGGTACATAAAATGTGTACATCCAACACCTCAATACCTCAAATATGATCTGCGAATGTCACATTTTCCTTGTTCTTGTTTTATTGGTTTTTTTTTTCTTTTTTCTTTTCACAAAATTAGTCAGCATCCAAAGTAATGATATCTTATCTTGTTTCATGTTAATGAGAAAATGACTAGTACTAGTATTTCTTTTTTCTGGTGTCGGTAAAATATCAACTGTATGAAAGATGGGCTCTTAAAAAAAAAAGAAAAACCAGCAACATACTTCTTTACTTGTCATTCCAATCTTTTACCATAGAATAGTATACCGATATTATGATATATATATGTATCTTATCTCTTAGGAGAGCCAAGTATTAGGCAGTCTTAGTATTGGCCCCAACAGACTTCATCTGCTGCAAGTGCTCTAAGGATTGCCACTCAAGAGTGGGGCTTTACAGCCACTCAAGGCAGTGCACACTTCTTGCCTAGCTAGTGCTACGCCATCGTTTCTCGAGACGAATGGATGCCATATATGTATGTATATATATATATTTTTTTCTTTTTTTAAGATAATTGTGTCATTCATTTTCATGTGCATGTTTGTGTAATGATTTGTGTACATCATAACTCACTTTTCCTACTGCGCCTTGAGCATGTTAGTCATGTGAAATTGGCACATTAAATGTATACTGTATTATCATCATTATAACCGATGAACTCTATATGGATGAAATGTTAATGTTTGATTTGATATATGTCAGTTCATGCTCTTTTTGGAAGTGTAGTTACAAAGGTGAGGGGATGTTTTAGAGAATATGCCTACCATTCACTCTCCTACTCAAACCTACTAGATTTACGTATGTAGAGTATAATGTAATCCACAAACGGCCCATAATAAACTCACCCACATACTGTACTCCCAGCTATGGAAAAACAAGAGTAGCATTTTCACTCTCCACAACATGTGTTTTATATTATGCATGGGGAAGAAATTAATGGCAGTTTTGCATCCTCTTAGAGAAAAAGCAAACAAACAAACAAAAACAATAACTACACACACACACACACACACACACACACACACGATGTCAGTTTGGATGTCAAATTCATACATCTGCATTACACCATCAAATCTACGCTTTTAGAAATCTGGATAGCATTTTAACAGACAGTCGATTTCCAAGTGAACCACACAACTGTTGGGTAAAGTGATTACCAAAAGCCAACTGAGGTCGGTTTTATCTTAAGCAAGTTTTGTGGAATTGCACTAAATCTTTTCTTTGAAATTTAATCACCGAATGAAAACATTAGTTCACAGGAATTTTAACCAACTTATGTCGGTAAATGACAAACATCACTCGAAATACACATCAAACGATGTACGTACACTGATACAAACCACACATGTCAAATTTAGCACTTGAGACAATAATTCAGGACAATTGTTCCAACATACAATCTCATTTGATGTGATCTAATATGGCAGTCTGTCGCAGAAATAAAGTACAGTGTATACATATACTGTTAACATTTGCGAAGGGAAGTAATATAGCACATTCTCATGTAAAATGAAAATTCACAAGATCTGATGCTGTATGAGCAACTTTGTAAATCTGAATGGACAGACATGAGTTGTCAAAACAATACAGTAATGGTAGTATGGTACTGGATTTTATGAATGAGTGAAGTACATGTATGATAATTAACACCAATGTAATTTGTATCTTGGACCAATTTTCTATAAGCATATTATTCTCATCTCCTACATCTGAAAAAAGAAGAAGAATTAATTCAGTGCAAATTCCTAGCAGAAATGCATACTTTACAACATAAAACAAACCAGCTGTTTACATTTCACTTTCAAACCTCATAAGGACCAATCTTTCTAAGTAATAAGAAACAAAAAGTACTTGTATTACATGCACATGGGTCTAGGGCAATTACCCCCTGGGCAAATTACCCCGGACCCTTCCCCTGGTTCTAATCCTAATCCTGAACCTAATCCTAACCCTAACCCAAACTCCTAATCCTTGACGTAATCCTAACCCTAATCTTTACTCTAACCTTACCACTAACCAGTATTTAGCCAGGGGGTAATTGCCCTCTGGGGCAATTGCTCGGATACGCATGTACATACATGTAGGACAGGAAAAATATAGGAGAGAATAAAATTGAGAGAAAAGAGCAGTACAGAGTTCATCAAATGAAGTGAGCAAGAAAGAGCGGATACATAGGGGTGGATGAGGCTTGAGATTTACAATGATACCCCGTATTGAAGTTACAAACACAAACACAAGAAAATCAGGATAAGCAAAGGAATACAACAGAAATGGGCACCTAGGTGCTTACATGGTTCAATTTAGCTAGTCAGATAACAAAATCAAGTAGCAAACAGAATAGCAACATATTACGCATATCCAATGCAATGACCTGTTATGAGTTGTCTGACATCAAATACTAATTTAATGCAAGGGAGGTACAAACTGAGTATTCAAGATTATACATGTAATGAAAATAATATTCGATGCCATGTCAACATTCATAGATTTGGGTTTCAAGATAAACTTGAAGCTTTCAAAAATCTGTAGTAACATGCTTCAGGTACACTATAAAGTGCTTGGTCTACTGCTAATCATTTTACTCAATGCCATGCAGCATAATACAATATTGCATCCATACTCCAAAGTCAAATACACACATGTGACAGGTACTATGTAGGTACATAGTGAAAAGGTGGAATTTCATCACATTTTTGAATAGTATGTTGGCTACTGGCCTACCTGGGAGCAATGCAAAGAATTCTTGTGTTGTGGACCTGTACATGTATTATGCTATCACATTTCTCCTGAGTCGAGTTCTAACTGTGAAGTGATACACAATAGCCTGCCTTGTATGATAATCATGAAGAACTTGATCACTTCTTACGAACATAGACGAAATTGCGTGGGGTACATCTTCAAAACTCAAGTGATACATGAAGGATGCCAGTTGAAGACAATTATACCTTGTGTTTTCAAATTACCATTCACATTATAAAGACTGAAAGTAGTTTGATCCACAATATCTTGGTTAAATTTTCTAAGATTTTTTTCATTACCATGGCAACACATTAATTACATACCACATTTACCTGTAATAGTGGCCACATATGCCAAGTTCTAGGTCAACTTCTGAAAAAGCATGAGAGTTGTTGTAACTTGGGTTGGAACCAGGTGCAAGCATGGTTAGCAACAATACTGTTGACAGATATTTAGGCCAGGTGAGGTTATTTAGAACTAGTCTCCATGGCAATGTCACAGTTTGGTGCTCTATACATCCCTTGTCAACTTGTACACAGTATGTGTGGGCGTGGTGTGTAATAATGGAATTAGCAGCTTTTGACATATTCGATACTTGTCTACATTATCATAAGTGAAACTAACTCCTTGAAAAGTGAATACATGTACATGTTTCAAAGAAGCATTAACCACTAATAGTATCAATATAAAGGTACCTTATCATTCATACATGGTACAGGTGTATAGTCAAAATATAACAATATCCAAATGGCAAATGGCTTGTGAAATAACATGGTCACCGTTATGAGGAGATCACAATTAATGGGTCAGTGCCTATTTCCCTATAACATTGTATGTACTTCTCAAGCAAATGCTGTTTTATTATGCAGACTTGATACGGGAAGGGTGGAGATGATGAATAAATGGTTGCATTATGGTTGACTCGGCAAATTTAGAAAATAAGGGATGGATGCCAAAGTTTCAAATCCTCCTTGTTTGTACAGGAGTCCCTTTTAAAATGGTCTCACTGCCATGCAATGGGCCAGTAGTTGCGATTTAGAACGAAGATCAACTTGAAGACAAGATCAGCTGCACCCACAATGCCTTGAGGACTGTGCCCTGTGCTCCACAACTGCAGATACATGTACCTGAAGAGGGTATAATTTGCTTTCTCCAATAAGAAGGATGAAGGGCTGTGACTGCGGATGTTCTGTGTCGACCACATATGAGTAGTTAAAACAGTCCTTCCTGGAAGAACGAAAAAGGCAGGCATATATGGAAACAGTGTAAAAAATTTTAAGACATATTGATGTGCACTATTTTCTTATGCCTTTATACACATGATATTTCCAGTAATTTTGTATCATATATTTACTAAGCAACTCCAGCAAACTAGGAGCAAGAGTGACCAAGATCAGAAGGTCTTTCTTTAAAGCTGAAGATCTACTATGCACATGCAGGAGTGAGTCAAACATGATATCTGGAAACAGGGGACAAAATTGTTTCAGAAGGGAATGGGGAGGTAGTACAGGCCTGTAAGAAAGCTACAGATCACAACAGAACAATTCACACAATTCTGGCCTTCATGGTGCTATTTGTTTGTTTGTTTGTTTTTTCCCATGTCTAGCTTAATTACAAACCAAAACTGTCTTTGCAAAGAAGTGTAACTTTGTCTTAAGTCAATTTTTTTTGGACCAACCAGCCCCCCCCCCCAAAAAAAATAATAATAATAAAATAAAATAAGATAAAAGTGACAGACAATTTTCATTCAAAGTTATATTTGACATGCATTTTCATGTCCTCCGAAACTGATTAAATTGGTATGGGCCAATTACTAGACCTAGGCACCTATGGTACACTATAATATACACTATTAAAATGATTGATTGGTCCATGCTGCATATTGTCATATCTGTCAAATGTATGGGATGTTGCCATATACATTATAAAGAAAGAGAAGAATCTACATACATGTACATTTCCTTGAATGAAGGGGCAGGGTAAAGATTAAAAGATATGCCTTCACAGAAATTTCACTCTTAATTTAAGTTCACTCTTTAGTTCTAGGTGACATACAAAATAATGTACATGTGTTGTCATTAGAATTATCAGGTACGGTACAATACATGTACCATCACTTCCAAAATAAAGTTGTTGTTTTTTCCTCCCACAGGAGTAAGGTCAAGTTCTGAACAATGGTTATGGTATAAATGTACCTAGAATGTCAATCTTTTGAATAATGCACTTTCAGTAAATCCTGAAAGCTGAAACTCACAGCTTTCCAGTCAATGAGTGAGCTTGCATCAAAGCCTGGTCAGGGATGCAGCCTCCTTTGCATGGTCTTTCTGCATTCGCTGAATAGGAGGAAAGCAGATTCAATCACTGTTTACCTGAGGGTAAATAATATTCATACAAGTGAGGTGCTATACAAATGATGTGTTATACATGTACAATGCATTATAACGTTATTTCCTTACATGAATGGGGGAACTTTTTACTCAGCACAAAGAAAATGTAGGGATAAACAGGTCTCTTTTAAAAAGCACCTTAGCCCTTCACTCCCATAACCAACACCACATGCAGGAATTGATTGCCTGAACTTTTGATATCTGTTTTTTGCTCTTAAATTGCTCATTTTGCAGTACAGTGTAAGTGCTACTAAAATGCCAAGCGCTTCATGAAACTATTCATGAAAATATACATTTGGTATTACTACCAACATGAATTAACACACAGAATTACCTGCAGAACACAATACAGAGGGTCATCTTTCCTACCGAGGAACACAAAGGACTGGCACAGCCTCCCAGAAGAAGTAATGGCTGCTTCAACCCTTGATACAATATGTCAAGAGTCAGCAATTAACCAACCACTGCATCACTGGCATTTAAATTGTATGAATGAGGGTACCACCTATCGGCACCCTATGAATTTGCAGCTCATTTATTCCAAAAGTATAAAACAAATTCACCAAAGTTTTTCCTCAAATAAGCTGTAAATACTGCAGTTTCAAATCTTGTGACCGTTCTGTTGATTCTAAATCTGTTGTAAAATTATGCAATTTTAGTACGTGCGATGCATTTTCTTCGCGTGGCTGAAAAAGGGTACCTCACGATCTGCACCCCTTCCCTCCATAGGTAATACATGTGAATTTCATAGTCATGCGTTGTTACTGTGTGGATGTGTAATTGAAACGTGTTTAGTTTGTTTTGTTCGCTTGATTTTCGTTTCTTTGTTACTGTTTTCATAGCTATAAAATGGCACTTAATCCAATGCGTACCTTTTTGTTCTATACGCAAACAGCCATGATACGCAGGGTGTCGATGTACCCTGCCGTTAGCTGGTACCCTTACCATACATTGAAGAAACTGCCCAAGTCTATTGATTGTGGGAAATGTGGGCATCTTTGGAAAGGCAAGACAAGATAATACACATGCATGCTTACCAGCTACAGTACAGTTACAGTTAAAGTGATTTTAAAACATTACCCTTAACTTGGTCAGACTCAGCCTGAGACTCATGAGAGGATTTGATTCACTTTCTAAGAAGACAAATCAGTCCTACTTCACTGCCTGTCTGATGATGCGAGACTGAACGCAAGTAAATTCAAGTAGATTGTCTTTGTCATGCCAATGCCAATGGACAAAGTTGTGGTTATGTGTACATGCATTTATACCAGTGCGGTTGTAGTATGGCAGCACAAAAACACCTACGTAGTACACGACCTAGATCTAGGCCTGTATAGAGGCAGAGTCAATACCCAGAACATACCTAAAGGGCCTAATGCACATTAGGTCTAGAAACTTTAGACTAGAGTCTAGAACTTTGTCTTACGTTAACAATAACAGTATCAGGCCTAGAGGCTAGGTCACTGTTGTTGTTTTTATTTGAATTTATTTGCCGTTTATTGACCATTTTTCCCCCGTATTAGCTCTAATTAACGCCAAATTTTTATTTATGAATTACTTTCTATTTCAAAAAAAAAATTCCCTCTAGGCAGGGCCTACATTATTTTAATTTTATTAGAAATAATTCAAAAATACTCTATGACATCAAATATCTCACGTTAGAGTGTCTAGTCTACTAAGAAGCATATTGTAACGTTGAATACAAAATGTATGTTGTATACGCCTGCCTACGTAACTTTTTTTTTTCTTTTTTAAATGAGGATGTGGAGGGCCAGGCCCTACCGCCTGCCTACCGTACCGATATACAATCGACCATATTGTATGAGAAGCCCTTCCCACCTATGGACCCCATACATTACTGGTCATTAGTAGGTGTGGGACTAGTCGGATAGTAGGAGTGCTCCTACTGGACCTAGTAGTTCTAGATCTACTCTAGACTTCAAGGCTTCAGTACCACGTTGGCAGAATACTCTAGACATAGATACGCGTATATGGGACTGTGATATTGATAGACTGCTTTCTTTCGCTGGCGAGTCTGCGTCTATGGCAAAATACGTGGAAAGTTACAATCTGCAATGTAGCCTCTGCAAGAGAGTGACCACTGTCAAGGGTCTAAACAAATGGCAAAACCTTGAGAAAACCAAATGAGCAACTTACCATTTAGCCCGATTTCATCACCAATGGTCTCCAATTCGATATTTTCCTTAGGAGTGTTTTTGTGAACATAGTTGAGTTTATTGTACAAAAGTTGTCTTTTCTGGACGTCTTCGTTCCACTCTTCGACCGACGTGTTGCACCTTCGCGAGACTCTTTTTCAAGCTAAAGTTTATGACCCCACCCACATAATAACGTCACGAACTGTACTCTATTATGATTGGTCAATAGCAACCTCGCCGCAGCGGCAGACTAGAAAAATCGCTCAGCGGAGCGATTCGAGAAAACCGCTTGCGGTTGCCGCTCTGAAAAGTCACCGCTACCGCTCCAGTGTGAACGGTTGTACATGAACAACACGCGAGGGATTTTTGCGGCACGCCGCTGCCGCTACCGCTGCCGCAAAACCGCTCCAGTGTGAACGGCCCTTAAGTCCTCTCAGAGGTGCACGCGCATTGATACGCGCAAACGCGTAGGTCCTTCCCGCCAAAACGCTTGTTGCTATGGTAGTTAATATACCCCCTACTTAATCATGCTCTCAGAATACCAATTCGGTAATTAAGTGCTAATCAGACACTTAATTAGCTCTCAGAATACGGCCCCAGGCAATTCCCACGCAGGTACTTCGCAGTCCCGTATGCAGCCAAGATAATGAAATTCTGTGAGATTTCAGCCATTCCATTAGAGGAATTCCTTCACTAAGTTGTCAGCCCCCACGCGACTGGTACAAAGGTCACACAGTATACTCGCAAGTATAGCTCGTCCAGCAAGTAAGACACATGCGCTGACTCGCACAAATCCTTTTCCGCCCTCAGGAATGTCCGGTATGCTAGAAAATCCCTACACGTAACAAGCCCGAGTAGCTTGCCCGGAAAGGTGTGACAGGGCCTAAACACGGTTGCGGGTAAAAAAATATGCGTGCGCACCTCCGGGCGACTACTTTTGAGATACATGCTAGGTACCATAGGCGCCGGAAGTGGGGGGGGGGGGGGGGACGGCCGCCCCCCCCCCCCCCCCCCCCCCCAATCCAAAAAGTGGAGGGGCAAAACGCCCTCCTCCAAAAAATAAATAAATGAATAAATAAACAAATAAATAAAAACAGATAAAATAAGATAGATATGTATATAAATGAATAAACGCGAAAAAACATACCTACAAACGGCAGTTTTTGGACTGTAAAATGTCAAAATTTCCAAGCTCGCTCGTTCCCCCCCCCTTAATTTCCAAAGCGAAAAAAAAATGTAGCTACAAACGGCAGTTTGGGGACTGTAAAATGTCAAAATTAATCGTCAAATTTATTCGTTATGCCATTTTCCTAACGTTGCAGCCAGTAATTGCCAGCAGTTGAGCCCGGTGCGCCTCCCCCTTAATTTCGAAAGCGAAAAACATAGCTACAATGGCAGTTTTTGGACTGTAGAATGTCAAAATTTTCAAGCTCGCTCGCTTCGCTTGCTCGCATTGAATCATTATGCCATTCTCCTAATGTTGCTGCCAGTAATTGCCAGCAGTTGCGCCCGATGCGCCCCCATTAATTTCTAAAGCGAAAGATATAGCTACAAACGCCAGTTTTGGGACTGTAGAATGTCAAAATTTTCAAGCTCGCTCGCTTCGCTCGCTCGCATTGAATGGTTATGCCATTCTCCTAATGTTGCCGCCAGTAATTGCCAGCAGTTGCCCCCGATGCCCCCCCATTAATTTCCAAAGCGAAAGATATAGCTACAAACGGCAGTTTTGGGACTTTAAAATGTCAAAATTTTCAAGCTCTCTCGCTCCGCTCGCTCGCACTTTATTGTTATGCAATTCTCCTGATGTTGCTGACAGTATATAATTTGTCGTTTCACACCGTCATTCCATAATCCATGTAAGGAAAACTTACAATGTTGCTCAATGACTGCGTTGTTGAATGTATCACATTCCGTAATGTATTGTAGTCCCATTATTGCGCACGCACAAGCATACACACCAACAAAATTACTTTTCCACAAGGTGCCCACCCCCAATGTTTCGACCCATCGTACGCCACTTTATATATATATATATATATATATATATATATATATACATATATATACACACACACACACACACACACACACACACACACACATATATATATATATATATATATATATATATATATATTTTATGTGTGTGTGTGTGTGTGTGTGTGTGTGTGTGTGTGTGTGTGTGTGTATGTGTATATTGTGTAACATATTATGTATGGTCTATCGTGAGCCCCCTCCAATATTTGCCCCCCCAATCCAAAACTGCTTCCGGCGCGCCTGCTAGGTACTGTCATGTGCGGATATCTACGGGGACCTCCGGGTAGTCAAAATTGTTCTTTGCAAGTCGCACGCAAGGCTGGTGTGACACGGCCTTAAGGGATGCTGTTGTTTGAAGTGTTTAAAGCGTTGGTGCTGCCATCGCTTGATGAGAACACTACAACGCTTTTTGGCGTCATGTTTATACAACGATACAATCAAAATATAAAGAAAATTCAACAAATTGTCATTTTTCTAACATAATGAAAGAGTAATCGCCTTCCATCTTTGAGAAAGAACGGGGAATTGTATTTCCCTTAACCTATGTCAGTAAAAAAACAACGAAACCCGAGGGGATGAGTATTTTTGTTATTCAAAATAATATTACTGATGCCAGTTATTTTGAGCGTTTGTCATTGTGCATAACATAATGATAAGCTATAATGATTGTCAAATTCTGCATTTTCACATATATAGGGAAGAGGTGATTCTCCTGTAAACAGGAAGATATTTCAAGTGGGATACATCCAGAGATGTGTAACATGGCATTTATTGTGTAGCATCAAAAAGACATATGAGTAAAGCCATAACTTACATAGCATACACCAACTCCACAAGACACTCGTACTGCATGTATATTGTCCACAGCTTTGCTACTTTGATAACTGCGCAACTGATGTCGAATACCTATAGGCCCTACGTGTACTTTCTTCAGTGAGGACATATGGCACAGGTACAGCTGCCTCCAAAATCCTGCTTTGAAAAATTCTTTAAATACTGGCCCAGTATACCTAATTTTCTTCAAAAATAAAATCACGTACATATAAATCCTTTCATCTATTACAGATTTTTTTTTTTTGGCTGTTTAGCATTTATATACCTTGACGCTTTACGGCCACAACAGTCATACTCAGTGTAAGCTGACTCAACAGGGTGGTCAGTTTGTCACCTAAAAGTGCGTGTCCAAACGTTACTTGCAGCCAGGCGTGGCTAGACGGTGATGTCACGTCACTTGGTAAATTTTCAACATTGGTGCCGCTGAAGCTAGCTAGTGTGTTGTCTCCGCTTGGGAAAAAGCCATCACCTATGTTCATCCTATGGTCATTTGGAAACGTGAAAGTTTGGAAGGTTAGTTTTATCCTGTAGCTGGCACTTGTTGTAAACCTCCAGACAGGGGCAAATTCACCCAACATCGCTTCCTCCCACAGAGCAGTGTTTTCAGATGAAATGTAGAAAGGTGACTCGAGTGAGAGAACTGTAGATGCTGCAAAATGAAGCACGAAAGGAAGGTATTTCAGGTATAGAAATGCAGCAAAATTTTCCGATAAAGACTGCATTACAAAGAGAAATGAATCAGACACCCAGATGTCAAGTTTCATTAAGCAAAATCAAGAGCACATCATCTCAATCATGAAACCAATTTTAGACTAACACATAATTCTAATGGTTGTACAGACTCCTACCTTGGATTATGCATTGTGATATATTTATATGTAAAATTCAAAATGGAAATGCCATCCTAATCATCAGGAGAGATTTTAGCCCTGAAATTTTTGTGATCTCTTCAACGTAACACAAATATACAGAAACAGAGTAGCGAAATAAGGAGGGGGGGGGGCAAGAGAAGAAGAAGAAAAAAAAAAGAATGCGCAGGAAACAGGTTATGTCAAGTGGTTTGTAAGGAGAAAAAAACATCTGTCCTACTGTAGGTAAGGATGTGCAACGGATACATGGGTGTATGCAAGGGGGGGGGGGTCGTGAGGGTCGTACGACCCCCCCCCCCCCAATTTTCAAAAGGTACACTTTTTGTAAAAGACATTTTTGTTTTTCGAGGGCTTTTTACCCTATATGCAACAGGAAAAAAAGTGACCAGGTGGTGTTCCAGCAAATTGTCAAAAACCTCGAAAATTTTGAAACTTAGTTTTAATATGCCATACCTTATTTCTAAGCCGCACTGCCATGTCGAAAAAGTCACTTTTGTATGCACCAAATGGCCCCATTTTAAGATATAAAATTAAAAAAAACTGTCTACTCGCTCCGCTTCCTTGCAAAAGAAAAAAAGGTCACAAAATTTTGATTACGACCCCCCCCCCCCCGAAAGAATCCTGGATACACCCCTGGGGTAATCCTGAAGGGAGATGATTTCAATATCTATAACCTGTGAAAATGACTGTTCTCTTCTCCAAGGTCGTTCGATACACTGGAGGTGAACTATTAATAGGCCTACATCTTTCAGTCCAACATTATCTGTATAAAATCGCATTTTTAAAATTTACTATAATCCTCATTTTTTTTTAAAGCAAATTATGACACCTGTATGAGGAAAATTGTCTAGAAGTTTGTGTTAAGACAGTGACAGCATTTTTATCGAATGAAATATGGATTTTCAAATCTAATTTCGAGAGACCATAAGAATTTGTATGAGATAGGTATATATTCTTTGCGTTGATAGTACAATACATAATATAGTATACGTACTTGAATGCAGCGAAGAGTGATGTGGAAAGAGCATATACGCTCTGAATGATACTGCTCAGAAATATTCGGATGAAAATCAAATACCCTTTCTTTTCTTGACAATTTTCAGTTCGGACTTTTCGTTATTCAAAAAGTGTTTCTCTACCAGAGATTCAGGGAACACTAATGTGGTTCCTATAAGCTCTTCCCCTGAGGAAGCGGTGGTGGGGCGGGGAGGTGGAGAACATCAAATTTTCTGCAAAGCAAAATTGAAAGAGTGGATCGGCGATATGTCATGAAAGACGTTAAAGGGACTGTACAGTATTGGTTGAGGTGGGGATTCATGTTTTGAACATCCCAACGTGAGATAATGAAAAGCCTCATGAAATATGAAAGAGCGTGTAATTTTAAGAAGGATTCAACGTTTATTTGATGAAAATTGGTGTTCAAATGGCTGAGATATCCAAAAAAGTGCTAATAATAAAAGGCGACATGCCACAACTTTATTAGGATCTCTTTGTTCCACCTTGTTTTTTGATATCTCAGCCATTTCAAAACCGATTTTCATCGAATAAACTTTTGATGCCCCTTAGAACTGCATGCTCTTTGACATCTCATAGAGTGGTTTCTGAATATCTCGCAAAACGTTAAAAGCTAAATTCTCAACTTGACCAGAACTGTACACACCCTTTAATATAAACCAATATAGAATGAATACTAACAGGGGAGCATGTGGTACTGCACAACGAAACAATTTCCACTGAGAAGCATAATCCTTGTAGATGGTGACCTGGGGGCCTTTCATGCCTTTTGTCCGACTTGTTGGACGAATTTTGCTCTCAGCCAATCAGATGAAAGGATTTCAGTAGCTTAACATTTTTTTCAGATGAAATACCTGACAAAAAGCTTCATGTTTGTTGTTGTTGTTGTTGTTGTTGTTGTTGTGTTGTTCTGTCTGCTATAGAATTGTAAAACTTATCTATAGTAATACTATGGGATTCCATACCGTGAGAGTGGAAGTTCATAACCAATATTGTTGAAAGGCTTTGAGATATTGAGGTAAACGCTTGTTACTGTACTGCTGTATTAAGCGTGCTCAATCAGCACAGTTGATGTACTTTTATTAATCCGACAATGAAATGTAGTGTCTTATTAAGCAGATTTGTTATTCGGAAGCACAATTCAGCATACCTAAATGTCCCTTAATCAAAGAATTAAAAAGGGGGTTCGTTTCATTTTCAGCTGAACTTACAAACAAATAATAAATATTCGGAATATAAAGCAAACTGTATCAGTACATCGCGATAGCATTGCACAATATAAACGCAAGTTGACCATAACTTGTATAGAAGAGTTATCTTAAAGAAAAAAAAAATCAGAATAAAAAAAACATTTGCACTTCCTTAAAGGAATGATCCGGGTGAGAAAAAAAAAAGTATACATTTCCAAGATTCCTTATAAAAAAGAACTAAATAAGGAAATTGTGCGATGGATATTTAGGCTACAGACGATCATTTTTGCGTGAATATGTGTGAAATTAAGATGTCAATTGATAGAGCTCACAAAGCTCAAATTGTTTTCCCGTCCTATGTAAAATCAGAAGACAACATCTCCTAAACCATTTAAACATCTCTTTTGGAATTTGGACACGAAGAGATTGATTATTGTGAACCGTATCATATAAGAGTCACAATTCTTAAAACCATTCCCCTGATGTAGCAGAGAGTCAATGTTCAGTTAAGTGAAGCTAATAACCAATACCTGACGTTAAAAAGCACATGAATAAACCACCGATGCGAGCAGATATTAGGATCTTACCTGATTCTACGTAGAATGACGGATACGTCACGTCTACAAGCAGTACAGTGGCCAACATGATTAGCAAATCCATTATTCGATATACAACACGCGATACGTTGAATCCCATGTTGCCATGGAAAAGGGGGATAATGCACCCACGCAAGCCCAGTGTCTCTGAAATTTAATATTAAAAATCGCGGTCAAGATATAGTACTGTTAATGCGAGGGCATAATCGGTATGGATGTTCTGTGTCGCAGGTCGGTTGAATAGAGTACTCCTACTTAGCGATCGTTGTCATGACAAGAAAACTTCTTTTTGTTGCGGCAGCTGTATGCAAATACTCGTCACAGTAGTTTTGCTCTCACTTTCATGCTGCCAATAATGCAAGCCATTTTTACATTCATTTCATTACAATGTTTCAGCTGCATATAGGCGTTTACAAGAAAAAAAACCCAAAGCAATCAAAACAAAAACAAACAGGGAAGCGTTAACTTTCATGCATACCTAACTGATATCTTGTTATCCTTTGTCTCAAATTAGTGCTAAAATATCTTCCTTCTTTTTATCTAGAACGATTTCATTCACTATGAATTGTTTTTAATCATTGACCTAGCCAAGCTTTGATTACCATGATATTCTTTGCATGATAAAATCGAATACGTGAAGGTATATACTTTACTGTGAAGAGATAAAGCGAATTGCTTCTTGGGGGGTATGTCATCTTATTCACTTGTAACTTTCCAAACTATTTTGTGCTACTGTTTGACTATAGATCAAAGTCGATCATTTGGCAACTTCGAGGCCTTAAAAGTAAATACATGTAGTCACTGCAGTGCTTCACAGTGACTGTGATAGCTGTAATTATACCACTTTGTACAGATTCATTTAGTAAAGAATCCATGGAGCGTAACGACGTTCGAGATCCACTTACAGTCTCTCACATTCAGCACACCCTTGGCTGCAGCTTAGCATGTATATATATATATATATATATATATAAATATATATATATATATATATATATATATATATATATATATATATATATAAATATATATATATTACATGGATATACATGTGTAAACACACATGTATATATATATGTATATATATATGAAGGGTTTGTTTGCAAAAAGCGATAGGTCCATTTTTGAAGATTTTGAAGTACTATCTTTGTCATAAAGTACAGAATAATACCTTTTGAATGATATATTGGTCACAACATATACAGGTATATTTTTGAAGTTATGGTCTAAAGAAGCAAAATTTTTCTTATTATTCTCTTTATTTTTCTTGACCTTTAATCGCAAATATCTCCATTTGGCAAATATGGACTTATCGGTTTTTGCAAACAAACTCTTCATATATATATATATATATATATATATGATATATATATATATATATGTGACCCGCTACAACAAAAAGGTCCTAAAGTCGCGCAAGGTCGAAGCCGCGAAAATCGAGTTTAAAGTCAGAGCATTAAAATTGGTCAAAACTTACGATTTTCTGATTTTGATATATTATTGGAGTGTAACATGTCTTCTATCATCTGTCGAAATTTTGAAGCAAAATGATCAAAGGAAAGATTAAAAAATAGCGTTTTGCTGAGCCATGTTTTTTGGCGTTTCAACGAAGCAGAAACTGGTTCGAAAATTTGGATTGAGCGCCACAGATAGGCTCCGCCCCTAACAACCACCAGAGTGATCTCATTGGTCAGTTTGCTGCTTGCTGCTAACCGAAGCGTGAAGCTTGCACACTGCCCAGTCGACTGGTGCGTGCGGGCGGGGTGCGCTATGCTCAGCCGCTTCTCACATCGTGGTCACTGATTGGTTGGTGAGGAGACCGCCGACGTTGATGTGCTTGAATAAACTCTTCGGAGGTTGCTAGGGCTTACCTTCTATTGTCCAGAGGTGAAAACTGACTTGCGTGTCCCTTGATCGCGATTGCGTCGAAAGGAAGACTTTTAGGGCGCTTTTCTTGAAACAGTGATTTTCCAGACGTCTCGACATGCTCTCTTTTAAACATCGATAACTCCGCAGCCGATTGTTTTTATAAAATGTGTTATATATCAATTTAAAGCAGAAAGATTAGGGGATTATATCATGCAATTTTCAAATAATCGACCTCGCCCGACTTTAGGATCATTTTGTTGTAGCGGGTCACATATGCTATAGCCCTTAAAAATTAAGCAATGTATCATGGTATAATGCGTTCATATCGTAGACGTACTTAGGAGTCTTTCCATGTTGCTAGAATAAAACTATCCAATTTGTCCAGTTGTATACCTTATTTAACAAGCATGATGTAGGGTATCCCTTTCTATTATTTTTCCCCTTACAATTTTCTTCCTTTCTTTCTCCTTCTAACATGCATTACTAAGATACTTGAACGTGCGAAATGCATTTCCTTCCATTTTTTGCTATAATGTTTGTTTACATATAAATGTACGTGTAAGTTACTGGGCATTCCAATGAAGCATTAAGTGACCATCCGCACAAAACATACATGACATAGTCCATGTATAAATACAAACTATTTACCGTATGTAGGCCTACCTGTTTATGTTGTATTTAGAGGTGTATGCATTTTAGGAGTAAATAAGATAAAATCAAATTCAGTGGCAGCGCATCAGTGATTCTGGGCATATCTGATAAGTTTCTACAATATTTTTTTCTCAGAAAGTCTTGTAGGCCTACTATATATAAACTCGAACGTACCCACCTAACCCCAATATCACTCCATTACTACCAAAGACACTACCATAAATCGGGAAAATTCATAAAAACTCGGAAACAGCGAGTTTGACAAAAATCAAAGGTAAATTTACCCGTGGTTGACGATGGTGAATTCTTTCACAAAATTATAATGCACTTAATTTGGAAACTCCAGAAATTTACCGTTCAATAATTATGGAGTGACCACATTTCGATTTGGCTTGTTCAATAAAACACGTGATAGTTTGGAGAGGGTTATATCAACAGAAGCACTCTTTCACAAACAGACAGACACACATACACACATACAACTAATAAAACTGAAACACTTTAATTGATTTGAAAAAAAAATATTGGTGTATACAAAAAATTGTTTTCAGGTTTGAAAAATCTAGTGTCGAATACGGTTAAACAAATTTGACTTTCATTAATCACAATTTTCAGTTTCTCAGTGACGACGACTGATAAAGGTAATCGTAATTGATTATCGTGATATCTCTGGAAAAAAATGTATAATGTTATGAGCGTTCTACAGAAATGTGTGAATAAAAGCATTAAGACCTAGTAAAGCAGTGAATCTGTTGATTTTACTCTGTTCGTTTTCTTTTGTAATGTTACACCACCAAGGAAGTCAAAGAAATAACCTTGTTGAAGGTCACTGCCAAGATTTCTGCATACTCGCCTCAAAAACGACAGAGTTGAGGAGATCAATTACATTTTGATCGGACCTAACGAGAAGCTGACCAATTTTCCTATTTAGGAAATGAAGTTTGGGAGACACAAATCTAGATCAACATCTAAATTCGCCATTCTAACCGTACCGACTGCAGAAGAATTGACACTTTTAGCCTTATTTACACAAAGTGCAGCAAGGAACAAATTGACATAGAGCATTGTAAAATAATTACAAGTTTTGAGAATTAACGATGAAGATATTAAGTGACAGGTATATTTAGTTTTATTCAAATTCCTGAGAGTGACTATCAAACTGTTAGTGTTAGGTCAGTGCCGACTACAAACCTTCAATACATTGTAATCTAGATGTATTGGCATGTAAAGCTTGTCTACAAGTCTTACCATTTTATTATCTTCACCTTATTAAGAATGACACCTGAATGTCAAATGACACTATAAATAATCACAAAGAAGGAAGCTCAATAATATTGGCTGCAAACTTGATATCATTATTTCCCATGAAGCAATCAGCTATGATTTAGTTTGATGACACTTGTTTCAAGCAATCCATAATTATGATCATTTCTTTTTTCAAAGTACATAGTAGAGCATAAATACTGCAATGTATTAAGGTAAGATATAGGTGAAATATGCCTAACAAGAGAACACGTTGAATACGGCATCAATGCATTTGTTAATGGTATGTCTGGTGGTCATATGGAAGTACACTATTTGTTCGGGCATTTCTGGTTTTAGAGAAGATTATCTTAAGGAATCCTCAATTTGTGCCCCTGGGGACTCCAAGATGGGGATGTTTCTAATCCGTACAAGTATTCCAATACCCAAGCAATAATACCTGCCAAGTGTGGTGAAATTTTCAAGATGAATTATCAAAATTTGCAATTTGGGCTCCAATCGCTTCCTCTACATCCCAGGGCCCCGAATGGGCATCCCCGATGCCGTCAGGAACATCTTTGAAACTACAGTCACTATAATGTACTTACTCATAGCACTAACTTAGCTCTATCACTTCTTGTTCTAGACACCTTTTGAGGTCTGTTTCGTGAAGTCATCACATAAAAGTCTTTACACAAATATCAAAAAGGCCAAAGTCGCTCACTATTATGCAGCCATTTGAGACTTCCAAAGCTATTGAAGTCTCTCATAAATGTGTCTTACGAGCAAAGAGTCTCTCATGAGACTTTTATAGTGTTTTTGAACAAATTCAAAATCAAATTCCCGTAGGCATGCTAAGGATGCTACCTGCCAAGTTTGGTGAAAATCCATTACGGGGTTTTAAGGAAGAATATCAGTGGAGATTTGTGTGTAGGTCACGAGAGATTGTGAGGTCATCAGTACATCTAATTGGCATACGTTGTTGCTCTATCACCTCTGATCAGTAAAAAAAAAAATAACGACGACAACAACACCACCAACAACAACAACATCAACTTGTGGTTCTAGGTCCAAGTTTGATGAAGCCTTTATCACGATGTTTGTTTGGTTTGAGTTTTCCAGTACAGCAAGCTGAACATGCTACGGTTTTGCACTTTGATAAATAGTTGTATTACGGACCATCAGGATTGTGATGTGCTGATATTCTTCAGTCATTTTTCAAGAATCATGTAACCAAACTCGTCAATGTTGACTTCAACTTCTTCATCGTTGAGTGCTCTTTCTGGATAGCCTCCGGAAGGCGATTGTCGTGAATTCTTAAAAACAGCCGAAGAGTGACTTTCTGCAGTTAATGTTTCATTGTCATTGTCCTCAATAGTCAAATATCCAAATTCGTCCAGCAATACACCTCTTGACTCCGTAGAATTCGAATTGTTCACATTTAAAGAAGCATCAGATATACTTCCCGCCTTGAATTTATCACATCTTATGTCACTAGAAATTGCAGATACACAATTGCGCACATTGACGTATCTGTCACTTTGACTCCCAAATGACGGTGGTAATGTCTTTACTGTCCTTGGAGATTCAGTCGGTGAACTGATTGGGTTACGTGTTTTTGCAGGAATAGGAGACTCGGTCCTGTCTAGGCTACCTCCTTGTTTCTCAAATCTTGAATGTGGTAGGTCATAAATTTTGGTGTGCTTGAGGTCAAAATGTTCCTCTTCTTCCGATGAACAATTGCTTACGTTCCAGAGTGAATTACTCTCCATCTCATCAAGACTGCCTTCCCTGTTCTCTGCAGTTCCACAGGATGTTGAGCCAAAGACATATGCAGATGTCGTACGCTCAAAATAAATTCTAGACAGCGTTAGACTCATTCCGTCCGATTCTACTTCCTTCCAGCCGCTAAGTTTCGTATCTTCTTCAGCTGTCGAACGCATTGACATCTGTGATGCTGCTCTCGAGGACATACTGTCACCTATTTTTGATTGATGGTCTGACATTGTCTCCGCCTCCAAACTAGCACGTACTGATAATTCAGTTTTAACCTCGGCAGGTTCCATGCCTTCCTGTCTATTGACTTTTAATGTCCTAGCACAGATGGATGATGTTGCCAACGGAGCGTCAAGAAATCGGTGAGATGCTGAAATCCCAGTAGGATGTACCTGTACTTTTGCGGTGCTTGGTCTACTTATTTCAGCTAATGGAAGATCTGCTCCGTTTACAGTGTTGTGGGGAGAGTCGTTGATCTTCATTCGTGGCCTGGTAAGGTCATCGGGTATTTCTTCGTAGAGATTGTCCGGATCCCCCAGGCTCTGGGAATGTTCAGTGGAGTTACGAGTCACAACATAATATTTCTGCAAAGGAAATAAAAAGGAGAAAGAAATAAAGTGCAATACATTGCTGTTGGTGGATCTTCTGCCCCCTTGCTCCTTGGTTTCAAAAGCGTGCAGTTTAGAAATACTTGATCACGTGTATGTAGATTATCATACGACAATAAATCACAACTGTTGATAGGACATGAGTAAGTGGTATTATATTGACGCATTTAATGAGTTGATATGAAAACATTAAGAGGACTGTGAGGTATGAACCAACTAAAAAGCAATGCTTGTTCGTACAGGATTTCCCGGCCAATTGTGCACTTTTGTCAGTCCGTTTGAGAGAAAGTTCATTCAATTTAGAAAAAATCCTCGTCACTGCACATTCTGTCATTCAAAATTGCAAGTTGTTCAGTCAATTAAGCATTTCGATCATTGAAATTTGCACATGTGCCTTTCGAATTCGTAAAACGGGCATTCAAATTGGCACGTGCTCTTCGGTCATTCAAATTCGCCAGCACTGGCCGAGAAGGGTATTTCAGTCATTTAATTTCGCGTATACGCAGTCAAATTCCAAACATGGTCACTCAAATTGACGTCGTATTATTTCTTCTTTTTTTTAACGTGAGAACACTTAAACGCGTATATTTCTATGTGACTTTTGGTTTCATCCACGCACTGTTAAGCAGTAAAAGTATCATATTTTGACCCTTTATAACTCGAGTTTGTTGTTCTATAACGCTTCTTTTCTTTCGTTCATGTCATTTTAGGCCTACATGTACCAATACAGATAAACTTCATCTTCTTACAGTCATGACAGCACAAGTCAGATTAGATACAGACGTATTTTTCAAGAAGACATCAAAAGAATACAAGAACATTTGATGATCACAGCCTCGACTTCCTACAACTGGCCGACACACTCGGAATAAATCGCTCAACCGCCAGATAAGTTGTGGCCACATACACTTCGGGCTAGAAGACTCAATAAGCACATTGAAGACAAAGAAAAAAAAAACTGTTGCCAAAATCTCTAAAATGAGTACGAAGTTTTGAACTGTAATGACGCTTGCAGTCACGAGTGACGAGTGCAGCATGTCCGTGATCACGTGACTATATCATTCTAAATTGAATGAACGAATGACGAAATGGTACTTTTTTACGAATTTCAATTGAAGAAGTGATAATTGGAATGAGGCTAAAGGTAATTTGAATTCTCCAAAATGAATTTGAGTGAAGAGATCATAAAATTGACATACCGAACATGCTGTCTGTGCTAAATCTTGCCAAACTGAATGCAACAATTAGGAATTGGACTGACAAAAGTGCGAAATTGGCCGGGAAAACCTATACTAGCCCGTTGCTTCAGTTGAATACGTTCACAGAATATATGATATAGAAGAAAGGTAGTCGTGATGATAGAGACATTCTATCTGTGTTTGCTAACTCGGTATAAGCAAGAAAAGGAAAATGAAATTAAAGTAAAGTGCCATGTTTACTTCACCTTAATAAACACGTCGTTAACTGCAGGGTTGAGGAAACAAGACTAGAGATGCTAAATTGAATCCCAATTTGTCAAAATACTAAAAGGATGGACAGAAAGTCTCAATATACAAGCACCCTAGCGGATAAAGTGGTTACACTGTTGTACCTTTTCATCACTAAAGATTCCAATTTGCTTTTGAACATTGGGGAAGAATGACTAATAGTGGTGTTATCAGAAAGGTCATTTCTCATGCAAAAAACAAAAACAAAAATCAAAAAACAAAAACAAAACAAAACTGTCTCTTCGGGGAGGACAGGCATGAAATTTCTCGGTCTTCTGAACATGGTTGAAAATACACATATGAAATAATTTGTGGAAACTTTGCACAAACATAATATTGATTACCATTGATTAGACTGACAGAGGTGAACAAGTACAGGTATCATTTGGTTTGTCATGTAGCATTCTTTGTCATGTAGTATATCTGAAATATTTAGCCTAGAATAGATTAATAAATGAACCGGAACTAATAGATTTGAGATAATACTGACCTTTATCGTTTATCACTGAAAGACTGGAAGTCATCATCAGTGTGACGGGTTTCATTCTTCGGTTTATAGTGTTTGTGTATAGAAACCTCATCAAATAAGGGCTTAGGTTTTGGATCAGGTATAGAGGTATTTCCTGGACACTTGGAAAGCTATCCGAGATTTTAAATTACCGAGGCATTCCCTTACCAGCTTTTATCATCAGTGTTTAAATTGCAACTTAACTTCACAATTACAAGTCAATACGAGTGTGTTTTTCGCAGCATCCTTACACTGTTAAAGTGTCGATTAATCCACCGTTTAAGGTACTTCTTGTACAACCATCTCAGGAGTATCATCAGCAAGATGAGGGCGAGGAGTGATGCAAGCCCGATGAGAAACCATATGAAGACCTTGTCTCGTTTGATGAGGAGTTGGGCTGATGTAGTGCTAGTAATCGTCTGGAAAGCTGGTGGTAAATATTCGGCAATGAGATGTTTATGGAAAAACTTTTTTATCTTTTATTATTATGAAGCTTTGAGAGGATAAATGAATTCGATCGTGATTCATGCATAAACTCATTTCAGGAACATGATTCGATAGGGATTATGACTTCTTAAAGAATTGCGGAAAAGAATAATCAGCTGCTGAGCTGTATATCTATAATGATTGATTCGAATGAAGACGCGATTCTTCAGCCAGTGGGTAGTCAAGTGGATTAAAAATTTCGGATATTTAGTGAAGAGGAAAGAATAAGAATAAGTTACATGGAAAGAAGGAGGAGAAAAAACTTTTTTACTGCTTACATAAAATAAATAAACAAACTTTGATTACAATTTTATGATTATAAAGACCCAGAAGAAGCACAGCAGGAAATAAAAGTACGAATGAGAACTCTCCTGCATTATATTAGGTGGTCATCCAGGTGAATACATTCTACCAGATGATAAAAATAACAACAACAATTAAACATCCATGTGGGTTGCCATAATACAGGGTTTCATCTTCCACCCATAGACAATATATTTTCTTTTGTAGATATGGCAGAGACAAAATCGTAAGGTATAATAAAAATGTCAGAAGTAAAAATTCGAGAATAAGCAATAGCAGAGTTGAAATGTAAGAGGTGGATTCATCATAGGTACTGGATTACATCACTTTACAGTTTTAATGCAAATACGGGCCAGTCTTTGGTAACTTAAAGTGAAAATATTTTCCACAGATAGTTTTCTCAATTTCCTTAGACTTTTGATCTCCAACATCATTATCCTCTGGTATCGTTATTTATGATATCAAATACCTCTGACACTACACATGACATTTGTTAACTTGACATCTGAATAAGAAGCGCGGCTGCAGGGGAATCTGGCCTTAGTAAAGGATGGTCACATTGTACCAGTGTAGTGTAATTACTGGCCCCTGCATCTTATCATTTACCTCTGAGATTGGTTAATCTTCACTAGCAACAGCTTAGAAGTCATTCAATCTCACAGAATAATTTTGATATACACGTCATGTCGAGTAGCTTTCCTTTTCTCTTTTTGTACATTCACATTGCTCACGGTCTAAGAAAGGCCTTAACGTATTATCCATCTTTATTTCTCGACAGTTCACACAGAAATTACAATGTACATCACTGAGGACTGGATATGTCGCCTCTGATATCAAGGATCGTTTATGAGTTTATGAGTGTAAGAGGAAATATTGATTTGCAAACCTTGCGAGGTATTGTCCTGATTAGTAGGTGTAATCTCAGCTGGTGTGCCTAAATAAAGGAGGAATTGATATTGGGAAGTTAAAGCACACTTAAAGCACATCGGCCTGCTAGAGATTTCTTTTTTTTCTTTTCATTCACTTTTATGAGTTTCAAAAGACGCATTTTGAAAATTTGGTAAAAAATACGTTAGTTTTCCATCAAAGGATCAGTTTTCCATTAAAGGATCAGTTTCTGGAAAAGAAAAATAATGCATATATGTAATCCAGTGAAGTTGTATTATGTTACGTTTATTTGATTTATTTTGGCAGATCATAAAACTTATATGATAATGATATATAGAACAGTGATGTACTATTATAATAATCAAGGAATATGTCCTATTAAAGTGTTATTTCAATGTCACTTGACATGAATTATGCAAAAATCTATGTGGAAACAGATATTGTTTCTTTGAATTAACTTCAGGCATTTCCTAAATCAGTATTGCTCTATTTCTATGAAAATTGAAAAGAGGAAGATAGTCGGCAACAAGGATGATTAGTTATCCCAGTAGCTGTAATTCTGTAACTTCTTCTTTTTACATCTATACTTAAGAAGCCAACGGATGAGCAAAATATTTACATTTCTGAACATTTCGACGGAACAAAAATATAAAGATATGTGTACAACACTGTACATCACTAAATACTGGTCATATCAACTCTGCTGTCAAAGATCGTATGAAAAAGGTAAAGGAGAAAAGGGAATATGGTCACTTGCAAACCTGTCGATATATTTCCCTGATGACTTGATGAAATCTCAGCCGTTGTGCCTAGAAAAAAATATTAATCGATTAGGAAGTTTAAAGCAATGTAGAGTGGCCTAATGGGGATTTTTTTTTCATTCACTTTGATGTGTTTCGAATGACGTACACTTTTGAAAATTTGGTAAAGTTTTGCATGTACAGTTAGTTTTGTATGAGGATAAATAAATGGATGTTAAGGTCAGTAAAATTACTTTTTGTTACGACATGTGATTTATTTTGACAAAAGACAAATCTTAGAATATTTCTCAAGACTTGGAAGTGGGAAGGAATAAACAAAATCCTATAAATCAACGTGATATGATACACGTATACGTGCAAATAATATGTGCACGCATACATACATACACACACACACACACACACACACACACACACACACAAATATTCTTTGTAATTTCAATTCGTATTTCATTCACGACAAGAGGTAGCCAAAGTACTATACAAAACCAACAACAACTTTGGTGGGCTTGTTCATGAAATTGCAATAGAGCCTGGTTGGTAGTAAAATAACATGATAGTCTAAATGATTATACTTTTATTGTATGATTGCTTATTGTTAAGCAATTCTGATATTCTACATCAAAAAGGAAATGCGCATATTTTATCTTTGTAATCACAAGCATCGTATCCCCTGTTATGATTCTTTACAAACATAATTGAATAATTGAACAGAATTGATAAGAAAGTGAAATTATCGACTTCCAAACCTTGCGCCGAATTTGCTTGATGAGTGGTTGAAATCCCAGCAGGTATGCCTGAATAGATGAGGAAAGGATTGAGAGAGCTGAATTAAAATAATTATTAGTAGATTACTTCTAAATGGATAAAACTAAGATAGAAATAAAACTAAGACAATGGAAGTTAAAATGTTTCCATCAAAAATAACGGATTTGATTTTGAATCTGAGTGCTCAACAGGTCGTGAAAATGTACGCTTTATATACCGTGTAAGGTCATTTAGGAATAAGAAAAATACGAGTAGGCCTATCTGTAATTGAACATGACAATGCAAATGCTTGCAAAGAATGCGTAAAGACGAACATTTGTCTAATTAGCATCGTTCTTTTGCGTGACAATAGATGCAAGACAATAGAGTGCGACAATACGAGATGTCTCCATGTGATACCAGTCACCGTGCAAGTGGCAAGTGTGTTGCACTTTCACAAGAATTCCGTAACCCTGGAGTGCAATCAGGGATCATAAGCAATTGATAAGTACATAATATTGTATTGCACTGGAATATTCATCTATAGATTTTAATTTGTTTTTTCTGGTGGCAAGTAACTTTTAAAGTTAATCAAAAAGTGCACAAATTTAAGGCAGTATCATCTTTACATTCGAACGGCCCCTTTCATCAAGGCTTTTTAGAACATATTTTTTTAATCAAATGTTAACGGAATGCCCATCAACGCATCCTGAAGATTGATAATGAGACAGATGCAATCTATTTGATGGTACATGTATTGATTGATCCTTTGGAAGAAAACGCTTATTCTACCGCTATTTTAGATAAAGATGTTCTGGTACAATACTTTAACCCGTGATCAAACTTATGTTTACGCTGCAAAGTGTACCAAGTAAGATTATCAGGGAGATATGAAGAAACAAACAATAAACAGACTTCAAGGTTACTTGATAGATGCCTGCATAAAGTGATTGTTTGGGTGAACAATATTTGTTACTGCCCATATTTCAAATTAGCGTTTTTCTTTTAAGTAAGCCAGAGGTGCTTGGTCAGCAATGAAGGTTATCAAGTGTTCCATACATCCCTCATATTTCCATTCAAATTTTATGCATGATGACGTTTCTATCAAATTAATACTTCCGCGTTGTCTGATGTATCACTGATATCAATACATACAATTATTTATGTTTCATGTTCCTGTTGATGCAAGGTGGGAAGTTATGGAACAACTTCTGACAAAATATGACTCCCTCCAATGAAAACATGCAGCTGTTACATGCAGAGGCCAAATTCTGGCTTGCAAGAAGTTACAGTTTTGTGTCATTTTGTGTTCTTACTGTGAATGCTACTCGTCCCGCTTCTCTGGGTTGTCATGGTATCAACGGGTCGTACTAAGATGTGGAATCCGACACGGGCCTCAGCCTCATCACTCGTGAAGATCATCTGTAGGTGGGAGCTCACACTAAGAAATGTCAAATTTTGGCGCGAGTCTTCCATGTTCCCTGTCCAGTGTTTCCAGTCGTCTCCAGAGTTGGTAAAATCTAGAGCTCCGTCACCAATATGCAGATAGTCTTTATCTTTTTCCATGTTGAACACCAGGACTTCTACATTTATACGGAAGTTGTCTTGAGTTTTGATATCCCAGAGACGGTAACCATTATTTGGGTAAACTTCAGGGTAAAGAGGAGATTTAACGGAGATTTCCATTCCTTCTTGCAGGATCAATTCTATGTTTTACATGAAAAAAAAAAACAAGGAAAAAATGGAATCACCAAAATTGCGATTTTCTTATAAAATATCACATGACATAAGCCTACTGTCACAACGAGATTGGCTGTATACATTATACTGTAATGTATACGAAACACATGTGTTTCATTTCATTTCGCTCTTTTTTAATTACCAACGAAATCAGCATAAACACAACATGATAATAATCATGATTACATAAGTTCTTATATATATATATATATATATATATATATATATATAGAGAGAGAGAGAGAGAGAGAGAGAGAGCACAGTTCACCACAAAATACAGTACATATGAAAATGGGACAAAAGAATTTTGAAGTCAAAGACTAAGCATGGACATCCATGAGAAAGTTCGATGTTATACTTCATGGACAGTCAAATAACAAAATACTTATGTTAAAATGAATGGCAGAATCCGAAAGCTTTAGTTCCATAACGAAAGAAAGTGTGAAATATTTGACGGAACCGCTATCATTTTGTTCTGATTTTTTTTTTCTGTCTAATGCAGCCAATGCAGACTATTAAATATGACAACTCTAAGTGATTGGACGTTTGAATTTGTTTCTTCTGCTTGGTAGAGCAAATATTTCACACAATATAGTATACCATGTGAATAAAGAGGATATTCTTCGTTTCAGGTAACACGAATATGTTTTCAGAAAAGCCCAACCTCTCCTTTATGGTGGCTTGTAACGTTTAAACTAATTTATATCACGTTTCCAAAACTTTCGAAGGACTGTTGACTACATGTGAAATATCAAATAAAAGGAAGAAAATGTCAATGGTTATCGTAACCTTCATGTGATAGCTTACGGGATAGTTTAAAGTGAATTATAAGTAAAATTACCTACACTGTAAGTGTATACGACAAGAAAATTTATTCTATTTGAATTGATAGTGTTGATAACTCAGAATCTACATTCTAAAAGAATCAAAATTATTTCTAATTAATTCAATTTTCACTTTATTTTTTGTATTTCTCAATGAAACGGACATGAAATATCACAAAATATGATAATATATAATATCTAGCTTGGATATACAATAACAAATAATCTTAAAGTAGAAAATAGCGGTCAGTCAAAGTAAGAATGCTATAAATTCTCTTTTTTTTTAACAAAACAGTACAAACTCTGATAGTTATTATGCTTGGGCATGGTATTGCCTATTTCAAGCTCCTAAATTTCAGTAGGATAACCCCCCCCCCCCCCTCACACACATACACGTCACAAGACTTAGTATATACATGTAATATGTATAATATGCATTTTTTTTGTGGTAAAGTGTGGGTAAAATACGAAATAAGCACTTTGCAATGTCGCTAAGCGTAATAATCATAATGAACCAGCATGCTAAAATCCTATATTTCATAGATTAAGCGGCCCGTTTTTTAATGAAAATGCGCGTGACGAGACAACGTGATTACGGGATCGATTATTGCAAGTCCTTCAATGGCTTTGATGTAGTCTTTTCAGGTTTTGTTCTCACCTCTATTTTACATACTAAAAAGCGTTAATTCCTCCGAATCCCATTCATTCATTACTATGAAGGCATGTATTAATTAAGATACTAAAAGCAACTTGGTAGTGATCTGTTAATTTATGTTAGACGCACTCTATACTTTTATAGGTATGATAGAAGTGTAATTGGAAATATTACGCTTGCTTGAAAACTCATACAGCGTCTTTGTAGCTATACTGTCACGTCAGAGCTCAGGTGAAACTGACAAAAACTGACATAATCATCTGTTAGTCGTTATAAGCATGATTAGTCAATATGGGCAGTAGAATTGGCATTTATCTACTTGAATGATTATCAGGTTACCAGGAAATGGTGTAGGATGCGTCAGTGGAGTTCGACCTAATTTAGAAACGAAAATAATCATCTTTTATCTGTCTAGTGCTGTTAAAGTTCGACAAAAAAAAAAAAATAGGTTGAACTTATAATTCATTCAAAATCAATTTCCACTCATTTCCAATTCATTCGACTTGCAGTACAGCGATGTCCATGATTGATGTCTGACGAAAAAAAAAGACAATTGAGCAAACAATGAAGTAAATTGACCTGAACTGAAATCTAATGTCAAAGCTGCGATACTGAGTATTGATATTGTGTATCCTACTTTTACACGAGCTTTACCTCGAGTCATCACAGCTTGAACAGTTACATTGAGGTTTGGTCTATCCAAGGTTATTGAGGGCTTCAAAGTCACTTTCATCCAGGCATAGTTAGTCAGCGATGTGACATCACTTGGTAAGTAGTGGAGGTCGGTGCCACTGATGTTAACAATAATTTTGTCTGCCACATTAAAAGGACCATCTCCTATGTATATCTTATGGCCAGGTGGAAAATCAAAGCTTTGGAAAGTGAAATGAATCCTGTGACTGGAATTTGCCCTAAAGGTCCAAAGAAAAGTGAAGGGATCCCCATCTTCCTTAGCCCTTTCCCACTGATCAGAGTCTTCAGATGAAATTAAGACAGGTGAATCAAGCGCGAGAGTTGTTGTACCTGCAACTGAAACCAAATTTATAAGAAAATAGACAGATGAATATATATACAGAATAGAACCTACGGATGGTATATCAAAAAGAAATGAATGGTATGATTATGAGCGTTCTTGACAAGCAATGAAGGGTGGAATTGTGCATCAAATAAGATTGCATAGCCCAAAGCATGCAAGACGGAAAATTCCATATCTATACGAAACTGAGATTTTAGAGTTGCGTATACACTTTGAAGAATGTTGCGGGGAAAGGTGTCTATATATGTTTGATGAGTATACCGATATTTCTTCAAAATGTTTTACTGAGATAGATGGTTCGTTATCAAGAACTTTTTTAACAGTTTGTAGAATCAACCTGCAAAACTCTGATATAATATGTATAACTACGAGGGGCGACTGAAAAGTTTTGAGCCTAACATAGAAAGGATTAAGATATGAAGGCCAAATTTGGTCCATGAAGTCTTCATTATATCTTAATCCTACCAACCATATTTCTTGGTCAAAACCATTTTTATCCTTATTTTACAGGTTCTTGAACTTTCTGTATCAGGTGATTCATAAAAAATGGACAAAATGATCACAAAAGGTGTCTTGTTTCACCAGGACAATGCTCCAGCGCATTCATCAGCGGTTGCAATGGCAACCATTCATGACTGTGGGTTCCAATTAGTTCCGCACCCACCGTATTCACCAGATCTAGCCCCATCGCACTTCCACCTCTTTCCGAACCTCAAAAAAGATTTGGCTGGACAACGCTTCACCACTGATGAGGAGGTCATTGATGCTGTTGACTCCTACCTGGAGGACCAAAAAAAAGAACTTCTACTGCAGCGGCATAGAGGCACTACGTCACCGATGGAGGAAGTGTGTGGACTCACAAGGGGACTATGTAGAAAAATAGAGCAATAAAGTACTTCTGTCTCTTACCATCTCTTGAAGGCTCAAAACTTTTCAGTCGCCCCTCGTAGATAAGCTCGGCATAATTCGAGAGAACTCTCGCCACGATACAGTAATATACTATGTTTCCAGTCAATAATTTCGGATTATTTCTTAGCATGATTAGACCAGTTTCGATAAGTTGCTCATTATGAGCAAGCTTGGATTCCGATGTAGAAAAAAAAGGACGTGAATTTAATCTGCAGAGCAAATGAAAAAGGATCAGCAATGATTAATTAGCTTACATGCACATTTTCCAAATGACCCTTTTTTTTAAGTTCCTCGATTGATTCAATAGGATGATAGGCACTCACTCGGTTCCAAAGCGACAAAATGCATACGCTTGCCAGACGTAACATTCTATGAATTCATGTTCAAATAAAAAAATAAAACTGCATAGACGCAGGTGACCAGGATCACCCGCCAAATATCACTTGGGGAAGCGCCCGTCTTATTGTTTAGTAGTGTACGCATCGTACGAAACTTTTTTTTTTTCATCATTATAATTACCAAATACTACGTTCTCATGAACATTTCTGTTTTTCTGCCGGGTGGGTATGCTGGCAAACACTATTTATAAGGATTATACATGCATAATTATTATGTCAAAGATGGTATACCTTTTAGTGAATGTGATAACCAGAACGTCTGGTAAAGACGTTTTAGTTTTTGCTGATGCTCTCCATGAATAAGATCGCATGCTGAATTTGTAATATTGCAAATACCAAATGAAAATGAACGAAGTAACCTTACTTGCTTACCGGGCGGGCAGTGGCACTACCACTGAGCTGAAGCCACATCATGACGATGACTATGAACAAAAGCCCAAAGCCTCACTTCTCCTTTACTCTCTCTTGGTCTTATTAAACATCCATCAGCCACCATTTACTTGGGACTAAACGTCATGCACTGTGTCGGTGCCATTAACACTGGCTGCAGTGGCATGCAGCAGCTGTAAACAAATGTCTGACAGCTTTGCTCTCACTTTCATTCTGTCCATCAAGCAAATCAGTTTTACATCTACTACAGTCATGGAAATGGTAGGACTTTTAGAGGCGCATATAGGTCTATGAGGTAGAAAACAATGAAAAGAAGAAAAAATAAAACATAGAAGCTTTGATTTTCTATCTTGCTTAACATCTTCGTGTCATTGGTCTCATTATTGTACCAGAATGTCCTCATTCTATTTATTCACCACGGTTACATTGCTTTTATTTTTTATTTAATCATTGACCTTCCGAAGCTTAATTTGATCATGGAAAATTTTGCGAATGAATGAAAGTACTCACTACAGCAATGCATGAATTACATCTACATGACATTATCCATCTGTACATTTCCATAACTTCGTGCAGAATACTGTGAAATAGATCAAAATTGTTTGAAAACTTCATGGATTCACACTACAAAAACAAGAGTAAACGTAGAGCATGACTGTGACAGGTGTGATACCAGATTTTCATATTTTTGAAGCATAAAGTGTATGTATCCAACGTTGAAGTTTCACAATGATTATGGTTACATCACTGGCTCCAATTTTGCATTGCCCGATATGCTTAGCCAATTCTCCGTGAACTTTCCTTTCAAAGACATTTGGCCTGTTTCCTACCATTTTGCAAAGTTATTCCGCTCGATTTGGTAAAACAGCCTATTTCTATATAGACCGCTGAGCTTACACGGATAGAATGTTTATTTGACAGAAGGACATATCTGCAGATACACCTTCCTGCCACGTCAATCAATTGGCAATATATATGAAATGATTGTTTCGGCAGAAGAGCATATCTGCAAAATTCACCTTTCTGCCAAATTAATCAAACCACGTGAAAACTGAATTTTCTAATTGGACAATAAATCAAATAAAATCGAATCAAATTAAATCAAATCAATTTGCAATGTACGAGTAAGCCTAAGTGTTTAGGCAAGAGGGAGTATATATGTATACAGCATTGATAAATATCATGCGTCATCTTTCTTATTAGACAGAAAGGTCTCTCTACATTGTGCCGGTCTATACTCTGTTTGATGACGAATGTGTTTTTACCACCTGCAGCAGCTTGTACTTGCGTGCATCGCTTAAAATAATACACTGTCCATCAAGCGATTCATGCAACGCACGTACTCAGTGCTGGTAAATTTTTATGCGTTATTTTCCATGTCTGTAGAAACGCCATTCTGCCGAAACACTCACTTGCTTATTGCCAATAAATTATTTGGTAGAAAGGCGTACCCCGTTCTGTAGTAAGGCCTTCCTGCCTAAAACGGTCTATTGCCAATTACTAGTACGAATAGATAATGTGGAGAGAGGTATAGGGAAGTAATTATTCTGTAGATTCTGGAGAAATTCCTATCTGCTTGTTATAATATTAGGGTGTATAACACTCATTTCATCGATAGGTAAATTATCATTCCAATGTGTAAAATAAATTCTCTAAAAAAATCAACGATAAGCCATGAAAGACTAAAAAAAAAAAGAATTTAAATTCATAATAGGCAACTAAAAGAGGACTCAGTGGTACTTTGAGGACATGAAGGAAGTGATTAAAATTGGAAAGTAGAATCGCTGTTGTTGACAAGTTAGCTTTTCTGTCTGTTTGTAAGCTATATTTGAACCAAACTATACTCCGACTACCCTCAAGGATTCAATATTGCTTTGATTTCATTTCAAGATGGGAATTTGATGATTAATGCTGTCGATAAGCTCAGAGAAATAAATGAAAAACTCATGTATAGTGCGAACCGTTAACATAAGCTCAACATAGCATGACATAGCCTTGAACGATTGTAAAGCATAAGTTTTATTGACATGTTATTTTCGACAAAAAAGGCACGATAAACATGTTCCCTCCTCTGAAATAGCAATAGCAGTTGTCTAGATCGTCTTCACACAATCCTTTGAAAAAGGATTAAATAAGGATAATGATCATTAAAATGGCAAAGGTTTTGCAGCTCACACAGCTGAAAGTTCTGTTTATTTCCCCGTCAATCAAAGACGACTTTCCGATCTTCGACACATTATATTCACATTTTCTGACGTAAAGAAGTGAATGATTGTGAACCGAAATAGTCATAGCGTCACTAAGTCATGGTAGACAGTCAACGTCCAGTTCAGTGAAATGATAAATCAGTATTCTTGAATTTTGAAGGGCACATTCATGAAACTTCGGTGCATGGAGATTTTCGCGCCTTACCTGATTCTACGTAGAATGATGGATAAGTCTTGTCCACAAGCAATACAGTGGCTAACATGATTAGCAGATCCATTATCTGGTATACAACATGTGATACGTTGAATCCCTTCATGTTGCTATGGAGATGAGGGTGAAAACTCAACCAAGTATATAAGCCCAGTGATACTGAAATTTGAGATGGTAAGTCTCGGTCAAGGTAGCACTGTTAATACAAAGGCAGTCTAGTTGTATATACAGGTATCCGCGGTTCAGACAGGAGAACACAACGGCTCTTGTCATGTTCGTGACAAGGAAAACTTACCCGTAAGTGTTTTGACGGCTATATAAATGTTTCATGGTAGTTTTACTCTCACTTCCAAGCTGTATATCATACATTGCATCCTAACATCTATTCTCAGACAGATGGTATTGTAGCTTACCAGAATAAAGTAAGGCAGAGCAAAGCAAAACAAAACAAACTGGAGAGATGGATGTATAGCGTGCAATTATTGATTGATTGATTTAGCGTGCAAAAACAGACATAAGAATATGCTAGCATCTTGTGTCTTTGTGTGTTGTACTTCTACCAACATTTCTATCTTCTTCAAACATCACCACACTTTTCTTGACCTTATCAATCTTTGATGATGGGATAATACCTTTTGGCTTATCAAGATCGCATGAAGGCATTTACATGGTTGTTGTAAGAGAAGAAAATTAAATTCACACGTTTAATATTGTATTTGCAAATTTCCATGTCTTGTGTAGTGATCCTGAATTATCACCTACACACATTTCATACAGAGATCTTCGAAAAGGGTCTTCAGACATGTCAAATTTAGAATTAAAAAAATCCCCCCCAAAAAAAAAGGAGAAGAAGAAAGTTTATATCTCCCGCTGAGTTCTTAACTGAAGTGAAGTTGAAGTTTATTATCTATATTTACATGTTTACATGCATAATACATTACAAAAGACACATGCATGAATACACGATAAAAGATATCAGAAAATAGCATGAATTCTAATAAAGTCCGATACCTGTCTAATACAATGGTTCTAAAAAGGTAAGAGGTATAGTACAATATTACCTCTACAAAACGTATAGTTTGCAAGTACATGAAACATAAACATACACATAATATTTACAACTACAGAATGTACATTATTTACATCATAAAACAGTTGAAAACTTTATGTGGTATACATCTCCTACTATATTACAGTATGAATGGATATGTGGGTCTAAAGTAGGGATCTAAATATAATGAGCAAGGAATATTAAATGTATATTACTAGGTTTAACGCATTTATATATCATCATGACGTGACTGCACTCATAACGTTTGTTTAGTGTCACTCATTTCAGACTTTTGAACAAATCAGCCGACGGTGTGTCACGTGTTTAGCTCGTGCGCCCTCTCTTGACAACTTTTGCAGCTTGGTTGCATGGGGTTGAAATCTTTTCGACCAAAGAACAGGGGCCCGTTGCATAAAACTTACCATTGAATTTCAATGGTAACTACCGTCAAAATTAGGCGTCACAGCCAATCAGCATCAAGGATTGTAAAATTTACCGCTAATTTGAAGACTTACCGCTAGAAAGGAGCGGTAAGTCCAGCGGTAAGGGTTTTATGCAACAGGGCCCAGAACAGTTATCAAATCATGGTAACACTAGACTTGAAGGATTGCTGGGGCAAAAACCTTTCAATCTCTTTATCATGCAAACACTTTCCTCGGTTTACATTTGCAATTTGTTAAGATCACTTCGGGTTTTTTTTTTTTTTTTAATCTACCAAAGCTCCTAAACTCAATTCTTTTTAATCAAACTACATGTACCATTTAATGAGGTAATTAAAGTTTCACTTTCCCAAGATTAGTACGGGAACCAATAATCATGACACAAGTTGTGTCGGTGTTAAAGGATTGGACAATTTTCCTTGATCCACCCCATTACTTTGAGTGCAGCGGTTAATTTTTCTTCCAACACTTTTGCATCATTAGCACTAACAGTGAGGGTCGAATCGTCAGCGAACATATTCATGATACTTTCTGGAGTAAAGTAAGGGAGACTTCACATTTTATATTGAAAATAAAAGGGGTCCAAGAATTTACCCTTGTGGCATACCTAATTTGATAGTGAGGGGATGATACTTAACCTTGGCTCCTTTGAATTTTTGAACCTTTTCCCCTCTGGGTTACTTGCTGTTAATCACTTAAATATGATTTGAACCAATGGACAGTCGTCTTATTGCACGGATACACGATAATTTACATAAAAAGTAGTACATGATCTACACTATCAAAGGCCTTCCGATTTATAAGGCCACTCCGGAAATTAATTTTGATTTGCTAATTTCATAATTTCATACTCACGAGTGGTAAGATTGAATTGGGCAGTAGTTGTTAATGAACGAAGGAATATCACCAGCTCTAAATATTGGCATTACCCGAGCCTTTTTCCATTCAAGTGAACAACTCACGGGGACAGAAATTTTTTGATAATATCACAAAGAGATTCTGCATTAACATTTTTTGCCATCTTTAAAAATTTGCAGCTGGTGTGATCTTCTCCGGATGTTTTTTTTTTTTCTGTGCCAAGATGTTCACGCTGTTTCAATACAAAATCTCTTGCTATGACATTTAAGTTAAATTGAGAATGAGTTGGACCAATGTCTTTGTCCTCATCAATTATCCTCTCAGGAGTATTCCTCTGCAGATATTTCGTAATAGTAGCATTAGAAATGGAAAAAAAAAGTTTGTTGAATGCTTCAGCAATATTAGCGTTGTCCGGTACTTTTTCACCATCAGCCTTTATGGTATTGGGAGAAATAGGTGATGACTTAGGCATAAAGTTATCTCAAGTTCCTATACACTTTTATTGTTGTTCCGACATAACATCAGTGTAATGTTGTTTTTCCTCATTCTCATGACATGAGTAACTTTGTTGTTTAGATACCTATAGGTATTCTAAAGCTCATCACTATGATTAATTTTAGCAGCTTTGAGAACTTATCACTTTCCGTCATGAGCTTAACAACCTCATCAGATATCCATGGACACGCTTGTTTTCTTAACAGCTTTTTGCGGAAAGGTATATGTACTTGTTGATTTCATTGTTGATTAGAGTTAACCACATATCCAACACATCATCAACGTCTATATTAGTCCATGGGCCAGGCCAGATATTGGTACCATCTGAGGTGGCAAAACCTTTTTGGTGTCATTTTGTTTGTCGGGCATAGAATATGCTTATCAAGCTATGATAGCATTTCCAAATGAGTAGCTTAGTCATAATAAATGAATTTTTAACCAATTTGGTCTCGTTGTTATATCCCTATACTTCTGAATCGAAACTAACCGCTATACAAAGAAGAGCACTGTCTTCTGTATGTTCCATAGAGCTGTAAGATGCAGCTCTGTGGTATAGGGCTCACACCTGTAAATAAAATGGACTGTCCCAGACCCCTTCACAAATTCGTACCAAAGATACCAAAATAAATGAAGAAAAAAATTAATTAAAAATTAATGATGTAGTTTGGCAAAAACCTGAATAGCTGTAGATATTGAGTATGAATTCCTCTACAAACTGCATTTTGGTTGGAAGATGAAAGCTTTTCTGATGGAATTTGAGGGAACTATATTTCATTGGGTACGTGTACGGAAAATAGGTGATTTTTTGAGTGACAAGAACTCGTAGTCTGGCTTTGCGGACCCCTGGACAGAATTAGAGCAGAACAACCCACCCTGGCAATCTGATGGATGAAAGGTAATATCTCACTTATTCAGGTTAGTGAAGATGAAACACCTTATTTCTCCCAGCTATTTTACAGAATTTTTTGAAATTTGAATTTTAACACACGTCTCTATGGGGAATTATTTACCCGTGTGAGCCCTATAGAGAATGCACGCAATACATGCAAGTCTATGGGAAGTATTCATCCCATACAAGCTCTGCTGGTTTATGTTGATCTTGTATTGTGTCAGATCTCTCTTCCTCCCTCCCCCTTCTCCTCCCTGCTCCCCCCTCCCTCTACCTCTCTCCTCTACTCCCCCCCCCCCAACTCTATCTTGCTACAATTTCTTTTCTTAATATTATGTTCTTGTGGTACTAGATCTTAGTAAATAGCAGTCATCAGTATCACACAACTTTGAATGACTTCTTGTATTGTGTATCTTGTATTGTGTCAGATCTCTTCCTCCCTCCCCCTTCTGCTCCCTACCCCCCTCCCTCTACCTCTCTCCTCTACCCCCCCCTCCCACTCTTCCTTGCTACAATTTCTTTTCTTAATATCATGTTCTTGTGGTACTAGATCTTAGTAAATAGCAGTCATCAGTATCACACAACTGAATGACTGTGTTAATCTTGTATTGTGTATCTTGTATTGTGTCAGATCTCTTCCTCCCTCCCCTTCCCCTCCCTACCCCCTCTCTCTACCTCTCTCCTCTACTCCCCCCCCCCCCTCCTCAACTCTGCCTTGCCGCTATTTCTTTTCTTAATATTATGTTCTTGTCACTAGATCTTAGTACATAGCAGTCAGTCATCAGTATCACACAACTTTGAATGACTGTGTTATTTTAATGTATTTCTTTGTTTTGGCTACCACTGAAACAGCTCAAAATACATAAAGTTAGTCTGTTTGACAAAACAAAGTCTTATCAAGTACTTTGTAGGCTATAAGGTGATGATGACACACCCACAATCAAGGATTACTGCCTGGATCTATGTATTCATCTTATGAAGAACTGATCAAAACTGCAAAATTTATTTTAAAAAAACCCTAAAGGGCATGATTTTCTAAAAGTGTCCCTTTGAGAAGCTTTATAATCCTTGAAAGTGTAATTTCTCATATGATGTAGGGGCAAATATCATAAAAAACACATTTATGATGTTTAAAAGTCAAATAAGAAATATGACCTCCACTATAGGGCTCACACCTGTAAATAAAATGGACTGTCCCAGACCCCTTCACAAATTCGTACCAAAGATACCAAAATAAATGAAGAAAAAAATTAATTAAAAATTAATGATGTAGTTTGGCAAAAACCTGAATAGCTGTAGATATTGAGTATGAATTCCTCTACAAACTGCATTTTGGTTGGAAGATGAAAGCTTTTCTGATGGAATTTGAGGGAACTATATTTCATTGGGTACGTGTACGGAAAATAGGTGATTTTTTGAGTGACAAGAACTCGTAGTCTGGCTTTGCGGACCCCTGGACAGAATTAGAGCAGAACAACCCACCCTGGCAATCTGATGGATGAAAGGTAATATCTCACTTATTCAGGTTAGTGAAGATGAAACACCTTATTTCTCCCAGCTATTTTACAGAATTTTTTGAAATTTGAATTTTAACACACGTCTCTATGGGGAATTATTTACCCGTGTGAGCCCTATAGAGAATGCACGCAATACATGCAAGTCTATGGGAAGTATTCATCCCATACAAGCTCTGCTGGTTTATGTTGATCTTGTATTGTGTCAGATCTCTCTTCCTCCCTCCCCCTTCTCCTCCCTGCTCCCCCCTCCCTCTACCTCTCTCCTCTACTCCCCCCCCCCCCCAACTCTATCTTGCTACAATTTCTTTTCTTAATATTATGTTCTTGTGGTACTAGATCTTAGTAAATAGCAGTCATCAGTATCACACAACTTTGAATGACTTCTTGTATTGTGTATCTTGTATTGTGTCAGATCTCTTCCTCCCTCCCCCTTCTGCTCCCTACCCCCCTCCCTCTACCTCTCTCCTCTACCCCCCCCCCCCCTCCCACTCTTCCTTGCTACAATTTCTTTTCTTAATATCATGTTCTTGTGGTACTAGATCTTAGTAAATAGCAGTCATCAGTATCACACAACTGAATGACTGTGTTAATCTTGTATTGTGTATCTTGTATTGTGTCAGATCTCTTCCTCCCTCCCCTTCCCCTCCCTACCCCCTCTCTCTACCTCTCTCCTCTACTCCCCCCCCCTCCTCAACTCTGCCTTGCCGCTATTTCTTTTCTTAATATTATGTTCTTGTCACTAGATCTTAGTACATAGCAGTCAGTCATCAGTATCACACAACTTTGAATGACTGTGTTATTTTAATGTATTTCTTTGTTTTGGCTACCACTGAAACAGCTCAAAATACATAAAGTTAGTCTGTTTGACAAAACAAAGTCTTATCAAGTACTTTGTAGGCTATAAGGTGATGATGACACACCCACAATCAAGGATTACTGCCTGGATCTATGTATTCATCTTATGAAGAACTGATCAAAACTGCAAGATTTATTTTAAAAAAACCCTAAAGGGCATGATTTTCTAAAAGTGTCCCTTTGAGAAGCTTTATAATCCTTGAAAGTGTAATTTCTCATATGATGTAGGGGCAAATATCATAAAAAACACATTTATGATGTTTAAAAGTCAAATAAGAAATATGACCTCCACTATAGGGCTCACACCTGTAAATAAAATGGACTGTCCCAGACCCCTTCACAAATTCGTACCAAAGATACCAAAATAAATGAAGAAAAAAATTAATTAAAAATTAATGATGTAGTTTGGCAAAAACCTGAATAGCTGTAGATATTGAGTATGAATTCCTCTACAAACTGCATTTTGGTTGGAAGATGAAAGCTTTTCTGATGGAATTTGAGGGAACTATATTTCATTGGGTACGTGTACGGAAAATAGGTGATTTTTTGAGTGACAAGAACTCGTAGTCTGGCTTTGCGGACCCCTGGACAGAATTAGAGCAGAACAACCCACCCTGGCAATCTGATGGATGAAAGGTAATATCTCACTTATTCAGGTTAGTGAAGATGAAACACCTTATTTCTCCCAGCTATTTTACAGAATTTTTTGAAATTTGAATTTTAACACACGTCTCTATGGGGAATTATTTACCCGTGTGAGCCCTATAGAGAATGCACGCAATACATGCAAGTCTATGGGAAGTATTCATCCCATACAAGCTCTGCTGGTTTATGTTGATCTTGTATTGTGTCAGATCTCTCTTCCTCCCTCCCCCTTCTCCTCCCTACTCCCCCCCCCCTCCCTCTACCTCTCTCCTCTACTCCCCCCCCTCCCCAACTCTATCTTGCTACAATTTCTTTTCTTAATATTATGTTCTTGTGGTACTAGATCTTAGTAAATAGCAGTCATCAGTATCACACAACTTTGAATGACTTCTTGTATTGTGTATCTTGTATTGTGTCAGATATCTTCCTCCCTCCCCCTTCTGCTCCCTACCCCCTCCCTCTACCTCTCTCCTCTACCCCCCCCTCCCACTCTTCCTTGCTACAATTTCTTTTCTTAATATCATGTTCTTGTGGTACTAGATCTTAGTAAATAGCAGTCATCAGTATCACACAACTGAATGACTGTGTTAATCTTGTATTGTGTATCTTGTATTGTGTCAGATCTCTTCCTCCCTCCCCTTCCCCTCCCTACCCCCCTCTCTCTACCTCTCTCCTCTACTCCCCCCCCCCTCCTCAACTCTGCCTTGCTGCTATTTCTTTTCTTAATATTATGTTCTTGTCACTAGATCTTAGTACATAGCAGTCAGTCATCAGTATCACACAACTTTGAATGACTGTGTTATTTTAATGTATTTCTTTGTTTTGGCTACCACTGAAACAGCTCAAAATACATAAAGTTAGTCTGTTTGACAAAACAAAGTCTTATCAAGTACTTTGTAGGCTATAAGGTGATGATGACACACCCACAATCAAGGATAACTGCCTGGATCTATGTATTCATCTTATGAAGAACTGATCAAAACTGCAAGATTTATTTTAAAAAAACCCTAAAGGGCATGATTTTCTAAAAGTGTCCCTTTGAGAAGCTTTATAATCCTTGAAAGTGTAATTTCTCATATGATGTAGGGGCAAATATCATAAAAAACACATTTATGATGTTTAAAAGTCAAATAAGAAATATGACCTCCACTATAGGGCTCACACCTGTAAATAAAATGGACTGTCCCAGACCCCTTCACAAATTCGTACCAAAGATACCAAAATAAATGAAGAAAAAATTAATTAAAAATCAATGATGTAGTTTGGCAAAAACCTGAATAGCTGTAGATATTGAGTATGAATTCCTCTACAAACTGCATTTTGGTTGGAAGATGAAAGCTTTTCTGATGGAATTTGAGGGAACTATATTTCATTGGGTACGTGTACGGAAAATAGGTGATTTTTTGAGTGACAAGAACTCGTAGTCTGGCTTTGCGGACCCCTGGACAGAATTAGAGCAGAACAACCCACCCTGGCAATCTGATGGATGAAAGGTAATATCTCACTTATTCAGGTTAGTGAAGATGAAACACCTTATTTCTCCCAGCTATTTTACAGAATTTTTTGAAATTTGAATTTTAACACACGTCTCTATGGGGAATTATTTACCCGTGTGAGCCCTATAATGTTCACGGGTGTTCTGTTGTAAACGCGGTGCGCTTAGTCTTTATTCAAGGCAGCGAAGGGAATATCCAAAGGTTATGATGTCCACAGCGCTTAGTCTTTATTCTAGACGGCGAAGGGAATATCCAAAGCGTATGATACAGTGTATATCCTTTTATCTAAAAACAACAACAAAAAAAAACAATTCCTCGTGAATTTTACCGTATTTTTCAATTATTTATCATTTTCCGGCGAAAATGCTACGATGAAAACGCTACTACCACGCCAATATCGCTTTATTTCCATCCAACAATATAAGATAATGCAAAAACAATGTACGGGTACACCACGATGAACAGAGTGATTTTTGTTTAAAACTGATGTATTTGTTGATAGGGTAGTATAAAAACAGTACAGATAATCCCTTTTATGAGGAACGTTAGATATGATAACGGTACACTGGTCTAGATAAAGACTAAGCGCACCGCGTGACAGCTGTGGATATCATAACCCTTTGGATATTCCCTTCGCTGCCTTGAATAAAGACTAAGCGCACCGCGTTTACAATAGAACACCTTTGGACATACGGAGTGCTCTTCTTTGTATAGCGGTTAGTTTCGATTCAGAAGTATAGGGATATAAAAACGAGACCAAATTGGTTAAAAAATCATTTATTATGACTAAGCTACTCATTTGGAAATGCTATCATAGCTTGATAAGCATATCTATGCCCAACAAACAAAATGACACCAAAAAGGTTGTGCCACGTAAGGTGGTACCAACAACCCATTTTTCGGGTCTTGGCCCATGGACTATATTTATTATGACCCCGGCAAGGACCTCTTATCAAATCACTGTAAAATTCCTCCTCATTAAACATTTGAATGAGTTAAATTCTGCATATTCATGACCTTCTATAGGTCTTTAAGCTGAAGTCCCGAATTGCATACACCAAAATAATCACTTATTCGCGATTCACTTCCCAAAGTTCTATGATACTGAAATCAATTGCATTAGAAGAGTAATTGTGTACTTCTTGTGGCAGTATCAATTAACTTACTCAGCTCGTACATGTCTATATAAGACATAAATTCTTAGGCTTTTGCCTCATGTTAATGTGGCATACAACTACAACTGAAATCACCTCATACAATGTATAATACAACTCATATATTCCGAGAGAGCAGAATCCAAATTCCTGTCTAGTTCGTCGAAGAAATCAACGTGAGAATTTGGAGGTCTGTAAAATTCCCCAATCAAGGATGGAAGGCTTATTTGGATAATGCAATTCAAACCAAAGATATTCTGAAGTACATGTAGATGAATTCAAATCGTCTCTTAATGAGTTATTCTGTAATCGAATCTTTTTGAAAATTAATACAGTCACACTACCACCATGTATTGTTCAATCATTACGTAATAGAACATAATCATCGATATGCAGTTCAGAATTATCACTCATGGAATCACAAAATGCCTCATTCAAACGAATAACGTCAAGTGATGTATTTCTCAGAAGCGATTCGAAGTTTATCAGTTTTCGCAATTAAGCTACGAATATTCAAATGAGCAAATTCTAAACCTCTCTTTTTGAGCGGAGCAACCGAACAATTTATCAAAATATTAATGATATCACCATTTTTTTTCAATTCATGTGGTTATTCATGAAGAGTATTGTGTGCTTTGCCAATGGTTAACTTTATCATTGTGATATGAATTTCGGTACCAACTTTCAAAGCGCTGTTAGAAATTGGTTATGATTTCGACTTCGATACGCTAGAACCCGCACAATGTTCATCAGAGTTAGAGCGAGAGGTTAACAACATGTTGCCGTCACGAATCGTAGATGCTCGTGCAATCCCTGTTAAGCTTTTGTCAGTGGAAGCCATCGGTGGGTGGGGTCGATTTCAGCCTCTTGGTGGAATCATCTTAAAATCCTGTGTGGATCCCGTGGCTTCAGCCAATGTCAGCATACGATCTCTGTTGAGTAGATGCAGTGGGTTGCTCTATGGTTCGCTTGATGAAATTTCGCATATTCGAAGCAAGATCGAACACCTAGCTCTAACTGTCTTATTGATGTAGACCCCATCTTGTTCAAGGTGTCTGTCACCGATGTTGTTGTCAATGAAACTCCTGCGCTGTTCATTGGCAGCTAATTTTAGGCGATCTTTAACCCCATCGACTCGGCACCTCAGATGAACTGATTCCCACCTGCGATATGCACAACAATAGACAAGGCAACTTCACACCCGTTAGTTGAATCACGTCCAGTAAGGATATCATGATTGTCATCTGCGGTCGATTTCTGTACTTTCATCATCTTCCGACATAATTATGTTGTTTGACCCGACATGCAGAATGACGTCTCCTTTCGTCTTTACACCCTCGGTAACCTTCTTAGCGGAGATATCTGCCACCTTCGCCCCTGGGTGTGGATGTCAGATCATATTGTGCCTTCGGCTCAGAAGGCGGCCATTGATGTACTTTATTATAGAGTCCCCTTCGATGTCAACATCTGGTAGATCGGTGAAGAGGCGCTGTCTATTGTCCTCCGTGCACTCTCTAATCTGGTCGCTTGATACTTCCAATGTAGAGGTAGATGCTCGGGAAGCACAGATTCCTGACAAGTGAAAAACGTTTTGATGATGTGACTGATAACTTTATTGCCGCAGTCTAAAAACTGGAAGCGTAGTCAAATTCTTTGCAAATATGCCAATTAGTTTTTATTGGACTGTAAACTTTTAGTTTCTGTTGGTTTGGTTACTTCCTTATGGTCCAATGGGTTTTAATAGAGTGTGACGTTTAAGTGGACATCGTTGGTCCTGTCGGTATCTCATGGCATAGATGTTGATGGGGTCAGTTTCAACATTTTGCCTATAAAGATTTCAATTGGTCCAGTTGGTTTTGATGATATCAAGTCTGATGGTGTCCATTGAATCATTAAGTGCCAATCAGGTATTGCTATTAGTACATCAAACTCCAATAAAAACCACTCCAAATTATCCACAAAATAAATGGTAATGGCGTTCTAATAGTCTCTAATGGATTGCTGACCTGAAAAAAAAAAATACCTGAACTGATTGAAGGTGATATAGACTTTTAAAAGAGGTAGGAATAGCAAGAACACAGGACATTGGGGTAAGGAAAGTACTCTCCCTACCCCCCCCCCCCCGACAAACACATACACACACACACACACACACACACACACACACACACACGTACTACGAGCATTGCGTGACAACGTCAAGTGCATGCACACATGAGCTGCATTACTGACGGGTCCCCAGACTTCCCCACCACTCGTGACGTGAGTCGGGGTGTGAACTACACCTCCTTGGTGCCTGAAGCACGTGAACGCTTTCGGTTCTGGGTGTTGATGAAGGCTCCTAAATCCATGATCTGTTCAAGCAAGTTCAAGAACAGGAGTTCCAACTGGCTATGATTATTCAAGTAACCGTATGTTTGCTAGGGATGCACAAAGACATTCACATGTGCAACGCATCTGTGACTGAACTGGTGATCGGCGTAGAATCGATGCCGCCATCTTTCTGAGCAATCTGAGGATTCATTTTGAAATTAGATACGATGTCTATTTTGCTCGTTTATTCATTAAGTGACATGAAATTTCACCTAATAATGAAACATATAAAGTATAGAGGCCCTGCAAATGTGTGATTTTACCGCATCAGCCAATCCTCATTCTTCTCACCCATGTTAATCAGAATAGATGTGAAATGCTTATTTCTTGTTTTGTTTTGTTTGTTTTGTACAGGGATATTTATCTAAAGAGAAATGTGATGGGATTCGGGTGCGTGGTCTGCTATACCCTATCAAAAGATATCAAACCTTCATCAAATTGTTTAAGCCTTAGTCATGGAAGCAGAAATTATTTGAATATCATGAGGAGAGGCTTTTCCTAGCAACAAGGTTATTGTTATAGGTCCTATTCCTCTGCCTGTCTGGTGTACTGTAAACTGACATACGATGAATACAGTGTGTGTGAATGAGACTGGCATGTTCTTAACCGTCTTGTACAGGAGATATCGCATGGTAGTTTTTTAATTAAAAATAAACCAAACAGTCTTCCCTTATGGACTTTATCATTGCAAATATTGTGATGATAATGGTAATCTATCAGCTCATTGACAATACTCTACAGGCCTCTTTGTTTAGAGACAGACATTATGGCCTACAAAGCACCACGTTTCGAGCAGTATATAAATCAAAAATGCAATAATGCGATTTTCTCCATACATTATTCTTTATGCAATAATTATCAATGACAACAGACAACCGTCTTTTCCGGCGGGACTATAGTATCCTCATATACATGACCATTACATGGACAACGCTATTAATAAAATATGTGAAAATTTCACAAAATTGTATTTGTCATAAAAATTACAGATTTCATCGACTTGTTATGCTGACAAAATATAGTCCTATTACTTCCCCTGTTTTCTGAAAGAGATAAATCATTACACTGCTCTTTCATTGTGCTGGAAAGGTGAAAATATGTTGAATTTTCTTTATATTTCTTAATACCTTTGGTTACAATGACATCATGAATTGTAGTAGTCTCCTTATCCAGCGATGACAGCAGCTTAAAAGTTCCCTATGTATGTACAATTGGCTAGTATCTTCTGTTAGCTTTGTCACGCAGGGTCACCAAAACAAGTCAATAATTACTGTAACATCCATTTACTATTTAAACTGCATGCAACTTAAGGGGATAAATAGTTTCCATAGTTGTACCTGCGAAATGTACAATCATGCCTGCAACAAGAATAAATTATTCGCACTGAAACCTTGAATGGACACGTGGTTTTCTTAACAAAGCTAAAACCGCTATTCAACACTTCAATCTATTTTTAAATCAAGGACTACTTAAGTGAATATTGAAGCATATCATATTTCATACTACTTCATTGACAATGATTAATTGTCTTATAAAAACACATAGACCAGCTTTTGAAAACAAACTTTTTTTTTTTTTTGTCAGGGACTCGGTTCCCAAAGAATGGAAGAACCAGGCTCATTCAATACTTAGTTCTGACTTCTGGTATGAGTTTAAACATTCAGTATCTTTATCCTTGGCGTTTTTTTTCTATTCTAACGACTCTTAAAGGACAAATTTACCACTTGCAGATGAAGCAAAAACCCAGCATTAGCGCTTCAAAATAGTTCTAAAAATGAGTTAGGGATAGAAACAACTAATGTAAAAATTTGAACCAGTATATTCTATGCTAAGTATGTTAAATATTCAAAATGTGAACAATAGTTATCGTAAAGATATTTCCAGACTTACCAGTCTACAGTTATGGTTTTATGAGAAAAATAGTGATATCTCCTTATATTTTAGACTTTATTGAAAAAAAACCCAAACAAATATATGGTAGGATGTTTTGTGATACAAGTACAACTGACCCACACATATGCATCAAAAGTGATATCTTGAACATTTTTTTTTTAATATCACTGCTCCCAAAGGTAAAGAGGACCTTTAACCTCGAGTGTATACGTATCATCTATTTGTTCACGATGTGTTTGGTATGATTTATGTGCATTGTGTTTATTCATATTGTGACTTCTCACATTTCGTACGATACGTTTGAATGAAGATATCTCGCTCTCACTTCCAATCGGAATCATTGTGATTGATTTCGAATGAATATATTTGTGGATGATATTTGCTGCTTGACCTTCACAATTAATACGAATGTTGAACCCATTTGACTGTTCATCTTCAGAGACTGTCACGGCTTCTAATGACATAAAAATACGGGCATCATACATTAATTAAACAGTACATCATCACTTTATTGAGTTATTAGCTACATAGGCGTTGGCGTTCCATGCCAAAGACCCGGGTTCGATTCCCGGCGGAGACCAACATTTCAACTCTTGTACTTTTCCGAAAAGGAGGAACAGTGAGAGGAAGAATGATATCAAAGCTACGCACCGATTTCTCCTTCCTTTCTCATCTTTCTCTCTCTCTCTCTCTCTCTCTCTCTCTCTCTCACACACACACACACACACACATTACACACATATATACCAAACTACAAAACAAAGCATTGAAAGAAATAACGCCATAGAAATAACAACATTGTAGCACATTACATTTCGTGTACAATATCATACTATAACTGTGATTAACATGATGAATGTAATTTGCTATACATCATATTAATACTCCATGCATCTGACAGCATTAGATTCAAATGATGCCAATTGTCTCCATTTATTGCGTATCTACTCTCACTTTCATATCAATGGATGGAATTGATCTAGCATGTCTAGAGAGATCTGAACGAGTGACTAAGTGCTATGCGATGTTTACCAAAGTCTAGATGTTTTCTTCAAGGCAAGCGCTCTTTACAAGCCTTGCAAAACCACTCATGAAGAGCAATGCTAAGACGTATTGAAAGCGCATTGTTCTGCAATCAAAAACAAACTTGATACGTGTACTTACGACGGAGAGGCACACACACTGGTGTGAAGTGGGGAATACCAAGTTCACACGCAAAATCAGCATCAACAGGAAACCATCCACAACACAAGCAGCCACGAGCAAGTGAGTTCCATCTTTGAGTGTCTGAGTTGATTTTATTTGAATTATTTTGTAGGCTGAGGAAAGCAGGCAAAATATATACTGCATGCATAGCAGAGATTGTGTGAACAAATGAATGAGTTGCCGGTCAATGTACACACGTGTTCTTGGATTCAGGACATGTTATAATACAGGAAAGGGTTTAGAGAATCTATAAATAAATTATAATCATATGTTTTTGCTTTGATTTCCTTCATCAAGAACGGGAAGTGTGGGGATATTACTAAAAAGTAGAACTGAAATAAAACGAAGAAACTGAAAAATTGTCACCGTTCACTAATTGATCAAGGCACATTTGGCTGCTGATCTCTGCCATTGCGAGGGACGGACGGCTGGTGGGAGCTGAAAGGGGCGGAGTATGCCCAAGCGACTGTACACGGAGGAGTCTCTTCAGGAAGCCCTGAAGCGGGTGAGACTTGGCGAGCTGTCTCAGCGCCAGGCTTCCGTCCAGTATGGCATTCCAAGGAGTACCATCTTCGACAAACTGAGTGGGCGGAGGCCCGAGGAGTACTGCAGAATGGGACGCGCCCCTTACTTGACACCTGCTGAGGAGGACAGGCTGGCACAGTGGGCTATCCAGATGTCTCGCATTGGATACGGCAGAACAAGGGAGCAGATCATGCAGGTAATACTCTTAGAACCTTTCTGTCGCAAGACGTCTGCCGAATCTAGCCTTCTGGCTCAAATAACAAACCAACAACAACAATGAAATTAAAAAAAAAATCTTGAGGAGCTCAAGATGGGGTGTCGACAATATTTGTCGTTGTCCTACCAGGCGACACACCTGACATTTTCTCGAAGATGTGAAGGATTTTGTTATTGGCAAATGCTATCGTCAATCTTGCTTGAAACGTGAGCATTTTGACCAAAAATTGAGATATCATCACCAAAGCATGCTCTTCATTTTTTTTTATTTCATGCAAACACTATCAAGCAATGTGATGCATTTTTATTTGCAATTATGTGACCACGACATCATGTCATACACAAGAAAAGTATTGTCTACCACGACGATGAACATCTTTCGTACTAAAGACAAATATTTTTTGTTTAAATCATGTATCATCCTTGTTTCTATGAAAGCATTACACTGTAACAGTTCCCCCATTTTTTGTTAGTGTAGATAGCACAGTGCTCGTGTGATGTAGCAATAAATGTTATTATTTGCTTTCTGTAATATGACCGCGTCTTTTCACTTTTCTGTTTCGATGACCAGATAATTACTCCCCCCCCCCCCAATGTGTCATTGTGAAACAGAATTGTATCACCTGCCAACGTACTATGTGCAACTAAACTGTAATTTGCTTTTCATTTCGGATGGCAATACTCCGTAATACGAGGTCAAAGGAATGTTGAATTCTCTTTGCATCCACTGTTGTAGGTAGGGATGTTAACGAGTTTGATTATATGGACAACAAACGTGCTTATTTTATTCTCAGCTCTTTTCCGGAAGGTGTGGTGTCCGTATGTACCTGCGTGTGTCTTTGACATTGAAGCTAGTCAGGAAAGTGTGTTACCTTACAGGGGGATTCACCCAGTAAAGGTCAATAAGGTCAAATAGCAGTAAAGGTCAATATACTGGACATTCTCTTTAATTTGTGTGTGTGAGTGTGAGTGCGTGTGTGTGTGTGGTAAATTCACGTGAGGTCACTGCTGAATAAGAAGACCAACAGTCCATGATGTCACAGTACGGGAAGACGATTCATCTAGCAAATGGAAAGAGAATTCCACAAAACGTCATTTCGTATATAAAAAATTAAAAAACTGACATGCCCTGAACTTGACATCATATCAGGGTTATAATATTTCCCCTGTCGTTTGAGGTAGCACAGTCAAAAGTTCTTCACATTATGCTAGAAAAAAAAATCAAGTATATTAAATTTCCTTATGTATTGTCCCTAAACTGTGACATCTAATCATGCTGTCTGTACCCTTCCTATCCCGCGATGGCGGTATGCGATTTTGAATAAGAGTCCAGGTCATAATTATCATGGGAATAGTTCAGTACAAAAGTATAATTGTGTCAGTGTCGTACAGGTCAGCGTTCCTGTTACCTTGTCCACATGTGGTGCGTCACTTTCCTAAATGAAACGTCTTCTACCTTTACTTTTCCCTTCGACCATAGATGGCTCAGACTATCGTGACAGCCGAAGAAAGAGAGACTCCGTTCACTGACAATAAGCCTGGGAAGAAGTGGTTTGCTCACTTCATGAAGAGGAACCCAACGCTGTCTCTTCGCAATCCCCAAGGGCTCGGCATTGAGAGGGCCGTCCTAACATGTGATAAACTTGATCGCTGGTACAACGGCCTCCACGATTTCCTGAAGGCAGAAAACGCCATGAGCATCCTCGAGTGCCCTCATCGTATTTGGAATGCTGACGAGAGTGGCTTTGCCTTGTCCCCGAAAGGAGAACGCGTCCTTGGGATGAAAGGGGCGAAGTTTGTCTACTCCTTGGCCTCCACCACCAAGACAAATTTGACCACTCTTGTGGCAGCTTCGGCCAGTGGGAACTTCTGTCCGCCATTTGTCATCTACCCGGGGCAGCGGGTGTCCCGCAACTGGAAGCCCCTCGAAGGAGCCCCGGAATCCTGGTTCTACGGGTTCAGCAAGTCCGGATGGATGAACGCCGAGCTGTTTTATTCCTGGCTCTCCAATCATTTCTATCCCTATCTTGTGAGTCAGAACATCCATTTTCCCGTGCTTCTCCTGGTGGACGGGCATACCAGTCACGTTGATCTTCACGTTGGAGAGTTTTGCGCAGAGAGAGAAATAATCCTCTATCGCCTACAATCTCATTCTTCTCACGTGACCCAACCCTTAGACCTGGCTCTCTTTGGGCCGCTGAAGAAGGCCTACAAAAAAGAGGAGACGGCGTGGAAGGACCAGCATGTCGGCCAGTTTGTCAGCAAGTCAGTGTTTGCTGGCATCTTTTCCAAGGCCTGGAATCAAATCAAGCCAGAATACGCCAAGGCAGGCTTCAAGGCAGCTGGACTCTACCCCTTCACCAAGAAGTATGACAGGAACAAACTCGGTCCATCCAACATATTCGCGAGCATGAGAATCTCTGATGATCCCAAGCCATCATCAGTGTCTTCATCCGAATCACAAACGGAGGGCTCGTCATCATCTTCGACATCATCAGTTGCTCAGACGATAGACCTAACGATAGACCAGAAGCCCATAACGGTGTCCATTGCAACGCAGACAGTAGACACCACTGCTGAGAGCATTGTTTTTCCTGATCCACGAAGGTTGCCAGCAGGGGCGAACAACAGAAGGCCGGATGATTTTGTTGGCCCAAGTCTGGAGAAGTACTTGGTTTATCCGGAAGCGGAGAGAGGTACCCAGAGAAAGGGCACAGGAGAGGAGCTTCCTAAAGCCCTTTCAGGTCAAGTTTGGATTGCATACCAGAAGAGAAGAAAGGAAGAGCAGCAGGCCGAGGAGGAGAGGAAGCAAAAGCGACGGGAGGAAAGAGAATCTAACAAGGCCGCCAGAGAACTTCTCAAGGCTGCGAAAGAGTTGAACAAGGGGGCCGGTGCCGGAAAGAAAGCTGCGAAAATTAAAAAGCGAGAGGACTTCATCGAGGAGGATGTGTGTGCAGAATGCGGGGGGCACTTTGATAGCTCAGATGCACAGTGGGTGGGGTGTAGTCACTGCCCTAGATGGTATCATGTAGAATGTACCAACCTCTCTTCCATGACCATGGAAGAAATCGAGGAGGTCGAATTTACCTGCAATGCTTGTCAAAATCAATAAGTGTTGAAGTTCTCACCGTTGCGTCCATCATTATTTTGTCGAGTGTTGAAGTTCTTTCAGTCAATCATAATAGTATAACCAAATCATAATTGTGGCAATATCCATCTAAAATCCATATTTCGCCAGGTGCGCAGGTTTGTGGTTTACAGATTTCTTGCCATTGTAGTGTCATTTACTTCTGCCAATATCAACGGGAAGTATCTTGATAATGTATGTCCAAACATATGAGCTGCCATAACCTCCAGTACACCAGCCAAGTATATGCTTAGTCTGTACTCAAGATGTTTAATTGCAGATCTTGGTTTTTGCCAGCATCAGCTGTTTTGATACCCACACAATTTGCACTAAGTAAGATAGTCAATGAAAGCAGAGATAACTCTACTACCTGAGTAGGTAAACACTACCGGGCATTCAAGTACAAAGTATCAACGTTTACATTAGAGCGCAGTAACAAGGATATCAGAATAACAAAACAATCTCGGCGCGCGAAACTAACTTTGCTACGGCACTATTCCCTTCAAATTAAAAAGAAATATATACTCAGTATAAGTTACCTACTACACATTAATGGGGTGAAAGGTCTTTAGTGTTTGATTACAACTTACCAGCATGTAATGTATACTTCTAGTCATGTAAGAAGAAACTGGTTTTAGGTGAGAATGATCGCAAAATGAAGTCACAACCGAAAATGAAGAATACTGCGTGCGTGAGCACAATGATGATCGGATGATGAAGGCAGAGAGGTAGAAGCATGTATAGAGTGAGTACACGTATAATTATGAAAAGAAAAAGTATGTATTTAATATATACAGAGGCAATGTTTCCGTTGAAGTTGAAATAGGATATGCCATGCTAGCACTTGTAAACCACGACAAAAAGAAATGAATGACTTCCTATGTAGGTGTTAAAATGCTATATACCGTTTGTTAGAAGTACTTATACTGTTTTTGTCTGTGGAAGAGTGTGGTGTCATTTTGTGAAAGTGTATTGATCGGAAATAGCAAAGGAAGAACTTCTTGACAGATGTGAGAGCACCAGTTTTGCAATGAAATAAATTGTACACATGCAATTCTCGAACTAAGGTTAAAAAACAACATAAATCTTGCACCATTAGCAGTAAGAAGATAATGCGTCAGACAATAAAGCCACACTTAATGGCTAAATGCTGAAGTCTCAACTTGGATGCACCGCTAAGATTATAACGGTGATAAAAAAATGAAAATAGTTGCTGAAAGTTTAAAATGCACTCAAAGCTCGCAACACAATTACGTAAAGATAAACAGTATCATGTTCTTGTTATCCAGGTGCACACAAAAGTGTGGAGTTCTGCGTATGTGGTTAGGGGAACTGATAGATTTTCTCCGTTTCCAGTTATTTTGTTTTCCTATTACGGAATAGAATTGAGAAATAATAGTTAAATTTGCATGGCGTACGGAATTGGCAGATATTAGTAATCTTTATGGCTTTAAAATGGTAACGTTTGTTGATAAAGGACAAACATTCTCCTGAAGGTTGCAATCGTCTTATGTGAAGCTCAATTCTTAATGCAAAGTGACAGTAAATGTTTTCGAGGTGAACTTTATCTCAAACGCAAGGATAGCAAATGTATATGTGACAAAAAGAAAACTTGGCAAAAAGTATAAAAGTTGTACATATGAAATTTGTTTTCTCCCCATTTTTTTTTTTTTGGAGAACTATTATTCACCAATAGATGTGCAACTTGAATACATCTCATCGTCCTGTCTACATACATGTGAAGTCACATTGACTTGTCCTACATAATTGTTTAGGTGTCAGGTATGCCAGCCATGTAAACATTTGTAAACGGTATCGTTCAATCGCAATGCGTCCTCCCTTTACAGGGTCTTTGCTTCTTCTGTTTTGTTTGTTTTTTGTTGTTTTTTTTTTCTGAATACGTCCTCTTGAATGCTGCAAATCCATGTTACGCTGTCGTCACATACTCAATCTGAAATAAACTAGATGCATGGAAACAAACCATCACTGTCGAGTTTGTGTGCGTATGTGCATGTGTGTGTGTATGTGAATGAGTGTGCGTGTGTGTGTGTGTGTGTGTGTGTGTGTGTTTGTGCTATGTTGGACCCGTTATTGTCGTAAAAAATTTAATACAAGTTTATAAGATTAAGAAGTGGTAAGATACCGTTTGGTACTCATGGTTTTCGACAGGGGCTGAACGAGAGAGAAATTGATTCATAAATTGAATATTTGTCAGAGAGAGAGATAACAACTTTTGTGATATGCAAGTACGTGCATTGCACTGGTTGAGTTGAGGAATATGAAGCATTTCTACGGTTGGATATGTTTGCAGGGAATTACTAGTAATCATACGTACGAACGTAACACTGTTAGGTAAGACAGAAAAGGAGGGTTTGGCACCACGCTAATGTACAATGAAAGCTATTATAAGGGGCGTGTTTGTGTGAAAGCGTCTGCCTAATATGGACAATTAAAAACGGTTAAACAAGGAAGTGAATACATAAAATATGTGTCTTGTTTGTCACCAGATACTTCGTTTCACTTTGTACAGAACAAAGGATCTTTCCAGACATCTTACGTATAAACTGAAAAGTAGATTTCTGTGATCGCAGTTGACCATGTTTGTGTTATTATCTGTGGCGATGAAACTGAAACTCAATAAATGTGTTGGTCATTATAACTCGATGATCTCTTCACACAAGACGTTTGAGTGATGATGTTGTTGGGTCATTCTATAACAGCAAGAATAACATTCGTCTGGAGTTGTGAATCCACAGAATTCAGTGAGTAAAACCAACCCCTTGGCGACCCAGTTAACCCTTACATACCCAAGGGCAAGATTAGCATAAAGAGTATAGTAGCGGCACTTTCACTGATCTTATGAGAGTGTCGCTTGTGTAGTTCTATACCATATGTCCCCCTAAAAAAGAACAGAACGGGACTATCCGCAACGATACATTAAAATACTGAATCAATCTAAATACAATTTCAGGGTATAAAAATATAATCATTATCCACATCTCAGAGTAAACTTCCTCTGATTTGCCACAGTGGTCAAAGAGAAAAGAGGATCTTTTTAGAGCATGTCAGGAATCCCTTCCCTCCAAGTTCTGTTCATTGTGTTCACACATTGATATGCAGTTCCAATAGCATTCAAGTATTAAACTTGAAAGAAATTGACCCATGACATGCTTTACAACGATCCAAATTTCTCTGTGACCACTTAACCACTTTAGCCAAATTTAATGTTTTTGTTTTAAAGCAAAATATAGGTATGATGTTAAATCTTTAGACCCTGAAATAGAATTCAAGACAGTTTGATAATATTGACAGTTATCAATGCAGAAATCCAATTGTACTTTTTTTTTTTTATGGGGGGGGGGGGGGGGGAGGGGCATGCTGTACAGTAGGTCCTGTGTACAGGACTAGTTAACAAAGACTGTATCTAGATTACATACTAAATGCTGAACCGCACTTGACCTGTCTCAGGATGTTAGGCCTACACTGGTCAATGTATTGTCGTATTCCAAATGTGTCATCAATTTTTACAAGTGCAAAACACATATACATGAACTTACATATATAAACTCAATACACATAAACATTAGCTAAACACTTCATAGATTCATATGCATACATATTTTGTAATATATATATATATATATATATATATATGTATATATATTCATACATATTCATACATACATAATACTGTATATTGCATACTAATGTCAAACTCTATACATCTACCACAGAACACGAGCGGTTACCCTCATTGACGTTGTGTCATACTATTCAACAATGCACCCTACACTACCTATTGCAAGTTGAGAAAGAGAGAGGGACAGAGAAAGAGAGACAGAGAAAGAGCAAGAGAGACAGGGAGATAAAGATTGAAACTTCTTATAGGTCTTTATACTTGTGCCGAAGCGAGGGCAGTTGAGATTAATGTCTCAAGAGTGACGTGGACTGACAGTAAATTTTGCTTTCACTTCTCGTTGTGTGCACATAATTATTATCTCATATATCTAAACGATAATAGCAGCTATAGTATCAGCAGAAAGTTGAAATTGATTTATGACAGATATTGATGTGTATACACGAGGGACACATGCAATATTGTCTCCTTTATTGCTGTGTCATGAGGGTTTATTCAGTATCAAGATCATTAAAACCTAGTTGTGGTGTTTGAATAGCTATGACCTCTATACACTAGCAGTCTGCATATATGTTATAGAAGACCACGTATAGCCTACATCGTGTCGTCGTGTTGATTTATGATTCATAACTCAGCTCTTATACCTCTATATAACTACAAGCATACCCATAGAAAGCTTGTGTGCCATACTGATTTAAAGGGCAATTCTGATCAGAATTTTCGCTGGGCAAAGAAAAAGTAAAATTTGATAAACACAAAAGTCGAGATATGATTGAAATCGGATGAATATTCCGGAAGTACAGTAATGAAATTGGGAAGTTTAATTACTTTTCACAATGCCCTTTAATTCGGAAACGATTGTTATCATTGTCATACAGCTAGGTAAGGCCATGAGTTTGGCTGCCTATCACATAACCATGTATTGTCCAGAAACAGGAGTGTCAAATTTAAAATCCAGTCTATGTCAACACAACATCTCCATCCTATTATACCTAGGATGAAACCATCATCTACAATTTTGTATGTTGTTCAACACTCTTCCGAATTATTACAAGCATTACTTTGATTACAAATCATTGGTCAATTTATGAGCTTGCATAAATCATAGGCTCCTATTGCTAGCGTAAATGTATAATTAGACATTTGTTACATGCAAATGCCAGTAGAATTTTTCTGATAAAAAACTTATTGTGAACAGTGAAATTACTTTTTGTATATCAAAAAATGTTACATCAGAGTTATCATATATATACAAACAGCAAATTACGAAGACACATATCTTTTTGGTATAGAAAATCCCCTTGTTATGTAACATTAACAAGAATCTGTTCTGGAAAGCAGTAGACAACAGGTTCGATTCCCACTGGTTCCTTTTTCCAACATATTTGTTAAAATGTAGAACAGCAATTGCGATCTTACAAATACACATGTACAGATGGTGACCATTTATTGGTTTAAAAAAAAATCTGTCAAAGCACAACAGTGTTTGTTTTTTGTTTTTGTAAAGACAGTCCACTTTACTTAACAACAGCAGCAACAACGAACAAGAAGACCTACAAACACAGGAAAATAGAAGAAAGTAGATTATATATATATTGCCAGCAATACTTGCACAGAGACGTGGCTGATGTTGGGTAGCACCCCTTTAATCAAGCTTTCGGGCTAATTGCCCTTCTTCAAAATCTACAATGACAATTAACAACATATATAAACAAAATCAACCTCGGTGTAAAATCATTCCATTTAGATTAAATGGGAACGAGCCTCAAACAGAACCCCCCCCCCCCCCATACACAAACATATTATATACTATGATTTTTACACAAACCATATAATAAGACCGTACACAGCAGTTACACAGTAAGTTCTGTTCTGTGATTGTATTTAGCAATATTATGTTTTTTCTTTATTTGGCTTTCGATAGAAATGTATTGTAATTTTGTATGTTTTGTATTCATTGTTATGTTTAGTATATTATTGAATGTATAAAATCAATATATTGAAGGTTAGTTACATTAAGTATGATTTTACACAGAGGTTGATTTTGCTTATATGTTGTTATTCTCACTGTAGATTCTGAAGGTAATCAGCTGGAAAGCTTAACTAAAAGGGTATTAGATTGAGGAGGGCTATTCTAAGTGCATACAAACAAAATGAAACATTATTCAGGGGGTATTTTGGGTCAGATAAAGCAAATTTGAATATTAAAGACCTACTCCATTTGCATTTAGTATTGTACTTTGTCCATTTCTGTCATCAAATTGATTGCAATCCATTACCTATGTAACCTACACAATGAATGTTATGCATGTAGGCTTGCATGGACATGCATAAACATATTGTAGGCCTATACAAACATCCAATGTGGTGCGTGCAAGTGTTTCATTCATGTTCAAGTAGGTATGCCATGAAGATGCTGAAAGAGAAACATGTGTACTCAAAATCTAATACAGCCATTTAATTGGACAAAGGCTTAGACCACCAAGCTCTATAGGACGTACATTATATCCTTCCTACAGAACTCAGTGGCTTACGTAGGTCCATTTGCTCTTCAAAACACTCTGCTCCCCGTGTGTATCGCTGATTGGATGGCTGGATGTAAGGGAAAAAATGGAATGGGCTCTTTGACATAAGGTAAGTGAAGTTCAGTTGTTAAAGGGGAAGTCCAGGCAATTTTCATAATTTCATATCATGTACAAAATGTATGATTTCAGGCATATCGCATATTAGCATTATCAAATTAATAAAATATATGAAAAATTAGAATTGTAATTTCCTCTTTTTTAACACTTTGGTTGATTATGCCACAGGTAACGTGTGCCAATTTTCATGGTAATTGCACAATTGATGGTCGAGATCTGGGGGGGGGGGGGGGTTTGATTCATGGATCACCGCTCACACATGCTGAGAATCCTTCTTGCTTTTTCTGTGCACACACAGCATGATGCAAATCGAGGGCCCCGTTTCATTAACTTTTTTATCAATAACAAGTTACAATGGTTGTTATAAGCTACTGGAATCCTTGCATCTGATTGGCTGAGAGCAAATTTGTCATAGAAATGCAGCAGTTATTACTGATAACAAGTTTTATGAAATGGGACCCAGGGTTTTACTGTATGATGTATGTGTCATGACGGCCCTATCATATACTTTGCAAAATGTATCTGAGGGGAAACGTTTAAAGGGACAGTATAGTTTGGGTCTAGATGGGGATTCAGGTTTTGACTTATAGTGAGATTATTAGAAACCACTAATGTGAAATATTAAAGATCATACGATTCTAAGAGGACCTCAAAGTGTATTTGATGACAATCGAATTGAATCGAATTGAATTGAGGTGATTTCTACTGTACTTATCTCATTGAAAATTAAAACCTGAATCTTCATCTAAACCAAAACTACATCAATCATCCCTTTAAACTGCATCTGCACACAAATTACAAGCATTCTAGGTGAGGACACACAGTAATGAGACAGTCATGTTCCGACTGCTATCAAATGGCAAGGTGATACTTTTAATAAATACAAACAACACACAGCTCAACTGTATTATATATATCACGGCAGTACGTTTCTGAACATCCTCACACAAATTTTCTTAATGTATTCTTAATAATTATGTACAAGTAGCTAGTAATGTTAGCTGTCATTTAAAATAAAAGTCCACATACTTCACACTACATTCTCTGTACTGATACACTAATGTGACTCTCTAGGTCACACCACCAAAACTTTCACACAATTACATTTAGATGTAAATACATATGTAAAACATTGTATGATCATACTCCGGACAGGTACATTCTAACATCAACACAAGGTCTATACAAGTTATATCCTACATACAGTTAGGACTGATAATTCATCACATTATTATTGATTTGACTTGATACACTATGACTTTGCCATGAAACTATTATGGAACAATTACCCTGGATGGGCAGTTAAATTCATATTCCATTTGTGGAAGAAATACTTCTCATAATAGAAGCATAATGTGTATTCAAAGAGGTAGTATACTTGTATAAAGACAAATTGATGACAAAGTTTATTTTTTGGTGTATGCCCTAGATATCACTGATATCTGGTCATTAACTGCAGTCATTTTACCACCATTTTCTCAGGGAAATGATTGTCCTCTACAAATGTGTCACTGTATATTACGTGGCTTCATTTCTAAATGAATCCAAATTGTATCAGCTTAATTGCCATAGTGAGCTTCCTGTACGTCAGTTTTCTGAGATTGTAGGGTATGGCATTGACATACAAGTGTATCAATTTTCTGCAAGATGACAATGTTATTGCAATAATATTTCACTGTTGAATAATTACAACACAATTTGGCAAATTCAAATTGTTGAGGATATGATGCATGCACATCACTGAGAAATGATTTTGAATACGACCAGCAAAAACAGGTTACACAAGTTGTAAATTGTGATGATATATGACATGTGACCCCACCCAACAAAATGCAAATAAGAGGGAAGACTTGACAAAAGCAAAATCTGCATACAACAGCCACTCAGGGAAAAACAAAAGATCACTACACTCAATTTAGTGAACAATTTGAGTTTATCACATGATATACGTGATATGCATGCCATTCCCCCATGTCGTATATGTGCAATTGTATGTCAGAAATATATGAGGGCATGACATGCTGTTAAGTGTATAGTTTCTAGTTTCATTTATAATTAACAATTTGATGCCCCTAGGAAAAGAAAAATGAGGGCTTTCGTGTGCAATGGAAAACCTCTGGTGAAGAGAAGAGCAACTAAAGTAAATAGACAGGGCTGAACATAAGACTCTGAGGATGCTACATGCAGTACATTCTCAACCATGGTAGACAAATTTGGAGGCTGCTGGTCGTGGTAGACAGGACTGGTTGCCTCAGCACTGTTTGCAAGGTCTTTGGCACAGAAGTAATTTCTCTTTGAGGGAACTTTGTGGAAGCCACATAAAGCAGGTGTCTGCTATAGACAGGTGGCCACTAAGACAAGTTTAAAGCTAAAAACATAGTTCTCAGAAGAACGCAAAATTCATCTTCCACCATTTTGTAATTTGCTCACAATTAATCGAAAGGCTCTACCAGGGAACTTGTCTGGCTGATGTGATTTGCAAGAAGGATAATCAGTTGTTTTGGGGTATTTTGAGATCAAAAGTGTGATATGATAAAGATAGGTCTACCTGACTTTTATTCCTGAAGTGCTTTCCCTGTTCAGTAGTGGGCAGGACAAACATTACTAGTATGTGATGATTGGAACATGCCCAAGCAGCAGTATTGAATTGCGTGCAACTAAGAAGCTGCAAATGTGATTCACTCTCCAGCCAATGAAACAGCTGCTGCTATGGTCCAATATATTGTGATTGATGAAATCGATGATAGAACATCACACAGCAACCACTTTCGGGATTTGCTCCGAGACTGCAATATTTCTGGCTTACCCTTTTGGTTAACATTTCATTTTTTTTTTGTCATTAACGAACTGAAATTGCTTTTAATATCACAGCATTATTACAACATCTCCTATGCATGTGTTTCCATTTTAGAGCAAAAATAGACAGTTTCTTTTAGTCATATGGGAACTATGTTACACCTTTAAACATATCTCTTTACATGTATCTTATTCACACAGTCCTAAATGCATTGAAATGATGTATGAATTGCCCAGCACACTGCAAAACCCAGCACAAGCAAAACCAACTGAAACCTCTCTCGGTGGTTTAGATTCCCGCGGAAGACGCTTACTACACACAGTTTAAAGGAATGGTACAGTTTTGTTTGAGATGGGGCTTCAGGTTTCCAACTTTTTTGATGATTTTTGTTTTTAGATAATCATAAACCTCTTATGAAAGAAAGAGCATATAATTCTAAGAGGAATCCAAGTTTGTTTGATGAAAATTTGTTTTGAAATGGCTAAGATATCCAATGCCAAGAGATTCTAATAAAAGGTGGGACCACCTTTTATTAGGATCACTTTTTTTACTTTGTTTTTGGATATCTCAGCCATTTCAAAACCGATTTTCATCAAATAAACTTTTAATTCCTCTTAGAATTGTATGCTCTTTAACATTTCATACAGTGGTTTCTAAGTATCTCTCACAAAGTTAAATTGCCACCTCAACCAATACTATACCATCCCTTTAAAAAAAAGAAAAAAGCAATACAGCCTGAAGTTGTGACCATCAAAGTGTAGAGCCAGTTACTTCAATCTGTGCTGTACCATGAGTGAATAAATAATGAAATCAAAACTGCTTGCCAACTTTTATGAGGAACTTATCGGATTACACGAAAATTTGGCGTGCCTTGTAAGTACATATGTACTTCCTGTTCTGTCAGGCTTATGACTTTTAATGTTTGAATTTGAATTTGAACTTGAATGAATGAAGGGTTTAGGAATGAATGTCACTTTGCTATCATGTTGCAGGGCCCCTGAGAATAACAGAGCATTAACCATTGATGAGGCCACCCTGAGTAAAGAATACAAAATAGATAGACAATATTTTAACTGGTATATCAAATCAAAGTCATGTGGGCATGCTGCCTAGTTCCTTTGCTGTGCAAGGTCATATATTCTCATTGGCTGTGATTTAGACACAGCATCTATTCATTACCCTCAGTGTGGATTATCTATGAATGAACTAAACTACTGAGGTATGTTTTATTGTTTAACTAGTTTTAGTATAATTGAATAGAACAATTAATAATCTAGTTTGAACAAATTTGTACTATACTGTGGGGCAAAACTCATAAATTTTCTTTGGCTGAATGAATATATCTAGCACCCTGATGTACACATGTCTATCATTGGGACTGATACAACTTTCTCCATGGACGTTCAATTCCCTTTGCATACCCTTGGTGTCTTTAGGCAGTATACATGTGAACAGGTTATTTCTGTAAAAGTATGGTAGACAAGAGGAGGCTAAATCTAGAACAGGTACCAAGTCCTACCGCCACGCCGTGGACCTTTGAAGACTTCTGGGCACCTGAGGCTTCCCGCTTGCGGTCACCGGCCTGTCACGACTGCTGGACGGCAGTGACCTAGGTCTGTTTGGCCCCTGCACCGTCTTTACTCCTGCTCCTCCTCTTGTACTTTGCTGGGATGCAGGTTTCTGAAAGAGCAGGAATGACAAAAATTCCATTTATTTTGAGGCTTTACGACATTCTACACAAACAGTAGCAATGACCAGAGAACTTGTAGTTGCCTATAAAGGTCCAGTTTGACTTTGAGAGCGGTAATTTAAAAAATTTTCAAGACATCACATTTGATGCATATGTGTAGGTCTGTTGTATCACAAAACATTCTACCATATAAAATTTTTGCACAAGCCTAAAATATAAGGAGATATCAGTATTTTTCTTAATAAACCATAACTGTAGACGGTTTTGTCTGGAAACATTTTTATTATAACTATTGTTCACATTGTGTGCTTAACAATACTAAACATCGGTGATATGGGTTCAAATTTTTACAGTGGTTGTTTCTATCCCTAACTCACATTCTAGAACTATTTTGAAGCACTAATGCTGGATTTTTGTTTTATCTGGAAATGGTAGATTATGCCTTTAAATGGAAAATAGTACTTAGCATGCCACAATGAGAAGGAGAGCCACTGGGTCTTGCAAAATCATTATGCTCAAACAAATTTTCTTTTAACTCTCTGTTGCTGAAAACCATTTAGCCAGACAGCTCTATTCTGGGGCCAATAAAACAAATAAACATTCCTGAGAACTTCTTGTATTCATTATGTAAAGTAAAATACTCTCAAAAACTCCAGCTGAGGGAGGTGTGGCTTCTAACGTACATAAAGAGGAATAAATCTGAACATACATGTGCATTGAGTAAATGCATCAACAACAGAACACAACAGCAAAAGTTTGACAAAAATTGGACAACCTGTAAAGTTTTGGTGCAGCCAGTATTATTTGAGAAGACTACCAAGAGTTCATGACCATCACACATACGGAAAACGATATAAAGAAAAATATGTATCAAAAAAAAAATCCACAAAATTGCATTTTGAATGAAAAGTACAAAATTTTGACATGTTTATAGTGATGTATGTTGCTGCATTCACTCAATCCACATACACTTTGGTTTCATTCTCCTTTAAAAAAAATGCATAGCTGGATTTAAAGAGTGCCTCACCCATTCACTTTGATATATGAGAATCTGCCTGAACCTCACCTTCACCTGACTTTATGAAACTTGAATTATTTTTGTTTTTCATTCTGCAATGATTTTCAATACAGGAATGAACTAATGACAAAGTATTTTTTTAAATGCACTTTTTCTATTATATGAACTTATACACTGTACTGTCAATTATTTTGTGAAAGTTGTCATTTCCATCAAAGACCAGAAAGACTAGAAAACTACATAGAAATTTGCACATATTCATCAGAAAGAAAGGGAGAAATATATTGTGTTGAATTATGAAATATATTGATACCTGTACTTTTCCTCTTGAAGGAGGCCCTCTGCCAGTCCCTGCCAGCTGCCCAATAGCAGGTTTGCCTGCCCCTCCCACTGGTCCACTAGTCCTGCCTGCTTGTCCTGTGGAGTGATAGTGACCAGTGGTGACACCGTCAGCTCCCTTTCCTTTACCGTGAGTTGATGTAGAGTTGGTGGCTGGTCGGTTGACCAGTGATCCACCAGCTGCTACTTTCTCTTTCTGAATGACACCGCTCTCTGGATGGCAAGGATTTGAAAATGAAATGACAGAGAAAGGAAAGGTACAAATCGTTGATGTGGTGTACCACAATGAAGCAAGTGATGAGTCAAGTGGCACAGAGAGAATACAAATAACAGGCTATAAACCTGTTGAGGATGAGTCCCGAGTGTACTCTGGCAAGTGTCTATGGGAAATGCGTGTTGTAGCAAAATCAGCCTGTCCTCAATGGGTTAATCAGCTTGTCAACTGTCCCGGTAATGTGTATCTACTATCAGATCTACGGTGTAAGTGCTCTAGACTTTGTGATCATCGATCGCATTCATTGTGATTAAACTCTTAACAATAATGGCATAGAAGAAAATAAAAATGAACAGACTATTAAATAATCAAACATCAAAAAAACAAAACGCATATCAGTAGCTCAAATGCCTCAGGTCAAATTTCTCAGCAGCCAGTATACAATGTAGGTAAAGCAGATAACAATTTCCTGAACATGACTTTGTGCAAATGCAAGCACTGCAGTCAAAGCATGGGGACCAAATGAATTCACTGGAAATCTATAGTTAAATATTGCTTTCTCTTTCATCCTAAAGTTAATTATTATCAAAAGGAAAGGTCTTTATTACCAACCTGCACAATACACCACCTGATGACAGGAATGTAGTTTTCAGTGTTGCAAAAGGAAGACACAAATTTAAAGTTCTCAGGGAGCTTATTGTAAAAACATTTGTGAAAGTTTGACAAAAATTGGACAATCCATTAAAAAAAGTTATGAATTTTTCAAGTTTCAGTGCTGCCATCACTGCATGCAAAGACTACTACAGCTTGCGATGTCACATGTGTAGAATGATATAAAGAAAATAGAACTTATTTTCACTTTTCTCGAAAGTAAAAGAGCACTTGACTTGCCACTTCCTGAAGGCAGGGGCAAAAATATTACCATAACATATGTAACCGTGCACCACAAAACGAACAAAAAGTCGCACACACTGATGTTATGTGGAGACTGAAAATAGGTGAAATGGGTCAACCTAACCCATCTTGACTTTTTCATATATTCTGAAGGAGTAAGTCTTCTTCTACATTATGTTACAATTTGGGATCATAAAATGGGCAGGAAAGTGTGTTTTTTAGCAGTTTATCTTGAACTCTTTTTGTAGAATAGTGTGATTAGGTGTGTTTTTAGAGTCCTCTTTTCATTTTTAAAACCTTGAACACACTCTTCACTCTAAACTCAAATAACTTTTGAAAGGATGATGTCACTGCTTTGAAAGTTGGCATCAATTATGAACAGAATGTGTTAATACTGCACTCTCAATTTCAGTTTAATCTGATAATCCCTTCATTGTTGTTACTCTGGTGATTTACATCCTGTTTTTTGTCCCATTCGTTGCACAGCCAGCATGGCTTGGTACAGATTTAGCACTCGAATAGACACTGTACTTCAGAGCCTCTTTTCTCAGTTCACACTTTTCCTGAGTGTGTGTTTTCTGTCCAATATTTAGATACATTGTAGGTTAGGAGAGTCCATTTGATTTGAGTTATACATCATTTTAAAGCTTAAAGTCTGCTCTTTCATATTATGCTCTTAACTGAAATGTCATGTCTGGCGACTTTCTGTGCGTTTTGTGATGCAGGGTCACATATTATGTCAGTGACAAGTCAAGGGAATGCATAGTTTTTTTCAAAAATGAAATTTTCTCTATATTTTTCTTATTGTTCTGCACATGTGACATCTATGCAGTGGTAGTCTTCTCATCCAGCAGTACGCACGTAATGTAGCTGCGCATAAACTTTATAAATTCGTAACTTTTGAATGGATTGTCTAATTTACCTAAATGTTTCACTGATACATATGTTCTACTAATATTGCTACATTCACTCAATCCACATGTACATGTCTATGAAGGTGAACCTGTTCTTTAAAGCTCTTTGAATGCTTCTATTGAAACTGTTTGCTCCTTACCTCTTGTGACCTTGGTCACCTGCTGTTCCATGCCTAAAGTCTGGGTGACCTTGAGGACTCCTGTTCTACTGGCATGCTGCCCCTCAGCGGCTGGGGACATCTCCAACAGCTATGGACAGGTGGATACAATATAACATATTGAAGGTTAAACATCGACTGCAGTATGGAAATGAAGTCTTTAATTAGGGTCCAGCTTCATTCTATTGGCAAGGGGGAGTAACATATTGTAGTGTATACGCAGAATATTTCTTGAATTTTGAAAGTCAGGTGCTATTCGCGAAATTGAAGACAGGTGGATATACAATAAAGCATGTCAAAGGTTAAACATTGATTAGAGCATGGGAATGAGGTCTTAGTGTCCAGCTCTATTCTATCAGCAAGGGGAGAAGAGTTGGGTGCTACAAACATCTGATCTTGTTGCTTTCCCTAAAAGGTAAGCCCAGTGTTGTTTTGTTTTGTTTTTAATGTGACACATGGGACTAGCAAAAGCTTACACATCAAAATCGGGGAGATTATGATAAAGATCAATCAGCAAGATGCTTACATGTTTGAGGTATATTTATATGCAGTATTTATTCCAAATTTAGATGGGATATTTCCTTCTTTTGTAAGGATTGCAAATAATAGTTGATTTTTCAGGGAGCCTTTTGCAGAATCCGGAAGACTAGGCTGCTCTGTTGTTAACATCAACACCTTTAAACCTTCATCTCTAGTTAACATTTAATTCAACAGTGACATAACCTTCATGAAGAAACTAAAGTGCATTTCATAATATCGTTCAACTTTATCTTAGCGGCAGTTTTGTTTTGTTTTGTTTTAACAAGCAACATTTTGCTTATTTTGGGTATGATAGTTACTTTGATCTGTGCCAAAGCAAACTTGAACTGCTTGCACTCCAGTTTGTGCAGCTAGGTCAAGCTTACCTTAGTTATGTACTTCTGTAGAGCCACTTCCTTCCAATCTTCTTGTGTGGATGAAGCAGGGCTGAAACAAAGTAATGAGCCATCACGTTTTAAAGGGTGTGTACAGTTCTGGTTGAGGTGAGGATTTAGCTTTTAACGTTTTGCAAGATATTCAGAAACCACTCTATGAGATGTCAAAGAGCATACAATTCTAAGGGGTATCAAAAGTTTATTTGATGAAAATCGGTTTTGAAATGGCTGAGATATCCGAAAACAAGGTGAAACAAAGAGATCCTAATAAAAGGCGTGGCCTGTCACCTTTTATTTTTATCACTTTTTTGGATATCTCAGCCATTTGAAAAGTAATTTTCATCAAATAAACGTTGAATCCTTCTTAAAGTTATAGGCTCTTTCATATTTCAAAGAGGTTTCTCATTATCTCACTTAGGAATGTTCAAAACATGAATCCCCACCTCAACCAGTACTGTACAGTCCCTTTAAACATCCTCAATACCAAAATTACTTACTGACATGTTTATGTGCTATTTCACTATGCTTTGTATCTGTAATGTATGCTATCCTCCAATTCAGTGTAAATGCAGCATACAAATACTATGTAACAGTCTTCTGTATCAATGCATGCATAGATTTACTGTCTGTCTAGTCGGACTTACATAAGCCACAAACACTTCATCTCAGTACTACATAGAATGAAAACACCATTATTTAGACTTTACACCTTGTTAGTCTTTCAAAACAACTAAAATACAAATGATTATAATTCAGTCAGCTTCAGCATATTTTAGCCAAGGGTACTTGAAGTGTAAACACAGATGCCCTCTATTTATCTTGTCCACATAGATTGAAAACATTATGATTTTCTCAAGAAAACAATGTGAACATGATGACATTATGTTCCACCCCCCCCCAAAAAAAAACAAAAACAAAAACAAAAACACAACAAAACAAAACAAGTGATTTTGACAGCTTGTGATGTCATCCATCCTAGCAGTGAGGTAAACATGAAATCCTTCATGGTGGCCTTCTAGATTCTGGTATTGCCACTTGCTAGAGAGCAGAGAGCAGAGAGCATGTAAAATGCATTCACATGACCTCATCATACCAAAGTCCACAGTGAGAATATGAAAATCAAAAAGGTCTTGATACTACAATCTACACACCAACAGATGCAGATTGGAGATTGGAGATTCTGGAGTGAAAGCGAGGAAAAACTGAATACCTGTTTAACTTGTCTAGCGGACCAGAGGAGAGTTCACTGACATTGTGGTCGAAGTTGGAGGGGTGAAATCCCACCCCCGGTCTCTCGGAGGAGGGGTGATACGGAGCCTGGCTGGTGGGTGGGATGTGCAGCATCATGCTTTGGCCGGGGTGGACGTTGAGGTCTGGGGATAGGGTCTTCTCCTTAGTGGGGGAGGAGGTCAGGGTGGATTCATGCTGGCTAATCCAACCCGCTTTACAGAAACAAAGGAGCAAATTTAACATTACGAGTACACTCTATATAACACGAGTGCCTAGGGATTCAGAATTCAGTGCATCAACTTACTAGAGATGAAGTGAAATGCCATGTTTTCTGGTTTGTTCTATGACAGTGCGGCACAAGTGTCGTACTTGGACAATGTGTGTGCTTTATAAAATATACAGATAAAGAACTCACTGCCTTTGTCATCATCATCACCACTATTTATCATTATCCTTATCATACACCTGTAAATTCACATTATCTCTACATGATATAATGTTGGGGCCAAACGATTAGAAATTACACAACATTATTACTCCATAGGCAGGGATCGACACTAATGGTGGCCCGGTGGCCCAGGGTCACCAAAAACACACTTCGGGCCACCCAGATTTCAGAAATGAAGAATTTGGTGGCCTGATTGGGCCACCAAAAAAGGTCAGATGTTTGCCTTTGGGCCACCAAAAATAAAAGTTAGTGTGGAGCCCTGCCATAGGTATTGTAAATTGTGAAACCTTGAACGCAAAAATAAGCCTGAGTGTGATCCTTAATATCAAAAGAATTTTTTTTGTTTTGATTTCAACGGATAAAGTTTTGTGCATATGGTTGCTTTACAATTTCATCTGTGGAGAATGAGAAGGGCATTAGGTTGTCTCGAACACTACGCCCTTATCATTCTCAACCGACGATTTATGGATTCTACTTCCCAAAGGTTTCACTTCTTTGAGTCAATGAAGATACAATGTAACTCAGCAATCACTTTAAGTATTGATTTATAGATGTTGTGTAAGAAATGAGCAGTGATAATGCAAGGAGTACAATGTGAAAACATCTACAGGTACATACAAACAGTGTATTACAGTGTACTGTAAAGCAAGATATTTTAGCAGCATGAAATTTTCAGGAATTGGAGCCGGCGACATTTTTCGCGGCATGAAATTTTCAGCGAATTGCCTCTGGCATTCAATGCATACATTGTAGACAAGAACTTTTGCATGCACTTCAATTTTGCAAATCTTGGCTCTTGCGAACTTTGCAAAATTAAAATGCCCACAAACTTCCTCATTTTACAGTAATACTGTGTGCTTAATGATTGAACCAGACTTATGTAGACTACAACAAATATAGAACTGGATAACATCCTTCCATAAAGGGAATCATACTCTTTCTGTGATGTATAGAGTACTCACATAAGCCATCTTCTTCTGCAAAGCTGCCCCCTTGTTCTTCCTCTACATCAATACCATTTTTCCACACTGCATCTTCACTGTGTCTCTTCAGCTCCACAAATCCACTCTGACTGGTTAAGGCCGTTGAAGCGAATGAGTTGTCGACATTTCTTGTCATCCACTCCCCCAGGTTCACATTCTCACCATCTGAGAAGTCTGGTAAAAAGCTCCTCCCACCCGCAGACAAATTTGCCGGCATCATCAATGTCTGCGTCTGGGGCAGTCTTTCGGCGGGGTCAATTACGGGGGCTTGGGTCCTGGGATCTGCTGACGGCCTGGTGGGGAGCGTGAAGGCAAATGAAGCGTTTGCGTCCTGGTGCGCCACGCCCTGTGACGCTTCGCTCGACAGAACGGGAGTGGCGGGCATCGCCTCCATGGTGTGGAAAGACACCTCCTCATGAGGCGCCGTCTCGGACGTCCCCCTGGACAGGTGGATTTGCCTGAGGGCGAGGCGTGCCTTCTCCTGCGCTTCTTCGATGGCCGCGGAATGGATGTCTGCAAGGTCACATGGACAAAAGAAAAAAAAAGTATGATATTCATACATGTAACTTTATTAAAAAAAGACCAAAAAAAAAAAAAAGGCTAAGCAAATTGGTTGAAATCACTGCTATGGCTGCCGAACTGCAACTTTTCCACACTAAATATTTTGTAAGACTTTGTAAAACACAACGCAGATAACTGTACACAATGAGTTACTGTATTCCACATATATTTCAAAATCAGGATTTGTTAATAGGACATTTTTGTTAGTGTTGAAATTTGCAAAGGAGATTCAGAGTAACAGAATGAAAGAGAAGTATAATCCCTTTTCAAAGAAGTAAACTCAGGAATTTCACAACTTTGAGGTCACATATATTATACATATATAACAATTGCATTTCTGGAGAATATACGTCGGCATGTTCTTTTCAGGAATATCAGTCAACTTACCAAGTTGGCAAAAGACAAAGGCAAAGGGAAATGCATGGGACATCCCGTAAAAAGCACAATTACCTTTGATATGATCTCCCTCTGCAGTACTGGCATGGACTGACTGTCGAAAGTCAGGAACAGTGACGCTGTGATCGTAGTCTCTTTGGCCAGGCTGCTTTGGATGACTGGTGGGTAATATAGCACCGTTTGTCTGAAGAGTGACTGGAGTGTAAGGCTGGAATTTGCTCTGCATTTTTGCCTCATGACCTGATTGCAGCAGCTACAAGTAACAAGGAAATACAATTAAATATGCATTTTCTACATCACACTAACATCAAGCCAAATTGATAAACAGAAATATAGCACCGTAAGAACTTTGACGCAGTTATGAAATAAGCTTCTCTGAGGTCAGCACCCATGTGAAACACATAATTAAGTACAACAAAAAGTAGCTGGTAATATTAACCCGTTGAAGACGAGTCCCGAGTATACTGGGGCAGGTGACTATGGAACATGCGTGTTGTAACAAAATCAGCCCGTCCTCAACGGGTTAGCTGGGGTGGTGGAATGCTATCGAGTGGGGGTGCTATTTCAAAAACTGCAAATATCATGAAGCCTTGACTGAAGCACATGCACACAGTGACATACAAACACATGCAAAGGAAGATATCAGTGTCCCAAGAGAAATGTTTTTCCTCCTTTTTTTCCTTTCTTTCCTTTTTTTCTCAATTTCTAGGAAAGGTTTGAGGGAGTTGCAGCCATGCAGAGAACAACAAGCTACTGTATATAAACCAGTAACAAAAGGGAGAACAGTTGTCATTGCTGGTATAAGGGATTTGTTTGGAAATGCAATGAAGTGCAACTTGCGTTTTAGCATGATGACAAGTCCGTTTTCATTGCCTGCTACAGACAGCTGTGGAGGGAAATCAATGCCACTGCACTTGGCAGTGATGGAACAATTATTAAAACAAATGCGAAAATAGCTCCCACAGGTGAGCCATCCAGGGTTTCATGACAAAAGGGAAGGAAAGTTTAAGGGTGTGGCAGACTGAGCCAGGACGTGGTCGAGGTAGGAGTTATAGAACCTCTTCAGCCATTATTTTTCAAGCCAGTCTGGAACAAGCTTGCAAGCCAAATTGAAGCCAGGTTTCTGTTCCTATCAACAGAGACAGAGTTTTAGTTTTATTGTCACCTATGAGAGAACATGTAACACCCTCACTTATCTCTCTACACTGGCTGCCCATTCATTATCGAATCATGTTTAAGTTACTGCTACAGGTATTTGTTTTTCATTCATTACATGGAACTGCTCCTCACTACAACTGTAGCTTGATTACCCCTTACAATCCTTCTAGGCGCCTTAGGTCTTCAAACTCATCTCTACTTGCTGTACCACAAACTCATAATTCTTGGGGTGATCGATCATTTCTGTATGCTGGCCCATTCCTATGGAATAGACTCCCACAAAACATTCGCAATCTGTCCTCTCTAAGTGAGTTTAAGAGCTCACTAAAAACCTGGTTGTTTAGACAAGCTTTTTTGTAAACATTTCCTTTATTCCTTTTCTCACACCTCTTTTTCACTGGTATTTTCTTTCTGCCTCTCTTTCTTGCGTCATGAGCACCTATTCATGATGGATACCAGCGCATTACAAGTGTTATTATCATAAATGCTCTCCAACCAGCAGTAGGTGCTCTCGTTCATTTTTTCCCCTCTCTTTTACTGTTTCAATGGGATAACCATGATATGACATAAAATACACTTAGCTGTCATGTACTGTATACCATGTGAGATGAAATATCAATGTGCGCTTTATGATTATAGCAGAACAGTGTTTAATAATGTCATAATTCAAATCCAGGCTTAGATACGACTGATATGTTTATGCATATCGTTTGTAGTGATTGTCATGTTACAGTGTTAGAAGAAATTGGGTATAGTCATGCTCCAAAATTTACATAGATCAACCAGTTTCATATATTTTAAAGGTTTTTGTAATTACTGCTTCAATAATTTAGATGGCAACTGGGTCTTGGGACTTTGAAAATAATCAGCGATGCTCATCTATTTAATAGGACCATAGAAGGTCCCCTTAGTTGTAGAATTAAACAACTGTCAATGCTCCTTTTAATGTGTTGAGCCTGGAGTGGGTTTGTGTGCACATGTATGGAAAAAAGATAAGTGTCACCCTTGAATTAAGCAGGCATTTTGTGTGTGTTTTTTTGTTTTGTTTAATAAGGTAGATTGGTCACCATTCTAAATCTCAACAATATATTGCAAAGGGGATATCTAGTGGCAGTGAGTCTACTGCTCGCACCATCATGTGGTAATATTCATGTTATTAGTATGATTGCCAGTGTGGGGTTATAGTTATATCTTTGTTATTCTCCTCAAATGAGTGTAATTAAGAGGTATTGATGAATGTGATTATTGGCTAAACCCTAGTGAGGCCCCATGTTCACCTTTTCAGTGAGTGGTTAACTGGAGAGGTTAAAGGTACTGCTTACAAAACACCCTACCATACAAGAATTTTGCAATAAAGGCTAAAATACAAGGAGATATGACTAGTTTTCTCAATAAACCATAACTGAAAACAGTTTAGTCTAGAAGCATTTTTATTATATAACTATTGTTCACATTTTGTACATTTAACAATACTTACAGTATTAACATTGATTATACCGATTCAAATTTTTACATTAGTTGTTTCCATCCCTACGTCACATTTTAAAACTATTTTGAAACACTAAAGCCGGGTTTTTGCAAATGGTAAATCAAGCCTTTAAGCAGGTGTTTTGTTTGCTTATCTAATTGGGTTGATTGGTCACAATTTTAAATCTCAGTGATATATTGCAAGGGGGATATCTAGTGGCGCTCGGTGTACCGCTCGCACAATATGCGGTAATATTCATGTTATTGGTACAGTATGATTTAAAGCGTGTGGTTATAGTTATCTTTGTTATTCACCTCCATGTGAAATGTTACAAGTGTGATTTGGAGTATTAATGAAGATGATCATTGAGCAAAAACAAGTGAGGCCCCATGTTCACCTTAAACTTAAAGTGAGAGGCTAGCTGCAGAAGCTCTGCAAAACCTACTGTCACAGTTGTAGCGAGAGTGATAGCAACAGAGCGACTGTTGATGAGAGGATGTCACAGCACGGTCATTGCAGGATCTTGAGATATCCAATGTTATATGGGTCTGGGAATCCGAAATAGTGTACAAGAATGCTGCCATGGCAACGGACAATTGAGTGTGGGACTCTGCTGTGGAAACAAGTTGATGTATACCAGCGTGGCTGAGGGTGTCTGTAGTTGTGAACAGCTGATGGTGGCATCTAAATAAACACTTCAGTTTGGTTGGGATACGTATCTGATCAAAATTAAAGGTCCTGTTTACCTTTGGGAACAGTGATTTAAAAAAAAATCAAGATATGACATTCAATGCATATGTGTAGGTCTGTTGTACCACAAAACTTCCTATCATATAAAATTTTCGCAATAAAGCCTAAAATATAAGGAGATATCTATATTTTTCTCAAACAAGTTGATGTATACCAGCGTGGCTGAGGGTGTCTGTAGTTGTGAACAGCTGATGGTGGCATCTAAATAAACACTTCAGTTTGGTTGGGATATGTATCTGATCAAAATTAAAGGTCCTGTTTACCTTTGGGAACAGTGATTTAACAAAAAAATCAAGATATGACATTCAATGCATATGTGTAGGTCTGTTGTACCACAAAACATCCTATCATATAAAATTTTCGCGATAAAGCCTAAAATATAAGGAGATATCTATATTTTTCTCAATAAACCGTAACTGTAGACAGTTTAGTGTGGAAACATTTTTATTATAACTACTGTTCACATTTTGTATATTTAATAATACTTAACATCGATTTTACCTATTCAAATTTTTACAGTGGTTGTTTCTGTCCCTAACTCACATTTTAGAACTATTTTAAAGCACTAATGCTGGGTTTTTATTTCATCTGCAAATGGTAAATCATGTCTTTAATGGCAAGCGTGACTATTTGACTCTGGTGTAACCCATGTGACCATCAGCTACGTACGTCAAACAAAAGGTGCACTCGCATTTATGAACATTTTGAAGACACCTTTGGCTATTATCAGATATGACTAGTGATTATGTTTGTCTGGTAATCAGCTGAGAATACAGCATACCTGTTGAAAAGACTAAAGGGTTATCACTCATTCATAAAGTTATTAGTTTATTGACGGAAAGAGGAACCATTTTGCTTCCTTGAACACCACTGAACACAACTAAACTATAACCTACTTGGACAACAAGTTCTGATTTCACCAGGTCTTTCCAAAATCATCCTTCCATACTTCCCACTTGATTCCTCACCACAGCCCTAACTTCTGAAATACATCACTTTCATTTATCTACATGTACAAAGTATTGTATATTCTTTGGGACCTTTTTAAACAAGCTGTGCTTTACTTTTGATACTAGGTTCCTCACAACATCCAGTGTATTATAACTTGCTTCAATTTTGTAATACTGATAGACACTGTATGTACAGTCAGGTACATGTTCCCATGATGTGTATGTGTAAATGCTAACTATGCGAATGTCTATGAATGCAAACTGAAACTGAAACAGACACTCGGCCCCACCTAGTACTTACCTTTGGGTTAGTGATGGACGGTCTAGGAGAAGAGTCGATAGCACTGATCATCATGACAGCCTCGTTGCACTGAGCCTGTAGGAAAGTCTGCAGCTTACCCACCATCCCAAACCTACATGGAACACATACAACAAACAAATAAACAACCAAACAAACATGCAAACAAGTAAACACACACAGAAACAACAACAAAAGGCAGCGATGGTGCAATGAAATCCGGGGGGCATTTCATGAAGCGTTTTGTCAGATATTTCGTCTGACAAAATGTTAAAAGCTACTGAAATCCTTGCATCTGATTGTTTGAGAGCAAATTTGTCCAACAAGTTGTCGGACAAAAATGCTTCATGAAATGCCCCCCTGAGCCATTCTATGGATCATGCTCAACGAACGTGATTTGCACTTACATGACTGGAAGGACGCCATATGACATCAAGTCTTCTGCAATACATTTTTACAGAATGGGAGAGGTTTCAGCTAAATTCGTCTTGAGATGAGAAAGTTCTAGAATTTCAAAAAGCTCATGTTTTTAAATCTGATAGTTTTATTGGTTATTACAACTTATAATATGCAAATTAGTTGATGTGAGGATACCATTCACACACGGCACTCCAAGTATTTTATGCACAAAAAGAAAATCACGGTCACACTTTTGGTTTGTTGATTCATACTGTAACCACGTCTTCACTCAAAGTCATTGCAAGTTATTCTAAAAACACCATCCATACATGATGCTATGTGTCTAACATTCTTATTTTTCTTTATTTCATGTCAAAACTTAAGAGGAATATAGTGAAAATTTGTGACTAGGCCAATGAGAGACTTCAGTGGACATGCCATCATCACCTCAAATTAACAGCATCATATATCGCACAAGGCAGGCTGTCGTTACGGCGCTTCCATGCACATGGCAGATTGTCGTTAGCGTGTGGGAGTGTGCATGCTGTTAACAACACTCTGCCATACGCTGGGAAGCGAGTTAACGACAATCTGCCATGCGCACAACGATATGCGGTTGCCACTAATGTTGCTGTTTCATGGAAACACATGAATTTTAAAGGTATAATTTATCATTTGCAGATGAGATAAAAACCCAGCATTAGTGCTTCAAAATACTTCTAAAATGTGAGTTAGGGATATTAACAACCAATGTGAAGATTTGAATTTGTATAATCAATGTTAAGTATTCTTGAATATACAAATTGTGAACAATGGTTATAATAAAAATGTTTCCAGGCTAAACCGTCTACAATTATGGTTTATTGAAGAAAAAAAAGTGATATCTCCTTACATATGAAATTCTATTGCAAAATTCTTATATGGTAGGATGTTTTGCGGTACAACTGACCTACACATATGCATCAAATGTGATATCTTGAACACTTTTTTAAATCACTGGTCCCAAAGGTAAACATGACTTTTAAACTTCAGTCATAGTCTTACTTTAAACTTGGGTTTGATGAAACCTCTTTCATGTTTGATTTTACACTACCGGTATCTACATTTGTATCAGCTCCAACTTGGACATGCTGTAGACTTTCACTATCAAAAAGGGGGAGGCGTGCCAAAGTACAACGTACAAGCAATAAATGTCAAGCGCTTAGTACTTTTACTCTAACAAAAATTCCCTTATTAGCTTTTGATGATGATTATGATAATAATTCAGCCACATTTATGGAGATCAAATGATCCCATTATGCATCAAAAACTCTCAGCCCATTGCAGCTTGGTATCTACTAAATGCAAAGTTGTGAATTCATTGAATAGGCTAGTTTACAGCTGTGCTCTAATCAATGGGTAATTTCAAGACCTCATACACAGCTATTCAATTCCCCTCTCCCTATTAAATACATCTTAAACATTTAAAACCTAACTTGTATTCATTCATTAGTTGTTGCACTGTCTCACGACAGCTTACAGGTAAGATTTTGGGTGGCGGGAACGACCTTTCTCACAAAGGTACCGTACAGCAAGAAATATTCATGGCATAAAATTTTTGCAAACTGGATCTCTCAGCCCTTTTTGTGGCATGAAATTTTTGTGAATTGCCACTGGCATCAAATCCATTAGTGCATACAAGAAGTTTTGCACGCATAATAATTTCATGAATCTTGGCTCTTGCATAATTTGCAAGATTAAAATGCACATGAAAATGTCCGGTTTTACAGTAAGCCTACAGTATGAATGTGCCAGATTACAAACCACAGTAACTGAATCTATGACTGCTGGCATAAGACAACAGGATATGCCACGTGATTTGCTGCATTGAAATATAGAAGGAACTCACTAGAACTTACAGCAATGTAGTCACTGCTAGAGGCAATGATGTAACAAAGGCTCCTACCTGATATGGTTAACCAGCATCTATGACAACACTGCTATCCAGTGTCATGTACTTTAGTAGCTGATCGTACAATGTAATTGACTGCCACCAATTCATGGCATACAAATGATAATTCGAATGGCTATTTGGCGTAGTACAGGTAAATGCTATACTCAGTTTTTACTTTCATTGAGAGTGTTCACTGCTTTGCTCTTCTCATTTGAGCCCTATCTTGCTCATTATTTGTTGGTTTTTTTTATTTTGGTTGCAGGATTTTCAAAAGACTCTTCACGGCTAAGCTGATTTTTAAATTGGCAACACTTCTTGAAAAATTTCAATCTGTTTTCTCTCTTAATACATTAGCATATGTTTGTACGCACATATTACTTTCTGATTTGCAAATTTAATGAAATTAACCAGTTCAATCCGACATTTCCTGAACACAGATACACAGTGAAACTAAGAGTTGCCAATTTAATAATGACATGACGATGATTCTGCAGAACTTTCCAAAGGAGTTGATGGATTAATAGTTAGTCATACAGCTTAAATGACAAGTGAAAGTGGATTTTCAAACTTACTTTTGTTGTTGAATCTTTTCCAGCTTTGTGCTCAATTTGAGGATCTCTTGCTGGCATTCTGTTAATCTGGAGGAGAGGGACAAAGCAGTGGTTGGTATCAAAGGCATGTCAGTAATGTCACTGGGATATCCTAAATGTAAACATCCCAAAAAGGCACCTCATTTGTCTGACTGTGTGTGGTAAGCATATTGGCTGGGAATAATTACTCAGTTGCACAAACTAATGCAGAGATGAGTAACAATTAGGCAGCAGCAGTAATACCAAATCATACAGAAAGACTTTATCTCAGTCTGTAGAGTTAAGGTAAAGGATCTCCAGACGTACTGAATGGAATGTAATACCAATGCCAGTAGAAGAACTTCAATATCATAAACATGTTGGCATTAGATACAGGCAAATATCCAATGAGCATACAGTGTGTCAGAATAAATCTGCACTCCACAATGCCCAAGATGGGAGGATGGCGAAGAACTCCTCACCATACAAAAAAAATATTTCCAAGTTTATTTATTCATTTATTTTATTCAGTCTTATTTCAACAGGGTAGCCCCATCAATAGGCAGGTACTGTTCTTCATGGGGGCCCTGCACATACAATCATAACTTTAATTAACAAACCATAACATTTGCACAAAGTGCAGCATATGTGGACAGGTACAGTTCTTCCACTGCACACATACACTGAACACCTGAATACATACAATCACAAAATAACTATACACTGATCATATACATACTAATCAGACAAAATGATATAACTGTGGTGGGCCTACATACCTAAGCCAAAAGCATTAAAGAAAACTTTTAAACAAAATAATAAATGTTACTGAAGAATGTGATTAATACCCCAACCAAATTAATCTTTGCTTTCATGAATTTGAGGTGCATTTGTGCTCTTTTCCATTACAGACTGTAGATGACAATGGATGTCATCACCATGGTTACACTCCTCGTCACCTGGACTGGTACTGCTGCTGCGCCTCGTTCCAGCGCTGCTCCCTCTGAGCGACCTCCCGCCGGTGGACCTCCTTCTGAGTCCTCAGCTCCTCCCTGTGCCTTTCGCTCATCTCCGCGGCCTGCCTCCGGAGATCCTCCTGAAGGGCGCCCTCTGTGTCCTCCGCCTCCCTCTGCAGGGTCTCCATCTTCTCCCGCATCACCCTCTCGTGCTTCTCCTCCATCTCGGCTCCCTGCGTCGTCAGCTTGGCCTCCCAGCGGGCCTCCTGGAGGCTCAGCTCGAGGGTGGCCTTCTCCTGATTTAATGCAGAAAGTCATTTCATCATTGCAGTCATTTCATAATTGCCTTAAACCCAGAAACATTTGCGGCATGAACTTTTGCAAATTGCCACTGGTATTCAATGCATGTGTAGACACAATATTTCGTGTGCATTTTACTTTCACAAATCTTAGCTCCTTATGAAATTCACAAAAGTTCTATGCACATGAAAATTTCTGGTTTTAAGGTAATAGTATTATGATTCATTCCTCAAATGACACACTGATCCAGCTGGCTTGTCTTGTTCCATGATCAGTACATATGGCCTGATACAAGCCGAGAGTGAACAGGGTTTATGCAAACTTCCTGATTCAAGTCATATCACACTGGCCTTCTCATAAGAATGTTGTCATGTTTCATCAGACTTACATTGTGGACACTGAAATTAGAGAGGAACTGGCAAAATCCACAAAAAAGTGTGAGCTCAGAGCAAAGTACATGCCCAAATAATGGTTTAATGCACACTGCTGTGAAAGATCACTACTCACAATGAACAATGTGATAAATATGTGTATTTGCACTGCAGTACTTTCAAAGTTCCCTTGACGTACAATGCACACGTTGAAAACCTGCAACTGTAAAATGTTTTAGTAGAGTAGAATTAGAGATACACAAACTGTGAACAAAGTATATATGTATCATTCTGAGGGAGTCTGATACTAAGTGAGTCAAGGGGTTAAAATGCAATGTGGTGCTTTGACAGCAACCTGCATACTCCACCCTTGTATAAGTCTTGCAATGCCACCATCCTACCTTTTCTCTCACTGCCTTATCCCTCTCCCTCTGCAGCTCTTCCGCCTCCCTCTTCGCCTTCTCCAAGTCTCTTCGGACGTCTTCCAAGGTCCGCCTCTCTTCATCCAGCTTCCGTTCCATCTCGTCGAAGGAAGCCGTCCGCTCCGTCTCCAGGGATGATATTCGCTGCTCCAGAGCTAGCTCCTTCTCTCTCCACTCCTCTCTCTCCTAAAGGTCATTGACAAAGGAAGTGCTTTATGTTGAGGTAACACCAAATACTGGGTAGGTTATATAATAGTAGCCACTACAGTCAGGGTGCTACATAACTTTTTTTTTTTTACCATTGGCATGGTCGGGCAAGCAGATTTTCAAATTGTTGCAGAACACTCGCCCCAAAAGAAAGTAAAAAAAAAATATATAAGAAAATGATGTAGAAAATCACTTGTAAGTCAAGGGCTTGATAAAACATAATCATATGAATAACATAGCACACATTGATTTGCACGCTGACACATTGGAGTAGCGAATTTGGTTCGATCGAGTGTTGATGTTGCATTGGGGCTTCATCATGTAAGTGATGGAAAGTCGCGGAAATGGTCTATAATAAAGTGCTTTGCAGTCATTATCTTTGGGCTTCTGTGCGGATAACTTTGTGGGCTTTTTTTTTGGGGGGGGGGGGGGTAGTGAAAAAAACAGAGGCTTCAAAACTTTTTGCTTGCTCAATTCAGGCAAGAATTTCTTCCCATTGTTCCAGGACACTTGGCCGATTTTGATTTTCACTTGCCACAGGTGATCAGGCAAGTGCTTATGTAGCATCTTGACAGTGCTTACTTGCAATAAGGCTGGCACAATTGCACGGTAAGTGCGCAGAGTGAGGCTTTAGGCTTGCCTCTCATGGCCGACAGCGCTCCTTGCTAGCACACTATTAGCCAAGGAACAGCCATGGAGTGCAAACTCGCTGTACGTACATCTGGTAGAATTGTTTTGTGAGTGAATGTAGCACATGCATGCGGAGCAAATTCTGCCGTTACTACAGGTGCATAGGGCACTTCTACTTCTCCTTGTGATCACAGAAATTTGACATAGTCGGCTCTCTATGAACATATAACATCTTTGTGTACCCTCTTTTTATAGCATTAAAATTAATCAATAGGTGAACAAATTGAATGTATTTCTACATGCATTGATAATCACTTTAAATATCACTGTTTGGATTTACAAAGGTAAGGAAGTACAAATATAGCAATTGTGTTGAAATCTGATTGATAACAGAATTAAACCATTGAACAGACCCAATCAAGATTACAATGGAAAGCATTTCCATTAACTTATCAAATGCAGTCTTGATCTACAAGCTTTGCATGTCATAATTTGCTATGATCACTATGATTACTCTGGATTTAACAAACTGTTACAAACATGTATTTTTTTTGTTTGTGTGTGTGTACTCCAAGTACATGTTGGTTTTTACTTAAGGTTTTGTGTATTCATATTCATACCTTTGCAAGTCTGTCCTGTAGTTGCTTGACTTGCCGTTCTGCTTTCAGGCAGTCCTCCCCCACAGATTCCAGCTGTTTGTTTGTAAGCTGTGCCAACTTCTGTGCTTCCTCCCACCTCTTTTTATGCTCCTTTTGATGTTGTTTCAACTGAAATAGGGTCACCATCAAAGTAAGTTAATATCAGACAAATAACAAATTAATGGGGATCATATTTGCATGGTCATCTTGCCAAAAGAATATGTCATACTGAGTTCATGGCTTCACTGTTCTATCAAATCATTTTGAATACAAAAGGTGGCTTTTGTAATAAAGTTTTACGAATTTTCTCACAATACAACTTGATCTCATGCAAATTATAGGAGGTGGTGACATTATCACATTTCAGTTTCCTGTTGCCTTGCAAACAAATCTTTGTTTAATCTCTATATCTTTAGTGAAATGAAAGAGACAAATATGTGCTTTTCCCAACGAACAGTTGAGGAGCTGGAATTTTAATGATTTTTAATAACAATAAAAGTTTCTGACTCGAATTAACTCAATTAACCTAAATATTTTCCAAGAGCAAAGCAATGGAAAAGTTGTGACACATGTGATACACTGTTCGGCTTCTTTAAGATTTGTTAAAGCCAACTTGACAGAGGAGAGAAACTCACAAAATAAAGGGATATACTTCTTCACCATCATTCGTGTTTGCCTAACAAGCAACAGTACTGTGAAACAGATATTTTCGTGGCATGAAATTTTTGTGAATTGGAGCCAATGGCCTTTTTCGCTGCATGCAATTTGCGGGAGTTGCCTATAACATTAAATGCATAAACTGTACAAAAGAACTTTCGTGTGGATTTTAATTTTGCAAATCTTGCCTCTCACGAAATTAAAATGTGTGATCATGTACAAAAGTATTTGCAAATGCCACAAAACATAAAGTTTATGGCTGTGGAATTTCAGAAGGGAGGGTGAGTACAATCATACTGTTTGTCTTTCTTCAAACAGACACAGCGTGCAAGACAAATGGCTACAAATTCACATATTAGGAAGTTGAAATTTGGTCAATGGATTAAAAAGCAAAGTTTATTTGGGCAACAACACTTTGTATACCCAAACACTATTCCAATTATGAACACCCAAAGACATGCGCATGGGCAAAATATGCCCTTATCACTTTTGTTTTAGCTCATGGAATAAATTCAAACTGCTGATTTGTTTAGAAATACAGAGGGAATTTTGGGGCCATTGGAGAAAAAAAAAAACCATAAAGCAATACCACTTCGCTACTCACCTGCTCTCTTACGGCTGCTTCTGTCACTCTGAGGGACTCACACTGATCTCTCAACTCTGCAAGTTCTCTCTTCTGGTCTGTGATCAGCTGCAGGGAATGTAGCCAAGGATATTGACAATCAACTCCATGAGTTCACACAGCTTACCATTTCACCCCTCTCTTCTTTGATTGAGCTCCCAGTTAATCTTTACTTTTTCATCATTAACAGTAACCATCACATCTGAGCATGGAGGAAGTACTCAGCATGAATAACCATTGTCTATTTCCACTTCTCTGTTTTTAGGTAGCTGTTAGCATCTAAACTTATTCATGAAATTTTACCCTTACTTTGCCTTTTCTTTTAAAGATTTTGACATGATTAGACCTACAATCCTCTGCTGAATATTCTCTAGCCTTCGTGACTAGATACAATTGTATGCTCATGAGCTCTTCAATGCTGTAGACACAGTTAAATATTATGCATACCTTATGGTATGTACTTCTTTTTTTTGTTAGATAATCAGAAACCTCTTATGAAATCGAAAGAGCATACAATTCTAAGAGGAATTCGAAGTTTATTTGATGAAAATGAACTTAATTGAATTGAACTGAAAAACGAGATATCCCCAAACAAAGAGGCCCTACTATTCTAAGTGTTAAAGTATGTAAAATCCTTCATATCCTTTTGATAAAATAAAATATGTAAATATTATTTCTTCCCTTTGAGCACAAGAAGCAGTTCGCTAGACCTGTGAAAAAGGTACAAAAGCCACAAATATGTGTAATTTTGGTCAAATCCAAGTCATACACTTGTATGTTACCATTTCATGAATCTGGATGTATACCATTACAATTACAAGGTAGAAATATTAGTAAAGTTGTGTTTTGCTGAAAAGCAAATATGAGGAAGTTAATTTGAATCAAAATCATAATTCAGTTATCCCTTTTAAAACTAAAATGTCACTGTCTAGCACTACCCCTTCAAACTTGCCCCTATGCTACATGGATGGGAAGTGTAAAACTATTTACATTTCCTAGACTACTGTGCTGTAATCACTCATGTCACATGAGGGCATCTTGCTTGATACCCTTTTTAACAAATAGAATTATGGCTTACTGTTGGAACACTTCATTGAAACAACAAAGCAGATAAAGAGGTCGGGAGTTGGTGTCACAAACTCACAATCTTCTGCTTCTCGATTTCCAGCATCAGAGAGTCATTGGCAGTCTTCAGTTTCTCCAGCGCTGTCACCTTCTCCTGCTCTCGCTGCCTCAGACTGGCCGACACCTTGGCCATGGTCTGGAGTCAGGGTCAAACACAAAATGGTAAGCAAGAGAAACTAATACTAATTTAATATTATTATTTTCATTATTATTGTTATGATTATGATTATTATTATTATTATTATTATTATTATTATTATTATTATTGTTATTATTATTATTACTATTATCATTATTATTATCATTGTTATTATTATTATTATTATTTTTTTTTTTATCATCTTTATTATTATTATTAGCATTAAGATAAATAACCTCTCAGCCAGGGCTGCCAAACTGAACCACATTTATTCTTCTTGATCCACATCTGTGGCAGACTGTCTCTTTTTCTTCACTCTGCCAAAAGCAGGAAGACAAACTGAAGAAAACTAGATGAGATAAATGTGTACATTCATGACATAGGCAAGATTGACTCTGAGCTGTCTCCACACCTTGTCAAGCTGGGCAATCATGCCGTCCTTCTTCTTCTCCGTAGCCTGGGCAACAGCCAGGAGCTGCTGTACCTCAAGAATCCTGGCTTGGAGCATGCTAATCTGATCCTCACAGTGCTGGAAGAGGAGAGAGAGCAAAGCATATGATACCAGTACAGAGACTCCAACCCCAAGCACCTTCTGATCTGGAGATTCTCCTGCCCGAAACCCCTAGCAAACGGGAGACTCCAAGTTGATGTGTGCGAAGCACGAAGTTCCTATGGTTCTAGATGTTCTCAGGTGCTATCTAAGGCTTATTTTTTCAACATACATAGCAATAAGTAAGAAATCCTTTCCACCGGGAGACACAGAGCCAGGGCGGGAGAAATCAAATCTCCAGCGGGAGAACGGGAGATTTTGCAAAAATGGGTTTTCGGCGGGAGATCTCCCGTCGAAAACGGGAGAGTTGGAGTCTCTGCCAGTACACAAATTTAGTTACAGTGAGAATGACTGTGTCAGACAAAACACAACAAACAAACAAACAAACAAAAATCCTTCTTGTAATTATATTTTTTGTAATGCATTTCTTCTCCTGTTGGTACAAACAGTTCAGAAGCTAGAATCAATCTTTTTCCAGAGAGCTAACTTCAAATCACATTCATGCCTCAAACAAGTCATAAGAAGCATCTAATTCTTGGTATCGCCAATACCGTTTCGTGCACAGAGCAAGCATTTCCAATGCATTATGGGATAGCTCAGGGGACAAACTTGCGTCGGTTTTGGCTGCATATGCACTCAGGTCAAGTTTTGCATTTATCCAGGCATATTTTTTGTTGAAGATGTCTTTGCTTTCCATCATGTGACCAGCACATTGAAGCCTTGCAGTTGAGAACCATGACTCTAGTGACCGCAAATCAGTAAAATTTAGAAACTCTCAGCTCTTTTAAAGCTGAATTATAGCCAATAAAAAAAGGAGTAATAACGTGAGAGCAGACAAATAACTCCATTGAATCATATGGGAACTGGGACGCGCGTGAGACAACCAAAAGCGACAATGGCACCGAGGAATCCCACAGTGCATCTGTGACAGGTCTCTTTAGCGTGCGCAGAAGTTTTCTGTGCATTGGCGATAACGAGAATTTTATCATTCTAAACCTTTATAAATCCAACTTGATGTTACAGTCACAAACTATGTTGCTATGGAAGATGTGGTTCAAGAAGAATATTAGTTTATCACATACAAGCCAGACTAAAACAATAATCCTCCCCTTTCTTGGTGTTTACTAAAAGTATTGGTATTATATGTCTGTCAGAACAACCTCCTTTTAAATTACGCCAGAATTCTCCTGCTGACTGCAAACCGAAATTCCAGCAATTATGTATAGTTTGAAACCATCTACATACAGGGACAGACAGACAGACAGACAGACAGACAGACAGACAGACATACATTATACAAACACAGACAACAATATTTGATGATACGTGAAGGGTTAAACATTCAAACACAGCTTCTGGTACAATTTGTGAATTTCACTTTTCAAATCACCTTTCGCCGGCATCTCTCCCGCTCCAAGCCATCTCGCAGCAGCCTCATCTCTGCTAAAAGGCTGTTATCTGCCGGGCCGACCCCTGACCTTTGACTGGAGGTCAGACGTGAAGTCTGATGAGAGGCCAGCCCACTGTCAAGAGGAAGTCTTTCTGGTGATGGAGACAGACCGTGGAATGCCTGTGCCCTGTATAAAAGTAATTGGCAAATGAACCCGTCCGTGAATGCCTGGTCCTAAAAACCTATCACTTCAGTTTCATCTCCTGCCCAAAACAATTATTGAGGAGACCCTTCAAATGTCATTAAGATGCAAAATACATGCAGAAAATGAATCCAAATGATATGAGCCAGTTTGAAAAATAAGGAAAATGATATACGTATTAAATTGACTACATACCACTGCATGTACTGTACTTTTTTTTTTAGGAACTGGATGGTGAACTAGTCCTCGGTTTCACTGTTGGTGGCAGAATGAACGTAACGTAATGACACACACAAATACATTGATAACGTGAATTAGTGAATTATCCCTTTCATGTATTAAAGTAAACATGAAATTCATTTTCATCATATTTGCTGAACCAAGACAAAGGAAGGTGAAAGCAGATATTGCACTTGATTCATCTTATATACTACATGTATGTCTAATAATTTAAGCCTATCAAACTGGATTGGAAATTTGTAAATCACAGTACAAAACCATCATGGATGAGTGGGACTATTTCATCCTACAGATTAATAATACATGAAGACATCTTCAAATATCTTTCATTTATTGCTGGCTGAATGCTGGCTTCATAAAAGTTCCGCACAAATCCAACTTGTACTCTAAATCTGTATTCACGTCAATGTATTGTATGAGTTTTATACACTGTACAAGTCCAATATACTTTTATTCCCAACACTTTAAACACATATTTTCTTTGTGTGTGGGTTTGGGAAAGGGGGAAGAAGGGATATGAACAGGTGGATGAATTTGACTTCAGCTACCAACATTAATCAATCACACCTACCCTATCAACGAGTCTGTCTTGGCACTCTCTGTTGACTGACGAGGCTGAAGCTTTCCATCCTGTGACTGTCGGTGCAGGAGAAGCTCAGATAAACTCTCATCTCTTGTCAGGCTGTCTTGACCTGTGAACAAGTATCAACATGGTATATTGTATAATGACAGCAAACACTGACTTTTCTGTTGATCTTTTTCTTTTTTGTGTGTGTGTCTCCTCATATCATTCACACCATTTGTTCAAATAGCCAAAGATCCTACGAATAACTACACCGTACAAGCAATACACTACATAAACAAGAATTAGAAACATATGATAGAAATTTCCCTCCATCAAGATCCTGCCATACTTTAGTATTCATTTTATCCAAAAAGTAAAAAATAAAAGTGATTCTACTTTATCCCGGTTATAAATGCAAAACCTCCAGAATTTTTAGTTAGGCTAATGTGATAAAGGATACAGAATTCCTCGGAAATATTAGCACAAAAATGACACTGACGCCTTATGCCACCAGTTTGTTTACTGTATGATACATTTTGACCTTTCCATTACATCCAACTGCTAAGTGTTCAAATTGTTGTAATGACAGATATCTTTATTTTTCTAAATCTAATCAAGAAACATTGGTAAAATTGGACAATGACTTGGGTTCTGTTTTATCCTGTACACATTTTATAATGCAAGAAGAAGAAGAAGAAGAAGAAGAAGAAAAAAAAAAAAGACAATACCTGAGGGTGATATCATGCTGCTCAAGGTCTGTTGGAGGTTCTCAATTTCAGCAAACTCTGGAGGCAGAGGTTGAAAATTCTGTGATAGAAAACAGACAAACATCCTGTCATATTACTGGAAATACTTCGCCTTTAACTCAGTATGAGGAAAATATTTTTCTAACTTTCAGGAATATGCTCCAATCTGACAATTGAGGCAAACATTGATTTAATACAGTATATTTCATTTAGGCCAATGAAAGTGTAATACTGTATACTGTAAAACGAGGAATGTTCGCTTGCATTTTGATTTCGAGAATTTTGCGAGCGGCAATATTCTTGAAAAATAAAATGCACGTGAAAGTTCTTGATACACTGTATGCATAGCATGCCAGTGGCAATTCGCGAAAATTTCATGCCACAAAAGAGGCCGTTGGCTCCAATTCGTGAAAATTTCATGCCGCCAATACATGTATATCATGTTTTACAGTAACCATAAAATATCATATCTGTCTAGAATAGAGTACAATGACCTGCATGCATCATTTTTTTTTTTTTTTTTTTTTTGCTTTATAACATTATGGGAAACTGCTAAGTTACTATATATGCTGTATCATTGGAAAGAAATATTCCAAGGTTCCTGCATACATTGCCAACATCCTGAAAACTACAGTATGCAAGGATTGAAATAGTCAAATTCTTGGTCATTATTTCATGTGTAATATTTTACAGGTGTGGAAAGTTGTTTCAGCATGGAAATTATTCCATTTAATATTCCATGATTTTTGTTGCTCATATGAACTCTAATTGCCAGACAATGCACGCAATTAAAGGAAATAGCATAATCACCTGAAAACTCTCGAACTTCGGATCACTTTGCAATCCCAGTGTTGTGTCCTTGGGACTTGAGGATGGAAGATTTCTGGCTGACGCCAAGGCTGAGAGTCCCATGGACTCGTCCATGACATCTCTCCCTTCTTCCCTCATTTCATCTCTCCCAACTCCTTCATCAGCAGCATACTGCAAATGGTAGCCATGGTAATGAGGCGGCACGCTGTCTGTCGAGTGGACGCTTTCTGCTTCGTCTCGCAGCTGCTGCTGAACGTCCATCTTCGGATTCTGGGCACTGTACTGATGCACTTTGTGAGAAGATCTACTCCCCGTGTCGGCCAAGGAGGAAAATGTGCCACCTCTGTTGTCACTTCTAGCAGCACCACTGTAAGCACTCAAAGTATTTACACGCCATGAATGGGAACCAGTAGAGGGTCCTGCCAGTGTCTCTGTAGGCTTACCAGCTTTGTGATTTTTGACATACTGGGCATGCTGTGTGAAGAGCTGCTTGTTCACCACAACCTCTGACGTCCTCACCATGAGATCATCATTCATACGACTGCTCCGGTGTGAACGATCATACTGCTTGCTTTCACTGTATCCCCCTCGCTGCATCACAGACTTCCAGTCTCTATCGACAGTGCTGGGCTCGGAAGAAAAATGTTTTGGCACCTTGCCTCTGACTTCGGGGGCAAGCCGCTCATAGGAGTGAGGGATACAGTCTCCAGCTCTTGGAACTGAGGCAGAAGCAGCAGTAATTGGATTATTGTTATGTCTAATCTGCCCAAGTGGAGAAAAGAGTGCAGAAACATCAACAGTTGCAGCATCAAGTCTCGTGGTGGCCGCAGAATGTTGCAATGTGGCTAGAGATCCCGATGAGTTGGCAGATGTTTGAGGTTTGGGGCTCTGACAGGGCGTTGAATCTGAAATGCTACCCAGAGGTTCAATGCCACTTAACGCGTCATTGTTGGTAGTGATCGTGCCATCAAGCTTGTCTGGCGTGAGTTGAATGCCTGCCACACTCATCATGCCGGCATCATCTATGAAAACATTGAAAATTGTACAAAATTGTGAATATTTTATGGACATATACATGTACTTTGTTTCAATATCAATGCTTGGATATTTTACAAACCATTGTAAATGGATATGACCCTTATTTGTTAAGCTGTACCTTGCTGCACACTGCACTCACTCATCCAAATATTCAACCTCTCACATACATACTAAAATAATGCATACCGTGGTATTATCAGACGACAGCATGAACTACTTATGATACTTATCTGTTTCCATCCAGATACCCATGTCCCATGGCCCTAAATAGTTCTGAAGCCATTTCCACAAATTCTACTCCAAGCCCATGCCCAAGTATCCAACACGCACATGTACGCAACAGTACAAATCAATAGTGCGAAATGAGTGTAGTTAGACCTCACTGTACATATTAGATTTCATGATCATTGACAGTCCACAGTTGGCCCGACCAGGTGCAAAGCACGGCATCCCCTTGACCGACAAATTTGTCTAATTCCGCGAAAAACTTCTCATTTATAATAATGACATTTGCTGGGTCAGTTTTAAAAACTGACCCAGCAAATGTCATTATTATAAATGAGATGTTTTTCACAGAATTGGACATGCTTGTCGGTCAAGGCATCCCCGTGCGCCAGCACGGCTTGTCGTGACACTTGTGGTGTGTACAGCAACAGGGCTGCGTATCAATTATCTGGTTTAGTCTACAGTAGTACAGCTAACCCCGTACACTGTACCCAGTTAATCATGTATGCTTTGCGTTGGGGCTAGTCGCAGTTATTACTACTAGGACCTACTAGTCCACAACGTACAGTAGCATGATAATCATGACAATACTTGTATTGTAATCGTAAATAGCCAAGAGTGCATCATGATCAGCTCAGATGATAGATGATGACATTTTTGTGTGAGGCTGCAAGCTTATTATATTACCGGTAGGGTCCTACTACATGTAGGCCTAGAATCTAATTTATAGACGTCTGCAGAGACTCCAACTCTTCCGCTTTCGACGGGAGATCTCCCGCCGAAAGCCTATTTTTGCAAAATCTCCCGTTCTCCCACTTGAGATTTAATTTCTCCAGCTAGAAATGATTTCTTACGAATATTGTCATTGTATGTTGAAAAAACAAGCCTTAGATAGCACGAGATAACACCTAGAACCCTAGAGCTGGACCCCGGCCACAAGGAACTTCGCGCACATCAAGTTGGAGTCTCCCGTTTGCTAGGGGTTTCAGGTGGGAGAATCTCCAGATCAGAAGGTGCTTGGGGTTGGAGTCTCTGCGTCTGGTATCAGTCAAGTCAAACCTTTCGACACGACACCCGACTCATCTGAGCTTTTTCCTGATCGAGATCCATACTACATTACATAGGGTCTATATTTAGAAAGAATTAACAACTTTCAGTTTCACTGCACTGCACAGTTGCCACAGTGGCAGACTGTGTAACTTGTTTAGATTTCTACTAAGTAATACTATTATAGTACTATTCTAGGGCCCTACTAACTGCGACCAGACCAGCAGCCCCAAACGCGTATAGCTACATGTACGCGTTTGGGGCTGTGCTGGTCGCAGTTAGTCTAGTGTCCTCCAGAAAATTCTATTCTAACAGGCGTTAACCGTTCGTTTACCAGGCATATGGTTTCATTATGGTCTCGAGCGCCCGAGCTCCTCGCCTTGCGCCTTGCCTCGGTCAGTGAGGCGTATGAGGCGACAGCGCAGCGGCAGCCACGCCACCAGCGGCATCGGGGCAGCCACCCACAAGCAGCAGCGGCCTGGTGACGACTCGACGCCGAACGATGCCGCGAGCACACATGCACGGGAAGCTAGTGTAGTGCATAACGTTAGTGGATGTGTAGCACCGTAGTAGCTACGGCTACGCTGCGCACATTATTGTAGCTCACAAGTTTACAACCTCCTCAACACCACTCTGAGAAATGTTCTCACTGTTCTAAATGTCGTACATGGGGAATTTTACGCCGATGACATAGACTCTACATTGTGATTACATGAATAAAGCATTTCGACGGCAAGATTACAACTTACAGTTTCGGGATGTTCCAGGAGACACCGTTCAAACTTTGCTGCAAAATCAAAATAACTGGTTATGCGCACGCGCGTGTCAAAATTTTATTTCGCTGCTGCTGCATTATGCACACATGTTGCCCATATAACACGAGTGTTAAAACGGGTATCAAACGAAGTACGGTACGAGTCAGCCAATTCCCATTCATCGGAAGGGAAAACAAGTGCCATGTACAATTTGTACAGGGGAAACTCGGTATAACGAACACTGCTATAACGAGATATCGGTTATAACGAGGAAATTCTCTCGGTCCCAAATTTCCTTCCACACAAGTCTATGTAAAATGCTACTCTTATAGCGAGATCGGCTATAACGAAATAACTGCTATAACGAGATAAATTTTGTGACTTCCAAACAAAGAAAAACATAGTAAATCAAACCTGCTATAGCGAGGTAAAGCAAAATGCCTTCGGTAAAGCTTACTTCGCCTGTGCTATCATCTTCCGAGATTGTAAAGCTTGATGCGCCAAAAACTGTCTTGTACACACATAGTCATTTTCTTCAGTGCACTCCAGCTAGCACTGCATGTTGTACGTGTGAAGTGTGTGTGTGCACGCACACTGATACATGCAGAAAATGTGGTGGGACGGCCATATGTATACATGACATCATCATGACGTTTAGCAGGTGTGAGGCAATCTGATGCTGTGATTGGCCTTCTACTTAGGGAATTCCCCGTCTTCACACACACGCAGTCATAATGTACATACAGAATGTGTCACATACACACACAGCATTGTGCAGACCATATTCAAGCTTTCCACACAACACACACCCATAACCACATACCAATCCACAGACGATCTTGATACAATCGCAAGCTATATAAATTTACAAATTCAAACATCTACAATTAATAAGAAACACATTCTTGATATTGGATTTCCTTGGCGAAAAACATCTTCTTACCCATAAAGGTGAGTAATTCCCTCACACACAATATCAAGTTATCAGTATTGATTAAAATATGATGGGTAGTCCCACATGTGCAAATTAATGTCTTTATTTTATGCCTTCTTTTATGCCTACTGATATAACGAGATATCGGCTATAACGAGGAAAATGACTCAGTCCCGACCATCTCGTTATATCGAGTTTCCACTGTACTGTGCACTGCACTCACGGTGAACGATTCCCCCCGCCGTACGTCGTACAACACTACACTTGTAAAAAAGGGGGGCTTTGCGGGATTCCAGCCTCTATTTCAGCTTTGGATGGTATGAGTTCGAGTTCTCTTCGGACGACACATCGCAAATCTGCAGAATTATGAACGACTTTGTTAACGTAAATGTCGGGGGAACGATATACACCACGTCCAGGGCTACCCTTTGCCGTTTTCCTGATTCAATGCTTGGTTCAATGTTCAGCGACCGACTGCCGTCCACTCGAGATGAAAAGGGGAATTACCTAATCGATGGGGACGGTCCCTTGTTCAGACATGTCCTCAACTTTCTTCGCAGGTCAGTCTTAGTTCTTCCGGAAGACTTCAAAGAACTGGACATGCTTGCCCAGGAGGCTGACTATTACCAGATTAATGAATTGATTGACGCCGTCACCCAACTCAGAAATGCAGTCGCCATTGAAAGGGAAAAAGAGGAGGCAGAAAAGAATTGCGTTAAAGAGCAAGAATTTCTTGAGGTAGAATTTGAATGTGCAAACGGACGCTGGATTATATTCGGGAGCTCGGATATCTTGCAAAAGATCCCCGTTGTTATGGAGAGCTTCGGAAATCACCAGCGACTCGTCAGAAACCAACTGGACCACATTTTCGGACCAGAGGAGAATGGTCTGATTATTCCCCGTGAGCAGCCACTGAATCGTGTGAAACTCTTCAGGCAAATAACACAGCTTGGTTTTAAGCTTGTATCTTTGTCGTCCAGTGGAGGGGATGAACGTTCTACTGACAGGTGGATTTTTGCCAGGGATGCGAAAACAACGTCTGGCACAGTAGATCCCAAACTGGCCAAAGCAAAATGACAGCAGTTTGCTACATTTCCTATATTGATAACAAAAGTAAGCGATATGTAAGCCTCATAATGATAAATGTAATCTGTGAAAACGTACCGTACTTGATCATATGCCATGCCTAGATCTAATTTAAGGACGAAGGTCTATTAGTATTGTATTATTTGTCATAGGAGAGGGTATTGTATCCATCTCTGAATTTTTCCCTCAGAGTCAGAGGACAAAAAGAAGCAGGAAAAGCACTTGGTCTATGTGATTACTCACAAAGTCATAAAAATTATTCATGGTTTTTGCAAAGTTGTCAATAACATATAGGTTCTCTCTGATTTTTTGAAAATTGCCTTCAAGTTAATCCTGCCCAAAAAAAAGCTTTTACATGGGGCAAAATTGCAGTAAAATTCTGAACAAAGTTTTCATCATTTAATTTGTTAATATGATCATTCTTATTGCTACAGTATTCATGCATCAGAATACACGTACATACCAACAATTTACTGTAGGCCTGCTGTACCTCTTCAGCCCAAGTTGATGACAAATACTTGAGAGAAACCAGCGTAAAAAGGCTCAGATTTCATGATCGTACTGCACATGAACGTTTCAAGCAATTTACAATGAAATCTGAGGTAAAATGTGTGTTAGTTACTTAGCATTTCTACATGGTATGTCATTTTGTGATTTCGGCCTATACATGTGCATCATTCCTATGAGATAGGTGACCTGCAAAGTCCCATGCGTACAGAATTTCATTTTGATGCAGAAATATGATTAAAATTACAATTGTAGGCCCTACTAGTGTTCAATTACACTACACTGTATGTCTTGCTGTAGTTTAAAGGGATCATATAGTTTTGGTTGAGACCTAATTTCAGGTTTCTAACATTTTTTGGTGAGAAAATGAGAAACCTCTTATGAAATGTGAAAGAGCATGGAATTCCATAAGTAATTCAACATTTATTTGATGAAAATTGGTTTAGAAATGGCTGAGATATCCAAAACAGAGTGATTCTGATAAAGTGTGGGGCCCACACTTCATTACGATCGCTTTGTTTTACTTGTTTTTGGATGTTTTAGTCATTCCAAACATGATTTTCATCAAATAAACTTTGAATTCCTCTTAAAATGGTACGCTCTGTACTATTTCATAAGTGTTTTCATGGTATCTTGCAAAAAGTTAAAAGCCCAATTCTCATCTCCACCAATACTGTAACAGTGTACCATCATCCCTTTAACCTGTTGAGGTCGAGCTTGGTACATGTATTTCCAAAAATTTCTATCTGCACAGGGTCTAACAGATACTAGGGTTGAGAATGATTTATGCTCCCATTCTTCGAATTTACTGCCTGATATTGCTGTTCAGACAAAATGAATTAGGAAAGCCACATTATAGCAGTAGTGTGTTCAATTTAACTACATGATGTTTTTCCATCACTATGACCTCAACTCAAAGTGGAGAATGTGATGCAATCTGCCGTGGTGCAAAAGTCTTACTCATAGAACTGCATCTATAGTTTCTCAGTTATGTGTATTCATATCTATGGAGAGAATTCCACTGCTAGTCCTACACTATTCACTGCATGAGTTTTAGAAATGGCTGGCATGGCTCCATAAAACACAAATATGAAAAGCAACTCAGGCCAAACGTCTTTACTGACTGTACACTGCGTAATACAATGTATGTCGTTCACCCAAATATATGCACATACAATTTGTGTGCATGATGTTATTTGTCATTTTTCATATACTTACACAATGTACTGTTTACAATGTACAATTGTAGTATACTTTGTCTATATGTACAAATACAGTTTGTAGCTTGAAAGTGCTATTTTATTAGTAGCTGGAACGCTTCTTTTTTTTAATGAAATCCATTCAAGGTATTAGAAGTGTTGAACATATATTAGAACAGATTGTACCTCAGAAAACAGAATTCCTTTTTAGAAAAAAGAGAAGAATACATTGTAGTTAAATTCGTAATGAATTTCATTGGGCTTGAATTTTGTGAAGAAATCACATTACAGTAATTGTGAAACAGACCAGCAGTGACATTAGTACTACTATATACATGTACAACTGTACAGTAAATGGTAGAATACTGTAAAGCCATACCAATAAGGATGGGCATGCTATGAAATTCATTTACAATTATATTGAAGTGCTTGATAATACAACCGTACATACACTTGTATATCTTATGATTTTTCATTCCAAATTATGTTGCCTCACTGCTGTAATGGTTCACATCTTCTTTCCTATACAACTGTACATTGTGAATGTATTCAATTCATTGGGTAGAAGTATAATGGATGTGTAAGGGAAGGATGAAAGTTTAGCAGCTTCTGTCAAAAAGTAAGCTTTGTAATCTTAACGTTTTCATCAGTTAGGCTATGTGGAACGTATTGTACTACATTTGTACAACTAGTAAAGCTGTCAGTAATTCTGACCAGTGGTATGGGCAGCTTCGAATTGTAGATTTGATATGCCGATATGTTACTATGCTGGACCTATAGGGTGTACTTTGTACCCATGAATTAACAGAATTGTGCAATTTTCCAAATACTGTAAATATCTTTCATTATCAGTAGTGTGTGTGCTTGCAACTTCAAAAAGATGTAACATGTAAATCCAGTTGTGCTGTATTCTTTGTGTAGTAAAATTACTTTTCAGATACAGTGTACATGTACTGAGGAGGGTGATTCATAAAACTGTTCATAAAGTTACGAACAACTTTCATACGAACGACTGGTGATCTGTTGTGCTGAATTATTGAAATTCTGATAAGTACATGTATTTGTATAGCACATCAGAACTGATCACCAGTCGTTCGTATTAAAGTTGTTCGTAACTTTACAAGTTACAGCTTTATGAAATAGGGCCCTGGTATACACTATACCATGTATAGTTTATCCGTCTCAACATTTGTGCTCTCCAGTAGAGTAATGCATGTCCCTTAGTCCTGATCCAGGAACATAAGAGTGACAGGAACCAAAAGTGCGTGAGCGGGCGCTGGTGCAATAGAACTTTGTAGCTGAATTAAACTGTACAATGTATACCATTTTCTACACTGTACATTTATCTGTGTGTGATATTATACTTGTAGTGCTGATCATGCCTTTTAATATGCAATTTCTGTATGTTTAGTTTCTCCCAAATGTGTACAGCTGTACTTTCAAAGTAAACATCGCCTACTTTCAAAATATTCGTCCATGTACACTTAGCTCTTTGTGTGTTATTTGTTGGAATTGCAACTTCTGTGGAAATACACCAAAGTGCAAAAATATTGCAAGCAGTGTTGTACAAGTTGAATTGAACAGAAAGCCTTGTCCATACACACTCATTATACACATGTGAATTAGTACATAAGAGCAGCTGAAGAGTAGCAAAATTCATTGTTTCCCACAATAGAAAATATTTTTTATTTGTCCTTGTCCTTGCCATTGTCTTGGTGTACAAGACTAAATATACATGGGTAATTCCATAGAAAGGGTACCACTGATTAAACATCCCCTTCTACAAGTTACATCATGTCATTGCTTAGAAAGAACAAGCCTAACAGTAATTTTACTCTTGAGTACTGTTATCCACGTTCCTTTTTGGACGCAAACAAGAATTGCTACGAAATACTGGCATTTTCACCAAAAGAAAATGTGCAAAATTATGATGTTGTGGTAAAATTGTGTGACATTTTTACTGTAATATCCAATTTGATAGATTTACAGCTGGGTGGATAAAATGGCTCAAAAATGATAGAAAACAAGCAAATTTTTAATATTATGTACAAAGTCATGCATCTTTATGAGGAATTTGTTTTCTTTCTTTTTCTTTTTGCTCTGTAGTGAATCTCAAGAATTAAATACAATGTACCTGTGTAAGATTTGGTGTCCAGAAAATTGCTTCAACACGAGGAACCTTAACTTATGAGAGTAGAATCCATATTAAGCACAATGTTGAACTCTTTGTTGTTATTTTGGGGGCACTCACATAGTTTTAAAGATTTTAAGAGAAAATTGGGCGAAAAAAGAACAAACATGAAAGGTACAGTGTGTAATCAATTGTAATTTTCACATGGTTTTGGTGTCTCGCGAAATTTTACGTCGCCCAGTGCACATTGACAGCTCATTTGTGTGTGTGTGTGTGTGTGTGTGTGTGTGTGTCCTACACATTACAATAGTAATTGCACCTCATTTGAGTATTTTACAATGTAGCTGTGCCTTCTATCTTTGTAATAGACCAGTATCGAAGCTGACCGTTGTCAGTTTAGATTTGAAACAACAACAACAATAACAAAAATAACAACAATTGATGCAGAAAAATATTTGATGCCTCGCTTACATGAGGAACCTTGGCGAATCCTTTTCCTGGCCTAAAATTGGGGTTATGTGAATCTTTTGATAGTGTAGTGTACATGTAGTTGATTCTTTATTTCAAAATGACCACTTGTATTGAAAAAAAAAGAGAAGAAAACAACACGTAGTGCAAAGTAGATACACCAATAGTGAGATATGCCAAACACAGGTTCCTCATGTAAAGGGGAATCCCGTTATAACGAGATTGTTATAACGGGACGCAAAGTGTTCTGCCATCCACACCCGGGTGCGAAGGTGGCAGATATCTCCGCTAAGAAGGTTACCGAGGGTGTAAAGGCGAAAGGAGACGTCATTCTACATATCGGGTCAAACAACGTTTCGCACCCCTCGCATGGCAATGGAAGTACATCCACCGCAGATGACATCATAGCCTTAGCAGACGGGATTTCAAATGAAGGATGTGAAGTTGCCTTATCTAGTATCGTGCATCGTAGATGGGAATCAGCTCATCAGAGGCGCCTCGTCGATGGGGTTAATGAGCGTCTGCATACCGCTGCCCGTGAACGGAGCTGGGGTTTCATGGACAACAGCAGCATCGGTGATAGGCATCTTGGGCGAGATGGGGTTCACATCAACAAGGCTGGGCAAGCTGTTCTTGCTTCGAATATGCGAAATTTCATCAGGCGACCCAGAGAGCAACCCACTGCATCTTCTCGACAGAGATCGTATGCTGAAGTGGTGGGATCCTCAACACCGAATTTCAGGATGATTCCACCTCGAGGGCGGCTGAAATCGACCCCCACCCACCCGTGGCTTCCACTGACAAAAGCTCAACAGGGGTGGCACGAGCATCTACGTCTCGTGACGGCAACATGCTGTTAACCTCCCGCTCTAACTTTGGTGAACACTGTGCGGGTTCTCGTTTATTGAAGTCAAAATCACAACCAATTTCTAACAGTGCTTTGAAAGTTTGTACCGAAAATTTGAATTGCAATGATAATGTTAACACTGGCGAAGCACAAAATGTTCTTCAGGAGCGACCACATGAACTAATCAAAAGTAAAATTAATCATTTGATGAATGGTTCAATTCCTCCGCTCAGAAAGAGGGGTCTAAAATTTGCCCATTTGAATATTCGTAGTTTAATTTCTAAAATTGATGAACTTAGATTACTTCTGAGACATACATCACTTGATGTTATTGGTTTGAATGAGACATTTTGTGATTCCATGATTGATGATTCTGAATTGCATATCGATGATTATGTCCTATTACGTAGAGACCGTACAAGACATGGTGGCGGTGTGGCTGTATATATTTCCAAAAGATTCAACTATAAAATAAGAGACGATTTGAATTCATCTACTTTAGAATGCCTTTGGTTTGAATTGCATTATCCAAATAAGCCTTCCATCCTTGTAGGGGAATTTTACAGACCTCCGAATTCTCACGTCGATTTCTTTGACGAATTAGACAGGACTTTGGACTCTGCTCTCTCGGAACATATGAGTTGTATTATATTAGGTGATTTCAATTGTAATTATATGCCACACCGATATGATGTGAATGCCGAAAAAGTTATGTTTTATGCAAATATGTACGGACTAAGTCAGTTAATTGATACTGCCACAAGAGTTACAAATACTGCTTCTACTTTAATTGATTTGATATTTGTATCAGACAAAGAACTTTACAGTGAATGGGGAATATTTGAGACTAGCATTAGCGATCATTATTTGGTATATGCTATTCGGGACTTTGAACAGTGCAAAGATCCATCAAAAATCTGAATGTGCGGAATTTCGCTCATTCAAAAATCTTAATGAGGAGGAATTTTATAGTGATTTGAGAAGTGCTCCGTGGCAGGTCATAAAAGATATAGACGACGTTGATGATGCGTGGGATATATGTGGTTGACTCTTTTCAATGATGTTATCAACAAGCACATACCTTTGCGCAAAAAGCGGATAAGAAAACATGCATGTCCATGGATATCTGATGAGATTGTTAAGCTCATGACGGAACGTGATAAAGTTCTCAAAGCTGCTAAATCTAACAATAGTGATGATCTTTGGAATACCTATAAATATCTAAAAAACAAAGTTACTCATCTCATGAGAATAAGAAAAAAACAGTATAACACTGACCAAATTTTACAAAATCGTAACAACAGTAAGAAAATGTGGAAGAGCTTGAGGGAACTTACGCCTAAATCATCACCCATTTCTCCCAATACCATAAAGGTTGATGATGCAGAAGTATCGGACATCGTAAGTATTGCTGAAGCATTCAACAATTTTTTCATATCTAATGCTACTAAAATTACAAAAGACCTGCAGAGGAATACTTCTCAAATGATATTTGATGAGGACAAAGGCTTTGTTCCTTCTCATTCTCAATTTAATTTAAGTATGATAACGAGAGCTTTTGTATTGAGACAGATCGAGCTTCTTGGCATAGATAAAGCAACCGGAGAAGATCACATCGGCTGCAAACTTTTAAAGATGACAAAGAATGTCATTGCAGAATCTCTTTGCGATATTATCAACAAATCCCTGTCTACGGGAGTTGTTCCACGTGAATGGAAAAAGGCTCGGGTAGTACCGATATTTAAAGCAGGAGATATTTCTTCGTTGAATAACTACCGCCCCATCTCAATCTTACCAACAGTGAGTAAAATTATCGAAAGGGCCGTACATCAACAACTGAGCGAATTCATGAATGCGAATGATTTACTACACCCTAATCAATCTGGTTTTAGACCATTTCATTCCACATCAACTGCTCTTGCAAAACTTGTGAATCAGTGGTCTTTGAATATAGATAATAATCAAATTTCTGGAGTTGCCTTCATAGATCTTCGGAAGGCATTTGACACTGTAGATCATGACCTACTTTTACATAAATTAAAGTGTATAGGGTGTAGTAAGACGACTGTAGATTGGTTTAAATCCTATTTAAGTGACAGACAGCAAGTGACGCAATTCAAAGGAGCCAAGTCCCACCCTTCAACTATTAAATTGGGTGTACCTCAAGGGTCAATTCTTGGTCCCCTTTTATTTTCAATATATGTCAACAGTCTACCCGAGTGTACTTCAGAAGGTGTTATAGATATGTACGCTGACGATACGACCCTCACTGTCAGTGCTAATGACGCAACAGTTTTAGAAGAAAAGATAACTGTTGCACTAAATAAAGTAATGGGGTGGATTAAGAAAAATCGGCTCGTCCTTAACACTGACAAAACTTCTGTCATGATTATCGGCTCCCGTGCTAATCTCGGGAAAATTGAAAATTTCAGTATTTCATTAGATGGTAGTCGGATTAAAAGAGTTCAGTTCACTAAATGTTTAGGTGTTTTAATAGATGAAGAACTGAAATGGTCTAAACAAATCGAAAATGTGTGCAAACGTACCCAAAAAAGTGTCTGCATGATAAAGAGAGCGAAGGCCTTTTTGCCCCAACAATCCCTAAAATTACTTTATAATTGTCTAGTGTTACCACAATTTGATTACTGTTCTGTTGTTTGGTCAAACAGATTTCAATACCATACAACTAAGCTAGAAAAAATTCAAAAGAGGGCAGCAAGAATAATTTTGGACAAAACATATGACACACCGTCGGCTGATTTATTCAAAAGTCTTAAATGGATGACACTAGACAAACGTTTTGATTTCAGCCGCGTTATGATGATATATAAATGCATCCATAACTTAGCACCTTCGTACCTTCAGGTGCACTTAGTTAAGCCTAGTGATGTACATGAACATCATACAAGGCTAATAGACAGTGGAAATCTATGTGTGCCAAGATTTCGCTCTGATTGTCACAAGTGCAGCCCAATCGTATCCTCTGTACTTGAATGGAACAGGCTAGATCATTCAATTAGATCAGCTTCTTCCATATATTCATTTAAGAGATTGTTTAAGCAAAGTTGCTATTTGTAAGTAACACACGAAATTCATTCTGGGTTTTATCATTCCTGTATAATAGCGTTTTTAATTGTTATTTCGGCATTCTGGTGAACTCTTGCTGTGGCATGTACTTTTTATGTTACTTTGCAATGTACAGTATGCTGGTATGTATCTACACTGTATTATGTCATCTTCTGTATATACGTTTTGCTATTTAATGTACATATGTTCATCAATATTATTCAGGGCTCCATGGAAGACCACTATTTATAGGTGAATGGACTACCCTGACAAAAGATTAGAAATGAATAAAATAAATAAATAAATAAATAAATAAATTGTCGGTTTCAGGTGATTTTCTCGTTATATTCGGATTCTCGCTGTATCTGAACACTTGTGGCAAGTACTGTACTGACTTTATACAATGTGTACAATGCAATGCTCTGTTAAACTTGGGTTACATGCATTGAATAATATGACAACGTCACGTTGATGAACAGAAAAAACAACAGGAAAACTAATGCGACTAGAAGATGCGAGAGCATTCTTGAAATACATGTTATTAGGCTTACAATCCGCCTCGGGCTTTCGTCAGTGTTTTTGTGTATGAAAACATTCTTGTTGGATCGATAGATGGCGTATTTGAGACTCCGTCTTATAAAAATAACGTTCAAAGTCCAATACGTGGAAAATTCTAGTCTCTAAAGTATTGATTGCTTATTATATTGTTACCTTCCACGGGGCAGGGGGGGGGAAACTTGTTTTGCCCCCCCCCCCAAAAAAAAATGCAGAGGGGGAGGGGGCTAAGTGTCCCCTCTGCCCCCTTCCCCCCCCCCCCCCTCACTCTTCATTGCATATACAGGCTGTACAGGAATTTCGATTTTGGCGGCCATCTTGAATGTCTCAAAATCAAGCAACAGTTACACCAAGGTAAAAACCCTCATTTTTGTCTAAACCTTTTCATTTGAACATTATAAGGAAATTTTCGGGATCATTTTGGCGTCATTTCAAATACTGTATCAAATACTGTATTGTTCTCCAAACCCTCCAGAATGCAAGAATTCCATCATACAAATTCGGATGAAGCACCCTCGAAATAGAGTTCAAACAACAACAACAACAACAACAACAACAACAACAACAACAAAAACGTTGGGCAGACGGTAAAACACGGTTTGTACAGCCTCTGACATCCTAGCCTTTTGCCAAGACCCTCTCGCGGTAGCGGGTGAGCGAAGCAAGCCCAGCCGCCCCACTCGGCTCAGTCGGCTGGGCTCTCTTCACCATACAGCGAGAGGGCCTTGACAAAAGGCTACTTGCACCCACACTCGATAACAACAACAACTCGTATAACAACAACAACAAAAACGTATAAGGCGGTCAAGGCGGTCGGACGTGCTTCTTCTGATGCCTCTTATTTTCTGATTTTCTGATTCTCTCCAAGCCTTGGAAATTCTTATTGGGACATTTTATATTTGATTTATCTGATATACAACCTCAACCTGCCGCGGCATATGGGAAACAAATCCCTGAACTTTTCTTAGCTGTGTTATTTGGATATTTCGGGTAAGCAAACATTTTGGGCTTCTCTTCGCACAGTGCATTAACACCCTTCTTCTTTTGTTGACTTCCTCCAGTCCTAGAGAACTGCGTTAGATTCGCAGAAATTTAGTAATACACTGGTTGTCATGTACTAATGTGGTCATAGGTCAAGCCGGAGACAACAGACAAGAATCAACACAATAAATAACAGCAAAGAGCAGGAGAGATGAGGAAGAAAAGATGAAAGCAACAGATCAAGCAGCAGGTATGAAGAGGTTACAATGTCATAGATGAGCGAATCATATAACATATCAGCTAGGAAGCGAAGGGAGTTGATGTGGAGAAATGCAGATTCTTCCTGGGAAATATTGGGGCCACTTGTTCCGGGGAGTACTAGGCTGGCAGTGAGTGTGGCTTGCTAATATCTTGGGGCGTCCGGGAGAGCAATTTCCGTAATCTTTCTGGTAGGTGTGAGATATATATCTTCCTCTCCTTGGCGTACAGCACGCATTCCCCAAGGAGATATGTGATAGTCTCATCTTTGGGCATCTGACAGGGGCATCTAGTATTCTGTAGCTTCCCAACAACAGTTAGACGGGTGTTAGTGGGATAGACTCCACAAGGCAGCTGACACTTAACTGGTACTGCATGTCGAAGTGAATGCGAGGTTAGTCAAGTCTGGCGGGGAGGAGGCCGGGTAGTGACCTGCGAGGGCTCCAAAGAACTGAGGAGGTGAAGAGTGGACTTGGTGGCCATTGCCTCTTTGGATTTATCTTCTCTGTGACCCAGGACTGCTGTACTAGTGATCCCCTTCCACTGCTGAAAAGTGGCGAGCATGTTCATGACATCTTCTAAGGGTGGAAAATTGTACTGCTAAAGAAGGGTCTTTAAGGCTTTGGTTGTTTTGGAGCCTGGGTGGTGCGGACACAGCATGTGCTGGAACAGACGGTACCCGACCCTGTTGGGTGTTAGTGTGATCAGCTTCCCGAGCAGCCTGACCCAGTGTATGGCAATCTTGTCAGAAACATTGGGAAGACTGGTCAATATGTGAGCAAATTCGTTGGCTGTGGAACGAGGAAGTCCTAGCAGGGTTTTGAATAAGGTCTCCTGGGCCTTGTCTAGGCGACTCATAGCTACCTTTGTGAGGTACGTCACCTCAGATCCGTAGGTCATACGCGGTAGGCAGAAGCGCTCCCACAGGGATGCTATGACAGTTGGTGTGAGTCCCATGCGGAAGGTGCTTAGTCCTGTAAGTGCGAACATGAAGCTTATTGGCCGTGGAGATCTCTTAGGACTTGGACTTGGGTCATGGTTACCAGTACCAAGGTGGGGGTACTTGTCTACCTGTGGTATGCAGGCCCTATCTGATCTAAACTGCCACATGGGTGTTGTCTGAGGTCCTGGTCCAGTAACGATGACGACACTCTTGGCAATGTTGATAGTGTATCTCCACTTGGTGGAGTATTCATTGGAGCATGCTGTTCAGCTCATCTGCTGACGTTGCCACAAGAGCAACATCATATGCCAGAACCAGTAGGGGGCCTATACCAGTACGTGTTGATAGAACGTACTGAAGACCGGAGCCCGGAGTCTCGGAGTCTTGTGATGAGACCATTGATGTACACCAGGTAGAGCAGAGGGGATAGGATTCCCCCTTGTCTGACACCTTGCCTCACATGAAAGGATTTGCTTGTTCTGCCGTTCCACCAGACCTTGGCCGTCAGGCTTTCGTACAGATTCTTCACGAGTAGCCAGAGGCTTCCATGCACACCTGCTTTGAAAAGCTTTAGTAGCAGGCCATTGTGCCATACAGTATCGAAGGCCTTTGCTGCATTTAGGTAGGCCACAAAGGTTTGCATCTTGCTTAGTGAGTTACTCTCAATGACGATGTTAAGGATGCTTGCCAGTAGCACACATGAGTGATCTTCCTGGAATGCACTTTGCAGTTCATCTGGCACATTCGATCTGCGAAGAGTCTCCTCTATGTGTGGTTTCATGAGCAGTTCTATGAGTTTACAGAACACAGATGTCAGAGAGATACCCCTGTAATTTGAGGGGTCATTCATCGGTTTCCCTTTTCCTTTGTGTACGGGTAGGATGAGGCTGATCTGAAGCTGGCTGGGACATGGCAATGGTATACAAGTGAATTGAATACCTGCACAAGGATGAGACGTGCGATGGGACCGGCACATTTGATGTGCTCGGGCAGATTTGGTCTTGCCCACCAGCTTTTCCTGCCTTCAACTTACAGATTGCATTGTTTAAGTGTGAGGTGGTGATTCTCACTTGGGTTCTCTGTAGGATTTTCGTTGCGATACTCACTTCCTGGTCTATTAGACACGGCGGGGGGGGGGGGGGAAGATTTTTCGGTGTTGAAAGCTACGTGAAGTACTCTTCCCATCCTACGAGAATTTGATGACCTGCGTATGTTCTTTCACGTACGACTATGGAGTCTGTCTCTGCACCTTTTGCTGAGGAAACTTTGTGCTGCCTGACTAGCTTGCAGAACAGTCTGGGATCATCTTCCCTTGAAGATTCAACTTCCTCCAGGATCTTGTTTTGCACATCACGCTGTCTTTCCTGACGTAGATGGCGTCTGAACTTTTTCTTTGCCTGTTTCTAGTCCTGCCAAAAATTACACTCTTTGTTCTGAGGACGACCTTGCTACTTCCAGCTTTTCCAGACATGCTTCATGTGGCTGTATGTCTCATCCACTGCTTCAGTCTAATCTGGCTTCCTAGCTTTGGGGGTGCTAGAAAAAGAGTGAGGCAGATTGGAGGTTGAAATCTGAAGCATGATGTTAGATATCTCATTGAGGACCTGTTCGGCGACGTCTGGGTGTAAAATCTCGGATTCCATGGGGAGGTGTGACAAAATGTCTCTGCATTGCTTTTCTAGGGGTCGTGTGTACAGCATTTCTGTGAATGCAGGGTCAAGAGTTTCCCATCTTATCTTGAGTCGAGGAAGTTTCCTTCCATATGGTACTGAGGAGGAGCTATCATGTGGTTTGCGTGGGCCTGTCCTGTCTTGGCAGTTGTCATACAACACTTGACTGGAAGATGATCTGACGTGGTCTTTGGTTCATCTGAACAGATATGAAATTCACAGTATCTGTCCACTCTGTTGGTCCTAACCATGAGTAGATCCAGGTTTGACTTTGTCATACCATCATCACTCATGTACGTGTATGTGCCTGGGATGGAATGGGTCTCGTTGAGACAGAAGAGACTGTGCTCATTAGGAAGGTATTCAGGACCTTGGCCTGACTCTTGTGGTGCTTAGCTGGATGGAAGATGTCTACATTGAAGTCCCCTAGGATGACAACTTATGTTTCCTGATTGAACGACTGTAGAATATGGGACATCTCATCAATGATTAACCATTTCGTTTTCCCCGCCAAATTAGCACCTGCCGATGATGGCGACTAGTGCTTCGCATACCCAACTTGATGGGGACTCTGCCCCTTTTACTGATCAGGAGGGGGACTTTCAGATCGTCGGATCTGCTAGAAGACGACCGAAAAAACGTAAAACGCGCGAAAGTAGTAGCCAGAATGTGGAAAACCTTTCATTTAAAGCAGATTCGTCATCCGGATCTGAGAATGAATTCCAAGATGTCAGTACATTTTGTACCCCCGCCACTGATTCGAAGACCCCAAATCTGAAAGTGTTTATCGATCCTATCAGCAAAGAAATCTCCCTGAGAAATGTCAGCCCGCTTACAATCGCAAGGTCTGTCCAAACTTGCTGTGGATCATCCCCAGAATTTATTAAAACTACAAGGACCGGAATCCTAGTGAAATGTGCCAATGTAAAAAAAAAAAAACCGACTCCAAGAAATCTAAATGATAGGAAATAATATGCCTGTAACAATTAATAAGCAGCCAAACTTACAGACAGGTGTGATATCAGGAGTACCAATGGAAATGTCAGAAAAGGAAATAGAGAAGGAACTAAAAAGTAAAAGAGTAACAAGTGCTAAAAGAACTGTGAGGAAAGTAAAAAAAGAACTCAGACACTGACATGGGAGACGAAAAGGAAACACCAACACGCAGTGTAATTCTTTCCTTTGATATATTAAATCTCTTCCAGAGGAAATTTCGGTATGTTTTCAAAGAATGCAAGTCAAAGCATGCATTCCTCCGGTGAGGAGTGTTACAATTGTCAAAGTCATGGACACATGGCAGCAACATGTCGTGCAAAACAACGATGTGTCAGGTGCGGGGGTGAACATACTTTCGAGGCCTGTACCAAAAAGGATCAGCCAAAATGCATCAACTGTGGAGGGTTACATTCAGCTGCATACCAAGGCTGTGAAAAGGCAAAAAAAGCGAACGAAATCCAGAGAATAAGAGTTGAAAACAAATTAACATACGCACAAGCAGCAAAAGCATTCACCGAAAAACAACAAAACCACGACACATCCCCAACTCCAAATCAAGGAAACGACATCAACACAGACAAAAGGAAAACCCAAGCCATTGTACAGGCACAAATTCACAGGAATCCAGAACCCAACCCATCAGCTACCGAACACAACCCCGCCAAGTCTCGGCAACTCCAACAAATACCTACGTCCAAACGGCCAATTCCACAAAAACCTCGCACAACGAAACAACAATGGAAGAAAAGGCTTCACCCCCAACCCTGCTGAAAGAAAATTTCAGAACAACAGCCACCAACGATTCTTTTCCTCGTCAAGCTCTTGGTTATCTTCGTTAAAGACAGGTCAGAGGCAGAAATACTCTCTTTCATTACTACCGCAGCTAACCAGTTCTCACTGCTATCACACCAGGTACAAGCAAGTTGATGAACCTTATCGTACCCACTCTCTTTATACTGCAATGGAATGCGCAGGGCACGCACGGGCATGGGGATGAACTGGTAAAGTGCTTAGATTTTAAGAGAGAAGAAATTATTCATGTGATATGTATACAGGAAACGTGGTATACAGAAAATCAAATAACACATATCCCTATATAATTATACTTGTCTCTAAAAAAATCAGGGACGCCCGTCTTAGAGGTGGATGCGCTATTTACGTATACATAATTCCCTGAATTATGATTACCCAAGTTTGAAAATAGATTGTGAAATGCAGTTGATAAATCTTTATTTAGATGATTGTATCATCTCGGTTATTGATTATCATAATTCATGTAACAAATTGAAAGAAGAAAAACCTGAATGAATTATTAGATTGTGTATTCATTAATACTTCGAGATTTTAATTCGCATGATAAGTTATGGGGAAATGTAAAAACAGATGGTAACGGTCGCATGATTGAAAACTTTCTTATGCAGAATGATATGGTACGTGGATCTGGGACTAGAATCGACCCACACACCGGCAAGATATCTTGCCTTGATCTATCTACGTATCACTTCACCGCTCCTAGCAAATAAATGTGAATGGCGAGTTTTATCTGATTTATAGATTCAGAAGTGACCATTTTCCCATTAGAATAGATTTGTATCTCAAGCCGTGGTCACAACTCGCCGTACTTACAAGTACGTGCTGTCTACTTACAAAAACGTGGGCAAAATTTGGGAATCCGTACGTAGTAAGTACCGCCTCCGCACGAATTTTCGAGCACGCAGACACGCCGTAGCACTTTTAGGACCCGAGGAACTTTCGCTGCGTTCGGGCTACGGATTCACCCTAAGTGCGGGCAACGTACGTGCACTCTACAGCGAACGTGCGTACAACGCACTGACTCCGTGCGTTTTTTAAAATTTTCCCACCGTCACTTGCTCGGCTGACGGCACACGTAGCACGTACGTGTTGAGCACGTAACAAGTGCGCAGCCCGTGCTTATTCGACACTTCCCTGAGTTCAACTGTTCAATAGAGCGCGCAGACCGTACCGAACTTGCCGAATAAGCGCCTGCTCCGCACTTAAAACGTAAGTTGCGCGCAGTGATCTTTGCAAGGTACACGAACCGAGCCGACGGACGAGTATCATCATTTTCGTCTCCAAGATGTCATGATGATGGCAATTATATATTCATACTGTTCTATTTCACCTACCGGGCAGAAATTTCCTGTAAGGATTATAGGATCGAAAAAATCGCATACACAGTAAAATGATTGTTATATCACTTGAAAGGGCTTTCAAAACTCTTTCGAATTGTGTCACAAATCGAAATTATCATGTTATAGGACCCTTCTGCCTGGTAGGCGATTAGTAATATATTTATATATATGTATATACACACACTTGTATACACTTGTACCATATTTTGTGGCGCATAAGACAAAGTAAAAAACTTCTTGAAGAAGCAAAACATATAGAAATCTTGAGCTCTGAATGGTCAATGCATGAAGTGACAGGATTTTTGGAGTTAAAAAAAAATGTTACATTTAAGATCTGCACAAGCGTGGTTAAAAGGCATTGATCATCATTGTATATGCAGAACAGTGATAAAGTCAGTACCATTTCCTGAAATTGAGAATGTGTATATTTTGAAATTAAGCAAGGAAGAATTTTCTATGACAGTATTACCTTATATAGGGCCTAAATTGCGAACGTGACACCTTTAGTCTCAGATGAAACTGCAAACTCATAGGCCTACATTCATTGTTCTATTAGTATGCTGATAAATCTAGCTAAAAAATGCCTCCATGTCTGAAATGCCACCACCTCTGAAACTGGGTATAAAGATGGCAGACTTAATAACAGCAAATCATACGCATCTCACCTCAAGTGCCAATGTGTTTTAGGATGTTTTAATCCAAATAATGTTATACAATGTCATTGTATACCTGATATTGACATTAGCCTATTAGCCTACATCAGGTATACAATGCCACTTTATACGTGATGTAACCTAGGTCCTATACATAGAGCTGTACAGCTCTATGGTCCTATACCTGATATAGCCTATTAACCCTTTCTCTGTCAATGAGTCAAATCTGCACACATTTCACATATTTCACTTAGTTTATTTATTTCAATCTCATTTCTTTCAACAGAATATATAAAAACCTACACTGCAAAAAGTCCGGTGTTAAATAGTGAACACCGAGCTGGTGTTAAATTTTCGGTGCTCATTTATGGTGTTAAATTAACACCAACGGGTGTCATTTCCAAATTTTAAACTGTTTTTTGAAGAGTTTCTTAGTAATTGCACTTCTTGTTGATTTTTAATTTAAACAAGACGATCAAGAATTTTACATTAAAATACTCGATTTTTGAAAAAATGTGAAAATAAATTTACACCAAAGTAACACCTGCTGGTGTGATCTCTTATTGAAGCTGGACGGGTGTTAAACCATTGATATTAACACCAACAAATATCAAATCAACACCATGTGGTGTCATTTTTGAATTAACACCAGTGCAGTGTCAAAATAACACCAGGTACAGTGTCAAATTAACACCACGAAGTGTCAGGTGAACACTTTTCAACACCATCACAGTGCATTTTTAACACCTGTGGGTGTGGTCCTTTATTGAAGTTTGATCGGTGTTAGATTTAACACCCGTGGTGTTAAATCTAACACCGATATTTTTACAGTGTATAGACATGAAATGAATACGACACACAGAAGGTTAAACTACCATATACATCCATGGAGAAGAAGTATGATTATACATCTGAAGAACCTTGGAAGGTGATCCTATAATCAGGCCTACCCCTATGTAGCATCTGACGGGGAGAAAAAAAAATCATCGCACTTGCACGCACTTACAACATGCGACAGAGTAGGGATACCTTACGTGAGCAGCACGTGTAATTACAGCCTCCGCAAGAGAACGTAGCAATCTCACGCAGATTGTAAGTTGTAAGCACGTACAACTCACTTACCACGTGCACAACGTACGATGCACGTAACCCCTCATTGCGGGCCACGTACTTACATCCTGCGCAACCGTGCGAGTGTCGTGCGTTGACGTACTTCCTCCCTGCGCTAGTCACTTCCTCCCCACGTTTTTAGAAAAAACGTGAACGCCGTGGCCTCCGCCAAGAACGTACGGACGAAAAGCACGCACGGCGAGTTGTGACCAGGGCTTCAGCAACAAACAATTTACACGTGATTCAAGTTATCATCCCACAAGGAAGTGGTCCTTGAAGAGAATGAACAGGAATGATTTTGAGTGTATTTGTGGGAAACATATAACAGACTAGATGTATTGGAAATTTATGATTTATTTATGAAGTTCCTTACAGTTGTACTCGACGAATGTGCGCCACAGTATAAGAAATGTAAAAGGAATCCTGTCCCTTGGTGGACAAAAGATTGTTCGATAAAGATTAAAGAAAGAAACAGAGTAAAATAATAAGTTCACTTAAGAAAGTGTCTCTGTGAAGAAAATTTGAAAATTTACAGGAAAACGAAAGCAGAAGCCCAAAGAGCAATAAGACAAGCAAAACAAAATATTGGCAGGCCTACTGTGCAAAACTAGATAGATTTACCCCAACCTCGCAAATCTGGTGTTTTTTTAAGAGACTAAAACGGTTGATCAGTGAAAACACCTAATAAGCTTACAAATGACAGATTTATAGTCAAAAATGAAGAAAAGGCAGATGAATTTTCAAAAGTTTTATTTCCAGGGAGAAATTATATTCAAAATAGAATGGATAGAGAAATTGATAAAGAAAATTAACAGCCTCCCTTTTAGGGAAACAGGTCATAAGATGCTTTCAATCAATGAAAATTTCCAAATGAAGGAATTAGAGAAGGCCCTGCGGATGAAATCTTCTACAACACCTGGGGAAGAGCAGATAGGATACGCTGTACCAGGTATACAAGAACCTTCCAAAAATAGGCAAAGACATGATGCTTTCTATAATAAACAAAATATGGGTGACTGGTGAAATTCCAGCACCGTGTAAGCATTCAGCGCTGATTCCGATTTTGAAACAAAACAAAGACCCGACAAAAACACTTTCATACCGCCTTATTGCTTTAACATCATGCTTTAGGAAAACAATGGAATGTATGGTAAAATAGCGACTTCAGTCTTATTTAGAAAAGTATACTCTTTTGCCTCCAATACAGAATGGATTCAGAAAGGGACGCGATGTAGTAGATAACATTGTTCATTTAGAAAATGATATACAGAAGAATTTAGAAACAAAAATAAAGACAATAGCAGTATTCATAGATTTCAGAGAAGGTTTTTGATTTCCTGTGGGTCAAAGGACTTTTATCTAAACTGAACAAACTAGGACTGAGGGGTAACATACTTCTCTACGTACGTAATCTATTGTTACATCGTACATTTCAGGTACGTGCAGGAAATCCGTTATCTCCCTCAAAGGAAATTAGTCATGGTCTTCCACATGGTAGTCCACTCAGTCCAGTGTTGTTTAACGTAATGCTTCATTATATCCCCACTTCACCTGCTGTGCATAGTTTGCTATATGCAGACGACTGTGTAATCTGGAAACCTGGAAGTGATTTGAGAGAATCCAGCAAATATATCCAAGAATATTTGAATACGCTGAATGATTGGTCTTCATCATGGGGTTTAAACATATCATATGAGAAAACTGTTCCAATGTTGTTTTCTCGCTCAATTAGAGAAGAGCACCTTGAGATAACGCTTGATGGAAACAAACTCATCCCTCAGAAAGAACACAAATATTTAGGTGCCATAATTGATAGTAGACTAACCTGGAAACCGTATATAGATGATTATAGCCCAGAGATGCAAGGAACAAATCAACATATTAAAACGTATAGCTTATGCTCATATTTGCACCAAGGTTCAAGAAATTTTACAGGTGTATAGAGCCATTATACGTTCCCTCATGGATCATGCTTGTGAGGCATACGACTCCGCGTCAACAAACGTAAAGAATGTTTTGAATTCCATTCATTATCAGTCTCTGTTAGTCTGTGCTTGGGCAAAAAAGGGAACCTCTCTCAGAACCTTATATACAGGTAGAGTTAAGGGAAATGCCTCTAGATTTACGTCGTGAAATGTTTAGTGTAAGACTAAAAAAGCGGGTTGTTACTATCCCGAATCACCCTCTCGCAGAGCAGTTGAAAGATTGTTGGCAATTTAATGTTCACAAAGGTAAAAACACCAGAGAACTCTTTGCACAGAGAGTATATCTTGTCGGAAGATTTGAATTATAATGTGGAACCATTATTTCGGACAACTCCAGTACCGTTGTGGCACTATGAAACGGCGGTAGTATCCACGGAGTTAACTGATGATATTTCGAAGAGTGACTCTCTTGTATCAAAGACAGTAAAGTTTAGAACTGATAAATCAAAAATGGGCGAATTATCTGTATGGATATAAAACAAGGACGGTTCCAAGTCTCCAGACAAAGGAATTATGCTGCGGCCTTTTTTGTCCCATACTACAATCACATAGAATCTAAGAGACTCCAAAATAATATTTCTTCATACAGAGCTGAATTAGTAGCTATTGTGCTCACTCTACAGTGGCTAAACCAACTGACAGCTTGTATACAGGAGCAGTGATATTCTCCAGTTCTCTCAGTGCCATGCAAGCAATAAAAAAAAAACAATCGGGAAGAACAGATCATCTGCGAATTAATATTGATGTTGTATACAAATCTATATACGCCATGAACGAACTCAGGTATATCTCGAGTGGATCCCATCAATACTGCGAGATCCACCCAAATGAGGTGGTAGACAGAGCGGCTAAACAAGCCTTAACACACAATCAAGTAGAAGTCCAAAACCAATGAAACAAAAGTGAGTCAAATGGTATTATCAGATTATATCATATGAAGAAATGGCAAAAAAGATGTGACGTCACCGTCTCCCCCTTAAAAAAAAACATACAAAATTGTGTATCAGTGACATTCAAATGTGTATTAAAAAAAACAGTGAGACAAGTTTGCACTGTTTAAGAATGGATAATATTGGTTTAAATTATAATCTCTTCTTATTGCAGAAGCATGATACCGGGTTATGTGAAAGATGTGGAGTACCAGAAACCACGAAACATTTTCTAATCGAACGCCCTAGATTTATAATAGAAAGAACAATGCTGTTAGCTGAAACAAATTGCAAGGAAGTAAAGAACTTTAATTTTTGAGACTTCTAAATTCATCAGAATATTTAAACCAAAAAGCAATGGTGGCCTTCCTAAGAAGGACACAGAGATTTTTCTTCTTATAATAATTTACAATAAACTGTTGAAGATAAAATTATGTACGTATGTATTATGTAAGTGCACGTATGTATGTGTAGGTAGGCCTATGTAAAACAAAAATGTACGTAAGAAGTATATGTATGATCATTTGCACCTCACCAGAAGCCCAAAATGTCTGCCTTGATTTTATGTTACAATGGTTTCGAAATTATTATATTCTGTTTTTGGTTTCAGTGATTCAATCGGAAAAGGAGACATTTACATTAACAGACATCATCCCAGTATTGGCCGGTATTGGAGTGGCCTAGGCTTGCACGCGCGCATGCGCAAGCTGAGAAGCCTGTTCACGACGAACCGGCCTGGCCAGAAAATACACAAAAACGGCCAAAGATGGATGGTGACAGTCTGTTTTACAATTTCCAAAATTGCGGCAATAATGCAGCGAAATTAATTTGAATTTGTGTTTCTCAAAAAAAGAAGAATAATTTGTATAAATTTTAGTAGGCATTAAGCGTAAATATTCATCACTGAATGATTCACGCCTTAAAATCAAAATAACAACAACAACACGTAAATACTCAATCGTAATTTACTATCGTAAATAGTCAATCTTGAGTGATACACGTCATTAAAAACAAAGCAACAGCAACAACATCCATAACAACAACAACAACAACAACAACAACAACAACAACAACAACAACAACACAACGTATAATCGAACTCGGGAACATCCTGGTACAGAGCCCTGTCACGTTTTTATAGCGATTGGTAGGCCTATGAGTAGTTATATACATGACGCAACTATTTTAGCGGTTGCCCTCTGTCAAAGTACATATAAATTATCTCAGCTAAAAGCAGTTCTCAGAAGGGCCCAAAATACATCATCCACCGTTTGGAATTTACCTGCACGTTTAGTGAAAACAGCGCTTCATGCCCATTGTATCGCAAGGATAAATAAGTGCCCTGTACACTCACGACGAACTAATTGAAATAATGAAAATGCCGCACAGTGAATTTCCGCGTATCGTGTGGTTACAAGTGCTGGAAAAGACATTTTGCTAAAAATACCAGCTTCAACTTTGATCGCACAAGGCCTACCACGCACCGGTCACCTCTGTTCGCACGGGACATCGCTATAACAAAGCAGAAATTACAATGGACGACTTTGTTAACATAAATGTCGGCGGAACGATATACACAGCGTCCAGGGCTACTCTTTGCCGTTTTCCTGATTCAATGCTTGGTTCAATGTTCAGCGACCGACTACCGTCCACTCGAGATGAAAAGGGGAATTACCTAATCGATGGGGACGGTCCCTTGTTCAGACATGTCCTCAACTTTCTTCGCAGGTCAGCCTTAGTTCTTCCAGAAGACTTCAAGGAACTGGACATGCTTGCCCAGGAGGCTGACTATTACCAGATTAACGAATTGATTGACGCCGTCACCCAACTCAGAAATGAAAAGGAGGAGGCAGAAAAGAGACAAGAATTTCTTGAGGTACAGTTGATACATTCGACCAGCAGAACATTCCGGTGGAAAATATTTGGTAGGTTGGCTACTTTACAGGAGATCCCTGCCCTTACCCCATTTGTCGGAAATCATTCTAGGGTGCAAACCAATAGCGAGATTTATGGTATTCGTATATTGGGTTACGGTGCAAATAATAAACCGCAAATGAATCGTATTAAACTCTATGAACAAATAGCACAGATTGGTTTTAAGCTTGTATCTCTATCGTCAAGAGGAGGCGATAGTCACAGATATCATGATAGTGTCGACAGGTTTCTTTATTCCAGGGATGCTAAGACAACGTCTGGTACAGATCCCTCGGCAAAATAGGCCTAGTAGCAGTTTACTATTCAAACAAAAGTAAGCAATGATTTAAACAATTAGTCCATTGTAGGTAGATTGCACAACGATAATTCCAATGCGAATAGAAACAATGTAATAGTACAGTGGACCCTCGTTATAACGAAGTCCTCAGGAGTGGCAGTTTTCTTTCTCTATATCGAAATTTCGTTGCAACTGCAATTTCGTTACAATTTTGTGGCCTGAATTTCTACTTCGTTGTAACCGGAATTTAATTCGCTCTAATCGTGTCAAACGGTAGTGCACTGCAGGTCTACTAGTAGTTGTAGTTTAGTTGAGGACAAGCTGATTTTACTACAACACATGTTTCCCATATGGCAGACATTTGCCCGAGTACTGAGTAAGCTCGGTACTATATAGGTCTTTGCAGAGGGTTAAGATAGAGTTCGTGATCCTATTCTATGACTCACTGCCTCATCTTGCAGTATTAGGAAAGCCAAAGCAGTCTGTCCATTTCTACTACGTGTATTTCCATCTCTGGTTGACTTCAAATCAAAGTGGAAAACATGAGCAGTGTTTCTTCCATGACGCAAAAGCTAGTTTTAGAACTACTGCAATGATCTCTCGATTATTCAAAGAAAGCGCATGCTTCTTATATACTCCAACGCAAGTTTGGGAAATGGCTGGTATAACACACATGTGAAAAAAATACACATACAGTAAGAATTAGGATAATGTGCGTCATTTTACACACAGAATAATGATGCTTATGTAGTGTTCTTAAGTTCAAAGTTAAAATCATTAATTGTCATGCACTCAGGCATAAAAATCGTCTTAATATTCTCCAAATACAGTGGAAACTCAGTATCATGAAATCCTTGGGACCAAGATAATTTGTTCTTTATGTCAGATATTTTGCTATACGGTACATGACATCAGTAGTCAACAAACAATACAAAACAAAGGAAATGAATTCATCGGGATCGGAAAAATTAGTTTGTTATATCAGATTTCTTTACATCGAGTTTCCACTGTATACAAACATACATATATGCAAAAGGAAATAGAACAATACAACTTAATGACAAATACACGTTGACAAAATACATAATTCAACTCATTAGATATTGCACTTGGTCCCTGCGCATGCATGTTCTCGGCTTTCAAACAATTCTGATTTTAACACACACACACACACATACACACACACGCACACTTCCCACACTCATCCACACTCTTTTTTGTGTGTGTCGTCACTGGGTATAAGTCTACGAAGATGGACAGAAGAGGGATCTGGGCGTGGGAGAGAGTTACCCCCTCGAACACGAGGGAGCTTTTGCAATTTTAGAACTAAAAGAAAAGAAAGTGGTCCTAATACAACGTAAAAGATGGGACCCACTTTTTAGTAGGACCTCTTTGTTAAAGGGCCTACCTTCTTTTTGAATATTCTAGCCATTTCAAAACCGATATTCATCTAATAAACTTTTAATTCATCTAATATCCCCATATCAACCTAAAGTATGATATCCTTTCAAAAATGCTATGCAGTAGGCGTGGTCAGAGCTTTCCCCTTCTATGATAACTAAAACATCACTTCACAATTGAACTACATTGTCAGAGCTTGTAATTAATAATTTCTTTTCCCAATACTTTAAACATCGTGGTTAAGAAAATCTACAATGAACAAGCTTAATTATTTCCTTCTTAGAAATTATTTCATCATCTAATATTGATCTGTTAACATGACAAGATCTCTTGGAAATTTAGCTACCATCTGCAAACATAAATAAAAACGAAGCTATGGTGAAGGAACATACAGTGTATATATTAGACTAAATGATAGTATGTAAGAGGGGTCACGTAGCATATAATTTGCATTGATTGGTAAGTCAAGCATGGAGATAAACGCTTCCGTCATTCTCATACTGTTGTCATGCTAACTGTCTTACCAGGGATGACCTTTACCTTGGAACCTTACATTTGTGTTGACGTTATGTTTTCAAATAAAAATGCTCTAATTCCTCCAACAGCATTTTCTGCATTGTCGTTGGCAAGGCAACCACCACATTTTAGATGAAATATGACTTTGAATGACCAAAATCTTGAAGGCTAACGAAATTGAACTTAGCCAAAAGTTATACGTGCTCAGATAGTTTTTATAAGTTTTTACATTATTTGATTGCAAATACACATTATTTTGCTCCTTTTTATTGTAAATTAATTGTGAATAATTATTGTGAATAATTCGAAATCAATGAATTTAGTCTTTTTTTTAATTCTAAAGCTATTTGATTGGAAGCACGTATTTTTCGTAAAAATGTCACCATGGCAATGGAAAAAGACATCACAGAATCTAACTTTAAATGTAATTGAACACGTAATTTCAAATCTATAAGTTTGCCAATTTTCGGAAATGATGATCGGAAATGATAAAATGTTACCTTTCCATCGGAAAACACGTCAGAATTCCAAAAGACTTAACACAATCTGCTTAGAATACTTCGGTCTACATAGAATATGTGCCAAAATTGATGCTTGTTCTCCAAAGTTTAAGGATTGGTCTAAAATAGTACGTGAGGCTTTGCTGCTTTGCTTTAGACCTGTGGTGTATAATACAATGTATCTTATTTGTAGAACATAAATTCAGCTTGCATTATTTCTTTCTTGATTAATTTGCTTGTGTCAGTAGATAAATTGTAGTATGCTACTTCATCTTTGACACCTTGCAAACCAATGGGACTAATATCCCTTTTCACTAATTTTCCTTTGTATAGAGCGTTTAGTTAATCACTGTACAATGTATTTTCTTCTTCTTACTATAGGGCATAGACAGTGTTGAAACTTGATGTGAGCTTGGTATAGAAACAACCACTGTACAAATTTGAATCCGTATAAAAGATGGTAAGTGTACATTGTTAAATACACAAATGTGAATAGTTATTATAAAAATGTTGCCGCACTAAACCGTTTATAATAACGGTTTAATGAGAAAAAACAAACCTGATATCTCCTTATATTTTAGGCTTTATTGTAAAAATTGTATATGGTAGGATAAATTGTGATACAACGGACTTACACACTTGAACATCAATGTGATATCTTGACCATTTTTCAAATCACTGCTCCCAAAGGTCCTCGAAGACTTGCATGCATGATTGTATGTTTTTTTGTCTAAGTCTTTTTGTTTGTATGAATCTGGATAAAATCTTTCTTCGTAAAAAAACCCAAAACAAACTGATTATATTGTAAGCAGCAATAAAAGAGTGGAATACACAGATTATAGTTCCCTTTGCTTGTATACGTTTCATTGAAAATACGATGCTGATATTCATTGAAATTCAAATAAAAAAAAAAGATAACGTGGTTGTAAGGTGTGTGTGTTCTATTATGTCTGCTCTCGGTACACGGCCGGCCGGCGCCACGTTTTGAAAAGTTTGTGTGTGTGTGTGTGTGGGGGGGGGGGGGGGGTAGGGCAGTTTATATTATTTCTGGTACCACTTCCGCGTTTTATCAGATAAGAAGTAACAAAAAAACAAAGAAACAAAAAACCTTTAGCGCAACTTTCTGCTGCCAATCCGGGTTTCCGTCCAGCTGACAGGTAAAAAAGAAAAAAGAAAAAAGAAAAGGAAAAAAAAAAGAAAACACTTTCGAAGTAAAAAAAAAAAAGAGGAAAGGGTGTTTTTTGTGGGGGGGGGGGGGGGCATGTGGTTACACCTCTGTATTCATACATATAATACCAAAAAAAAAATATCGTGTGTGGGGGCCTAGTCTCCCGGTTCCCTCGGCCCTGCTGTAAACTAACAAAGCAGACAAACAAACAAATAAGAGTTAAAGCCTTTCATTATGCAAACCTGCAGAAAACATCTGACATAACAATTGTCCTCAACAAACTCAGAGAAAATTACGACAGTGTATTTGTAAATACCTTTGTAAACGCACTTCAAGAATATCACCCAAGAATATCAACCATAAAAAAATAATTATATATCTTGAAAGATAATATATACATGTATTGCATTTTTACAGTTGCATCACAAAGACAGCCTACAGTCCTAGTGACAGTTAACAAATGTTATGATATCTTTTTTTATTACACTTATATTGTAATCACTATGCTCTGTTCTCTCCCTCCGTTTCCCCCGTCCCCTCTTTTTCCTGTACTTTTTTTTCCTTTCATCATTGTCTTCCAAACCGATTGATACTTGGAACATGTCAAGTAACGATCCTAGCTATACGGGAGTGAGAGACTCTGCTGTAGTGTTGGAAATTTGCCTGGCTCTTTTGGTCAGGCTTTGAATTGCAAGAGAATGTGGTACATGGTACTTAGGCATCCTTATTAGATTTGATATGACAAAGTCATCGATGTTTTAGTGCGGAGATGCGTACAATGTATGTACTTCCATAAACACCACCAACTAGAGTGTACATGACAGTATCGCAGTCGAATTAGTGAAGTGGTTACTACAAATTACAATTTTGTATCAAAATATTTACATTTAGTGAAACATTAAAATCAGTTCTGCTTGTGTGTCACACCTCCCAAGTCAATTAAATAATTAAGCATTACTAATTAAGCAATTTACCTACGCACGTATTCGTAAACACAATAAAAAATCTAGTAAAATTATGAGTGATGTATTCTAATGTGATATATCCTGACGTATATATGTATTTTCCCCTCACAGAAAAAAATACAGAAGAATGATTTTCGCAAGGCAACAAGTGCCTCATGTTCGGGAATGGTGCAGACATAATAACTATCCTACCATCAGATGTCAACTGTATGCCTACATTGTCCACCGTCTTGCTGTCACAACTAGCAGTGACTGGGGAGACGGCGCCGTATAAGAACACGAGAAAAGCATGAAGTTTTCCGTTTGCTTTCTTTCAAAATATACCTGTTATTGGTGAGTTCCACTTCTTATCGGGTTAAATCAACACGCGTCAAGAACTTTTATTGTGCTAACGGCTGTAAAATAGAGACTACCTCTTTGCTGTAAATGCAGTGTGTTCACGAATCTTCCTGAATGGATAGGCGACAAGAACGTGTCATTGAACGCCACCAAAGAAAAAAAAAGAAAAAAAAAAGAAAAAAATGTTTTGTTATGCATACTGACTTCGCATGACGCCTGGTTGCATCCCATTGGGTTTGGCAAGTTGAGACTCTTTATTGTTTCTATGGCTTGGTCTACTAAGATTTCTCCAAGACATGTTGCGATAATTTTGTATGTTCCTCAAAAATACTATTCTTGTATTCTAAAGCATAGTGCCTGTTTGGTTGGTTTGTTATCTAGTGTTTCCACCATGACCAGTGTCAGAGCTACCAAGTCTCACGCATTCTGCGTGAGACTCAAGCATTTAGGGTCTGTCTCATGATCTCACGCATGGCACCCATTTTTCTCTCGCATTTGGCGAAGTCTGCAACTTGAGCCTATAATGTGGAGCATAGCTCAACAGATTAAAGTGATAGTTGCAATTGAAGGTATATTTCCCTTACGTCTTTCAAAATAAGTAAAAAAGTATGCACCTGATCGCACCATTAAGGGCTAAAAATTGAAAAAGCTCCCTACCGTGGGAGGCCACAGGGGGAAAAACCCCTCCTAAACCCTCGCTTGCGCGCACATTCGCGCGCCGAGATTCCGAGCGGTGCAGAGTCATGAAAATCTCACTCATAAAAAAATTTTTGAACTTGGCATCCCTGCAGTATGGTAAAAGTGTTAAGAACTTCCAATACTTGTTGAGGGGGGGGGGGGGAGAGAGAGAGAGAGAGAGAGAGAGAGCAGTTCTTTTGATATTATGTCTTTGCTCAACTTTACAGGTCATGTGCATTTTTGGGGCATTTTTGGCAGTGAAAAAAAGTGAATGCTCTAAATTGTTCCAAATATTGAAGGGAATTGATTATTCCCTTCTAGGAATAAAAATATTGTTGAATTTGAGCGAAAATATTGGCATTATTGAGCCTGTCCCAAATTTTGCTTTAGATATCTCAATAAGAATGCAAACTTTGGGACAATTTTGTGTAGAAAACATATGGCTGAAGAGCAAATCTCAGATTTAGTAAGACCTAAAACAAAATGGCTGCCTTGTCCCAAATTTTGATGAGATCTCTAGAGAGAGAGAGAAAGAGAGTACTTCATTCACGGTTGATTTCTCTGCAAGAAAAACGAATTACATCACTAACTCGTGCAAAGAAAGACGGGTTCAATGTGATTGAGATGTTTTCAGTGTTTCAGAATACAAATGACCGAAGTACAATAGTTTGAGGGGGAGAACACAAGTATTTGACATGGCAATTTCTGCGCGTAGCCGTACTACTCGTACTTAGTTGAAGCACGCCATCTATCGATAAATATTGTACACAAATCAGAACTCCCCATACCACAGACTACTTAGTATACACGTCTGTCATCTTCCCCCTCCCTCTCTTCCTTTTCTGTTTGTTCACCTTCACTCCTCCTTCTCCTTCCTTCCTTCTATCTTTTTATTTATCTCTTTCTTACCTCCTAATTTTAGCCTCCGTCACACACGTTATTGGATATGAGTGTTTATCAGTCGTTTCAATAATGAATTATGTAGGCCCTATGAAAGAGTAGCAAAGTTCATCATTTCCCACAATAGGAAGTATCTTTTATTTGTCCTTGTCCTTGTCCTTGTCTTAGTGTATGAGACTGGATGTTCACCAAAAGAAATTGTGCAATATCATGTTTTGTGGTAAAATTGTGACATTTTTACTGTAATACCAATTTGATAGATTTACATCTATGGGTGGATGTATTTAAATGGTTCAAAAATGATAGAAAACAAGCAAATTTTGAATATAATACACAAAAGTCATGCATCTTTATGATGGATTTTTTCCTTTTTTTTTCTTTTTGCACTAGTGAATCTCAAAAATTAAGTACAATTTACCTGTGTAAGATTTGGTGTCCAGAAAATTGCTTACACGAGGAACCTTAACTTATGAGAGTGGAATCCACATTAAGCACCGATGCTGAATTCTTTGTTGTTGTTTTGGGGGCATTCACATAGTCTTAAAGACTTTGAGAGAATATTGGGTGAAAAAAAAGAACAAACATGAAAGGCACGATCAATTGTACAAATTTTCACATGGTTTCGGTGTCCCGCGAATTTTTACGTCGCCCAGGGCGCGGGACAGCTCATTTGTGTGTGTGTGTGTGTGTGTGTGTGTGTGTGTGTGTGTGTGCGCGCGCGCTAAGACAATTATTGTACCTCATTTGCGTATTTTACAACGTAGATGTGGCTTCTTTGTAATAGACCAGTGTCAAAACTGACCGTTGTCATTGTTGATTTGAAAAACCAAAAACAACAGCAACAACAACAACAACAACAACAACAACAACAACAACAACGACAACAACAACAACAACTGATGCCGAAGAATATTCGGTGCCTCGCTGAACCTTGGCGAATACTTTTCCTGGCCTAAAGTTGGGGTTGTGTGAATCTTTGAATAGTAATGTACTTGATTCTTTATTTCAAAATGACCACTTGTATTGAAAGAAAAATAAAACTACATGTAGTGTAAAGTAGATATTAAGATATGCCAAAATGGAAGGTTCCTCATGTACATGTAAAGGGGAATCCCGTTATAACGTGATCGTCGGTTTCAGGTGATTTTTCTCGTTATATCCGGATTCTCGCTGTATCTGAACACTTGTGGAAAGTACTTTATATACAGTAAACATGCTCTGTTAAACTTGGGTTGCATGCATTGAATAATATGACAACGTCATGTTGATGAACAGAAAAAAAACAACAACAGGAAATGCGACTAGAAAATGCGAGAGCATACATATACATATGTAATTAGGCTTGCAATTATTATATCAATTATATATATATATATATATATATATATATATATATATATATATAGACAGAAGTATTGGAACAAGTTCACTCGGTTGACAGCAGGTTCATCCGAATTTCATTGCTACTCGGAGTTTCATGCCACCTTCATTTAGGGGCAATCATCAGGCAAATAATAATAATAATAATATAAGGAGTCTCAAATAGGCCATCTGTGGATCCAACAAGAAGGTCTTAATTCACAAAATGTATTTTCAATCCGCCTCGGGCCTTTGTCAGTGTTGAAAATTTTGTGAATAAAGACCTTCTTGTTGGATCGATAGATGGCGTATTTGAGACTCCTTCTTATAATAATATTAACATTCGAAGTCCAACACGAGGACAATTCCATGATATATATATATATATATATATATATATATATAATTTATATAATCATATATATATATATATATATATATATATATACATTATATATATATATATATATACATATATATATATATATATATATATATATATATATATATGGGCCGTGACGCGAGAAAAGGGCCCTTAGGCCGTAAAATACCGAAATTGAGTTTTCACCGCCACATTGAAGAGCGAGTTCTGATGTATCTAAATGTGCAAACCGTTTTCTGAAATTCCACTCCTAAGTGCCCCAATTATGAAATTTAAAAAAGCATGTTTTGCCCAAATCCTGCCACTTTTTAACGCGTTTATGCATGCGCGCGCGTAAGTCATGGACGGGCAACACTGTGCCCCTTTAACAGCTCATAGTCCCACAGTTTGGGTCCGTTATTCATCAAAGTTGGAATCTTTCCCCCAAGTCTTGTCATGGATGATATGATGTAAAAATTAAGTATTCTTATGAAATCATCGTTACCATGACAACCACAAAAATAAGAGTTGCATTTCAAATTCTAAACGAATTTGGGCTTTTATAACAAAACACGCATAGAGAAACATGTCGTTGGATATGGTAACAAAATGTATCCGATTGAGAAGTGGATGTGTGCATGAGTGTGTACTTGTGTGTTACTTACGTGTATGTACATTGAAGATTTGTGTGTCTGTCTGTTTGTGTTTGAGTGTGTGTAGGCTTGTGTGTGAGTGAGACAGGAAGATGATAACAGACCATGTTTTTGTCGTGAGTGTCTAACGTAAACTATACAGTCATGCAAGTTTAACGCTTGTGTTGGATTGTATGTTAAGCCATCATTGTGTTCTCCTGCATGTGAAAGTGGGTGTGTGTATGTATGTGTGTACTTCTGTGTGAGCTTGTGCATATGTATATTGTATGTTTATGTGTCTGTCTGTCTGTGTTTGAGTGTATGTGTGTGCTGAGACAGGAAGAGGATAAGGGACCATGTCGTTTGTCTTCCATGTTTGTACACATGTAAATAACGTTTGAATGTGTTTGAATGTATTTGCCATTATTGTGTTCCTCTGCATGTGAAAAGGTCTATAAACAAACTTTATAATCTAAAAAGTTGCATGCATGAGTGTTTGGCTGGGTGTGTGATATAGCTGAAATGCTACGAACAGGGCCATGGTTAAAAATGAATGCAGCCATGTTTGTGCAGGCCTAACGGAACATCCCGGCACTGTTACACATACAAGATGTAATGTGTTTTTGCAAAATATACAATCTAGATGTAGCAAATGTGCGGATTTTATACTTGCAATGTAGGATGGAATTAATCATGGCCTATTTTAACCCTTCTTTTACAATTACATTACAAAAGTAAACTAGAATTATGTCACTGGGGTAAGAGTACTCCAATATACATTCATTCATTCAACATAGGCCTCCATGTGCAAAAACACACACGCATACACACATATGTACAAAGAAGTACCGGTACACAGCATGCACTATGCAAACAAAACTGTAACATACATATTCACTCATACTTCCAAGACAATATCAAAATGAAAATGAAAAAGAATACATATAGAATTGTAGGCAAACATGCTCCATATGGAATTTGTTGGAGTAAAGAGTTATTGCACTTGCAACACTTTAATCTCTTCTCATACCACTTCATGGATCTCAACTCCATCAAAGACAATGCATGATGAAGTGTAGATAATTCAATTCAATTCCTCTTTCTTCATTCTTCTTTTTCCAACAAAACACAACACAGAATAAATCAGGAACTATATCATAAATGTATACATTCAACTTCGCAGAGGATAAATGATACAGATAAAGATATATGTATGCATACTGGCAAAAAAAAATACAGTTATGTTTCAATTGAGAAAAAAAAAGAATTGAGAGGTCCACTAAAAAGAAAGCTTGTGTATTGTCAACCACTCAAAGAAAAATGTTATGAAATACTTGCCATACCCCCGAAGAAAGAGTAACATCTACAGTTGTACTCACGAAAAAGATCCAGTGATTCTCAAGTGGAAAGTTTTAAGTGAGATTTCTGTTGGTTTCCATGCTTCCAATACCCTCATGAAATTACAGTAATCAAGTTACATTAATATCAGCCCAAACTCAGCTACATGTGAAGAATAGTAAGTCATCATATGTATCCTTGTCCCCCTGGTATTAGACACAGAAAAACAGAATAGAAGAAACATGTATGTCAACTGCTTCAGGATGAGGCTACCTACATACAAGTTTTTCTCTCTTGGGCTCACTAAAAAGACTGACTTTCAAATTGATATCGACCACAGTCTACTAATACATGAGCTGATTAAATCACAATATCATTTGCACATTACTGGTAAGCTGATAGCAAAACAGTGGAAGTGAAGAGGAAACTTCTATGCTTATAACTTTTTTGAACAAGTCAACTATGAATACTTGCAATTGCATAGTGCCATTTATAAACACATGTCAACAAAAGACAATACATAAAGGATATGGTAACTACTGGAAGAAAACCTAAGAATGTTAAGTTATCTAAACATGCATTTGAAATTGTTACCCGTAAATTCATAGCAGAGTACTGATATGCCATGAGTATTAATACTGTAGTCTTCCACAGCTAGCAGTGTCTTGAGGGCATGATAATCACACCTGCCTTCTCGCCAACGACATTCAGTATAGGGTGGAATTTTTTTAGCTAAACCAGCTGTACTCGAGTACATTTGTAGGTTATGATAATGTGCAGCATATATGCTGCATACATGCATGGGGCGAAACATATTGTCAACCATGATCCAAGTTTCCAAACCAAAGGGCAATACCAGTATCTGCTCTAAGAGTGAAATACAGTAGGAAACATAAATTGGACAAGTATGCCAATAAGTTGAGGATGACACTTCATAGCTCTATCATGAGGCCTCAGTCTCTCGGACTGGGGGCAGGTGACATCTTGGAAGAGGAAAGGTCTGATGTGCTTGAAGATATTCATAGCGCTCTGTCGAGTGTTGATCCAGTAGATCTCAGCCTGGATGGGTAAATGTTTGTTTTGAGGAACCACTCCAACTGTCTTGAGTAAACCCAATTATAGTTTTTCTTTCTTTTTTCGTTATCCCAGAGGTGTTCCCTCACACAAACAATTCCTGGCTGAACATGGTAGAAGTGAAAGTACGAAAACTTTCTGATCTCAGACAGCTCCCTGTAAACGGGACAGGTACGCCTTCCAGTCTTACAATTGCCAACCCCACCAGAATCGTGAAGGAAGATGTCTTCTCCACGACTTTTGAAACTGTTGAAAGCTCCTCAAGGCTGTCACAGTCAGACCTGAAAATCATGAAAATTTTGAATGTTGATACGTACAATTTATTATTCTATTTCTTCGAAGGTTTAAGGTCATACTCAATACTAGAGTGTCATTGCAGAAGAAAAGGAACCATGCAGGTTACAGAAATGGAGTGATTAAAACAGATTAAATCAGATTTGAAATGTAAACTCAATGAATTAGTTCTATACCTCATCAGCCAGTGCAAGATGCATCTTAATACAAAGCATATTATGCAATTACCAAAAATACATTATGACTGTATGATTACGTCTTCTGATTTGGTTCATAGATCCAGGTATTCATAGTAAATGAAAAGGATAGGCCATAACAACAAATGATATCTTTTTTTAAAATTCAAATTATAGTTATACATATAGTTCTACTTTACAGTCATAAGGTTGTTACTAAACTCAACATTCGATACTATTAATGCAATTAGCTGATGCACAGCACAGTACAAACCTGCAATTAGTTGTTTGCTCCTGCCAAATCCTTTATCTACCAGACACCAAGTACGTCTCCTCTCCATCTGACGGTTCTGTTCCAGTTCTGTGTGCAGCCCAGGGTTGTCTGCTTGTTCAGGAATACTAGCACAGCCAATTTTTTATTCTGCCCTGAAATATGAGAACAAAATGCTTAGTCTGATTAATGTGGGTTTGAAAGGTGGACTGTACAGTGGGATTTTAAAAATCAAAATAGTGGTATAGATGCCAACTGTGTGGACTGTTGTTGTGTTCTGCCAGTGATGTATTACAACAATTATTTATTTCAATCGGAAAGAAAAAGAAGAAATGAATACCGGTACTACACCCAATGATCAGAGATATGATAGGTGAAAGAACCTTCACAGTCACTAAATCATTACATGAAATCTGGAGAATAATCTCCCCTTGGCATTTAGACAGTGAGTACCTACCCAAAAACTCCTCTAACAATGCTATGAAACATATGTTGACAATGAACACTTATTATGAATAGGCCTAATTCTACAGTACCGGTACCAGAATAACAAATGTAATGGTAATACTTCTAATAGTGTGTCGATGAGATGTCTTTGTAACCAAAGTTTAGCACTTAGCGTTAGAGTCTTTTGTGGAAAATATGAGAGAACTGATTTTGTCTTTTGGGCTTGCCCTTTGATACTTCAGCCTCATTAAGGTTCTAACTGGTTAGTACGCTAGTCCCATTATTGTTTTTCAGATTTTTTTAAAAAGTTGATACATAGTAGAAGAACCCGGTATCTAATTAAGACTATTAATAAGTATTAAGACCTAGTTTGATTTACCAATGTAGAATTCAGTCATGCAGTATAACTGTCAAGGAAAAAAAATGTAACGTTAGTTGTAGAACTATCTTGCTGACAATGACATTACACAAATGTCACAATCTCAAGTAAGTAGGCCCAACCTTGTTTGCCTTTGGGTGCAGAAACCTAACGTTTGGAATACAATTGAACAAGTCAGACAAAGCTGAACCACATGCATGATGCAGTTTACGTTGTTGCCTGAACTAAAGCACTCCGAAATTATCCTTACTGCTAAAACACAGGATTGCTAAGGACAGTGTGAACACTGGCTGTAGCTTATTTCGACATTTTATATGAAAGGAGCGTTAAGATTATTAAATGTAACGATGTCATACATCTACGCATCGTCAGACACAATGTAGGCTTAACACGTTACTACTACGGAAACGTTTGATAGCGTCAGCAGATCCCCAACAAAAAATTGAAAGATTGGGACTGCGCTGAGCATCAGGCCTGACCGGGCCGAGCACGAAATTCAAACATTTTTTCCATGAATTTAACATCAAATTCAGTGTATGTTCTTACCATTTTATCATTGGGGATCCAATATGTTGATGTTCACCTTTAGACAGATAATCAAAATACTGCAGGCGCCGTAGAAAAAGACGTTGTGGACGGGTTGATAAGGTTGATTCGAGCTGACTCCACGTGAAGGAAAGGTGAACAACGAGCTGGAATCTTTTGGATTGCGCGTATTGCTTTGTCAAACTTCCGCGCCGTTTTCTGGCGTTTGTGCGCGTCAGAGCTAAGGGCCCTTTTCTCGCGTCACGGCCCATATTGCAATTTATAGCAACAACTGGTTTTAAACGTGATGATGATGAAAGAATGCAGCGTAAGCACAGGAAAAAGAGAACAGGAGAAATGGAAGGAGAGAATGTGATTTGAATACAGTGTACCCTAGCGCAAACATAATCTACATCTAGCTAAACTGGCACTTTGACTGTAGGCTTACTTTATTACATTGTAAATGTTACAATGTATGTATACGGTATCTGGTTTTGTTATATCAGTGCGATAAAACAAACAAACAAGCAAAAGTCCAAAGGAATTTCGACCTTTTGGATCAATAAAAATACAAAATACTTTCCAAGGAGATTTGGGTATAATTACAGGAAGTACCAGTGTTCCCCATCAGTCTGATGTATGATTATGGAAAGGAAGAGGTCCTTTTCAGGACCCGCCCGCATCCGAGAAAGAATCTAGACAAGGTGAGAGGCAAATCAACATTTAGACCAAAATAATGAATGAAGGGAATGTCGTAAAAGAACTTGCAGAGGCTGTGCACAATGCTTTTCATTTTTTTTTTTCATGTATTCCGAGTTCAAGTCGCCCACACAGGAATTCCGTTGTAGAAAGTCACAAAGTCATGGGCCTAGACGGGTGCTGTTCGTTATTCCGAAGGTTCGATATTCCGAAGGTTCGTTATTCCAAAGGTTCGTTAATCCGAAATACACAAATTCCCTATACCTAGAGGTTCTTTAATCCGAAAATGAATAAGGGTTCGTTAATCCGAACATTTGTGGCGTTATTCCGAAGGTTCGTTATTCCGAAGATTTGTTCATCCGAAAATGAAATTCGGAAAAACGAACCTTCGGAATAACGAATCTTCGGACTGAAGAGCCTTCGGAATAACGAACCTTCGGAATAACGAGCTGTAACCGAGTATAGTCTACAGTACATATCAATGTAGGGATGCCATGCAAGTTCAAAAAAAAAAAATTATGAGTGAGATTTTCATGACTCGGCATCTCGGTATGCGAATGTGCGCGCGAGCGAGGGTGTGGGAGGGTTTTGTTCCTACTGTGGCCTCCTACTGTACGGTAGGGAGCTTTTTCAATTTTTAGCTCTTAATGGTGCGATCAGGTGCATACTTAAGTGATTATCTTTTACTTATTTTGAAAGACAAAAGGGAAATACACCTTCAATTGCAACTATCACTTTAATCTTTTGAGCTATGCTCATTATTATAGGCCCAAGTTGCAGACTTCGCCCTATGCGTGAGAAAAATGGATGTCATGCGTGAGATCGTGAGATGGCCCCTAAATGTTTGAGTCTCACGCAGATGCATGAGACTTGATAGCTCTGTCAATGCAATGATATGACGCGCAAAATAGGCCTACCCGCAAAATGTGCCTCAAAGGGGAACAAAAGGTTATGTGTATCACGCTTTGAAGTTATACAATGAATTGCTTTTATTTTTATGTGTGTGTGTCCAGTTTCCACTTTCACTACCGTTGAGATAGTGTACGTAAAGACTTTTGGTGACCAGTTCAGGAACCATCTTGAATATCTCAAATCCATCAATTGCAGGATGCAAGAGCTGCATCAGCCATATCAGTTTGGGATTCAGCCCTCCTCAAAAGTAGGGTAAAACCACCATTTCTTGTTTCAATTTCATTCACCATTCTAACTATGAAGGAAATAGTGTAGGTAATAAATGTTCATGTATACTTGCATACTGTGACACAATTTTTTTTTTTGCCACCATTTTGGATACTAAGTAACACAAAACCCCGAGGTATACAAGATTTGCCTCATCCAGATTAGGAATAATCATCTTCAAAATATAGGTTACAAACATCAGATCATTTCATTTTTAACAATTCATTAGGAAATACAGTCATGTGTAAACAAGCGCGCCGAAACACTTTTAGTTATTTAATTATTTATTTTTTATTTATTTATTTATTTTTTATTTATTTATTTATTTATTTATCTATCTATTTATTTATTTTGTTTTATTTTTTATTTTTATTGTTATTTTATTTCTTTTTTTCAAATTATTTATTTATTTATTTTTTTTTTTATTATTATTATTATTTTTTTTTTTTGGGGGGGGGGGAATCTCGACCCCGGGGGGGGGGGGGGGGCACATTAGGGCCTACGTGACATTGTGAGATTCTCGGTGAGGGAGCGAAGCAACCGAAGGGGCTCGTACGCAGAGGCGGCACCTATCCGTGAAGCGATTTTTTTTTTTTTTTTTTTGTTCCGTAACCCTAACGCGTCGAAATTGCCAATTGTGTCACTTGAGCAAAGACTATCAGTGTACAAGTTGGTTTTTGTACGCATGTGCGTGGACTGCTATACACGTATACACAGAACCATTGGCATACGGAAACTTCGACTTTCACTATCGCACTCCGCGCGCGCCGTGCGCTATTTCTAAACTGTCGTCTTGCCTTCAAGTGTTATGAGTCCAGTTTTGTTTAATGTTATGTTGAGTGATTTAAAATTGAAAGAAAATTGTGTTAAATTATCAGTATATGCTGATGATATAGCGTTATGGGGCATGAGTAGAAATTTATGTTATTTGCAGAAGAAATTACAAAGAGCAATTGATGAAATTATGTCATGGTTTAGAGACTGGAAGATAGATGTTTCAGCCGATAAATCAGCTGTGATGGTATTTACTAATAAACATAAAAATAATGTTAAATTATTTATTGAAGGATATGAAATTAAACAATATGTGGAATATAAGTTTTTAGGAATGTGGTTTGATCAGAAGCTAAACTGGAAAAAACATATTGATGTTATTAAAGACAAGGCTGTAAAGCGATTAAATTTGATAAGATGTGTTGCTGGTACACCATGGGACATTAATGGACAAATATTACTGACGGTATATAAAGGATTAATAAGATCAATTTTAGATTATGGATGTGAATTGTATGATGCTGCAAGTAGTAGCACAAAACGTAAACTTGATTGTATTCAATATCAGGCTTTGAGAATAGTTACTGGTGCAGTGCGTAAGACATCTCTTGAAGCTTTACAAGTAGAGTGTGGAGAGATGCCTTTAAAATTTCGCAGAAGTATATTTGTTGATAAGTATAGATTTTATTTAATGTCTTTTGAAAGGAAACGGCATTCTACAGTTGAAATATTACAGCCATGTTGGTATTACGATCGATTTCATTGGAAAACCGGTCAAGGCCCGCTTGTTATGAGGGTATGTACTTTGAATACAAAAGTTGAACAAATTTATGAATGCATATTAAAAGAACCGTACTGGTATTATGTACCTCCGAGAATATCATATTTCATTTTTGATAACATTAGGAAAAGAATTGATACTGAGATAGAGGTAGCAAATTATGTAGAAGAAAGATTATTAATAAGATGGAAAGGGTATTTGAAAATATACACAGATGGATCAAGGCAAGATAATAACAATACTGGTGCTGCTTTTTATGTTGATCAGTATGATATAGGTAAAGTTTTTAGATTACCTTCAATATGTATTATGAGAGCAGAATTAACTGCAATTATAATGGCATTAGAATGGTTAGAGAATTTTCGTAGTATTTCAGTTGTTATTTTAACCGATTCTCTAGCTGCATTACAGGCGCTAGAAAATTTGTTCTCTATTACTAATGTTTTAGTTGTAGAAATTTTAGAGAAATTGAAATGTTTACAATTACAGGATATAGATGTACATTTTGAATGGATACCCTCTCATAGAGGAGTGAAAGGTAATGAAATAGCTGATAATTTAGCGAAAAGGGGGTCTTTTAAAGAAAATATAAATGTGGATATTGCTCATACGAGACAAGAACTTACCAAATATGGTGTCGTATTATAGAAATATTTGGCAAACAGAATAGGGAACATCAGAGAGAGGAAGAGATTTCTTCGGAATACAGTCACAGATATCTAAGGGAATACAGTTACAAGGAATGAGTAGAAAGGAAGAAGTGTTAGTACTTCAAATTCGTCTGGGAAAATGTAGATTGAATTATTATCCTTATGATATTAATTGTCACGAAAATGGATTATGTGATTCATGTCAAGTATTAGAAACAATAGAACATTATTTATTGGAATGTAAACGGTATAAAAATGAAAGAAAATTGATGCAAAAAATGTTGAAAATAAATGTATTGAATATTAGAAATATAATGAAGGTTAGTATATGATAGAAGATAATTTTAGGGCTTTCTATGTGTATTTGAAAAATATACAAAAATATAAAGATTGATTATTTATATTGTCAGTACTGTATTTACTAGCAATAGGCCTACGCACACTTTGTGTGCTCGTACGTTTTGTTGAAAAATACGCACACACACAAGAGTATATTTATATGTATTTGTATCAACGGCGTAAATCCGTACTGAGGAGTGGGGGGGGGGGGGGGGGGGGATGATCGACGATAGTCACCATCACCACGATTACAAGCCCATAACCGGACTCCCCAAACACACACACACTTTGCAGGGATCAAAATGTCCCACTCTTTTCCATGCAAAGTGGGAGGGAAGTGGCAGCAAAAATAGGAGGACTTTTTGTTCTTGTTTTTGTTTGTTTGTTTGTTTGTTTTTTGGTTGTCAGCCTTTCGGCGGAAAAATCAAACTTTAAAAGTATGAAGAATTTGTTGTTGTTGTTTCTCTTGTCTTATGATGTTCTTTCTTCTTGACTGACAGGCGATTTTGACACCCCCCCCCCTTTCAAAAACGTAGCGCAGTCCTGAATAATGGCCAAATAAATTCAATAAAATGCTAATATGGATATCCATTTCTTTGTATGTAATAACGTAGTAGATATTTTCCTGTAGCTATTAATTGTATCCTTCAATTTTCTTGATTTAAGTCAATAAAGCAATCATCCCAGGGGCATCGTTCCGTTTTAATGATGGGGTGGGGGTGGGGGAGGGACTTGGAGTTTGAATATCTGTGCGAGGGAGCGGAGCGGCCTAGCGGGGGGGGGGGGGAGGGTGTGGGAGGGGGTATCCCCCTCCCACACGAGGAAAATTTGGCGTTTTCAGACCTGAAATTCAGCGATCTGGTGCACACTTTTGGCGAAATTTGGGATTTTTTTCCTATCCAAAAACAAGTAAGAAAAAGAAATATTCAAAGATAATTGAATGACTACATCGTGGTATTTCAGCTCTTGCTCCGCCTGTGCGACATCACTGTGAAGGCCTACAAAATAGTGGGGCCTATCACCGGCGTAGCCAGGATTTGATCTTAGGGGGAGCGGTTAGATGCGAGGGAGCGATGCGAGCGAGTGGGGAGGGTGTGGGAGGGTGGTTTCCCCTCCCACATGGCGAACTTTTTGCATATTGATGTTGTAAATGGTGCAATTTGATGCATTTTTGCGTGTTTTTACGACTTGAAACAGTCCAACATGTTTAAGGTTGCAGTACATTATTTTCATGTAGATTATTATTAAACAATTTTGCCTAGAAAATGGTATCATTTAGATGAACTTCTTGTATTAATTCTTACACTGAAAATCATGAACGCGATCATTAATTTTGACATTGTACAGTCTAAAAAAGGCCGTTTGTAGCTATTTTTTTCGCATAGGAAATTAAGGGGGTGGGGCGCACCGGGCGCAACTGCTGGCAATTACTGGCAGCAACATCAGGAGAATGACATAACGATTAAATGCGAGCGAGCAGAGCGAGCGAGCTTGAAAATTTTGACATTTTTCCGTCCAAAAACTGCCGTTTGTAGCTATACTTTTTTCGCTTTGGAAATTAAGGGATGGGGGCGCACCGGGCGCAACTGCTGGCAATTAATACCCGGCAGCAACATCAAGAGAATGACAGAACGATTGAATGCGAGCGAGCGGAGCGGAGCGAGCTTGAAAATTTTGACATTTTACAGTCCAAAGACTGCCGTTTGTAGCTATATTTTTTCGCTTTGAAAATTAAGGGGGGGGGGGGTGGGGCGCACCGTGCGTAACTGCTGGCAATTACCCGGCAGCAACATCAGGTGAATGGCCTGACGATTAAATGCGAGCGAGCGAAGCAAGGAGGCTTGAAAATTTGGACATTGTACAGTCCAAAAACGGCCGTTTGTAGCTACTAAGTATATTTTTTTCTCTTAGGAAATTAAGGGGGGTGGGCGCACCGGGCGCAATTGCTGGCAATTCCCCGCAGCAACATCAGGAGAATGACATAACGATTAAATGCGAGCGAGCGAAGCGAGCGAGCTTGAAAATTTTGACATTTTACAGTTCCAAGACTGCCGATTATAGCTATACTTTTTTTCGCTTTGGAAATTAAGGGGGGGGGGGGGGAAGCGCACCGAGTGCAACTGCTGGCAATTACCCGGCAGCAACATCAGGAGAATGGCATGACGATTAAATGCGAGCGAGTGAAGCGAGTGAGCTTGAAAATTTGGACATTGTACAGTCCAGAAACGGCCGTTTGTAGCTATATTTTTTTCGCTTAGGAAATTAAGGGGGGTGGGCGCGCCTGGCGCAACTGCTGGCAATTACTAGCAGCAACACCAGGAGAATGACATAACGACTAAATGCATGCGAGCGAGCTTGAAAATTTTAACACTTTTCCGTCCCAAAACTGCCGTTTGTAGCTATACTTTTTTCGCTTTGGAAATTAAGGGATGGGGGCGCACCGGGCGCAACTGCTGGCAATTACCCGGCAGCAACATCAGGAGAATGACATAACGATTAGATGCGAGCGAGCGGAGTGAGCAACTTGAAAATGTTGACATTATTTTTACAGTCCAAAAACTGCCGTTTGTAGCTATATTTTTTCGATTTGAAATTTAAGGGAGAGGGCGCACCGGGCGCAACTGCTGGCAATTACCCGGCAGCAACATCAGGGGGGCATTTCATCAACGAGTTCGTCGGAGGTTTTCACCGACAAATTTGCTATCAGCCAATCAGACGCAAGGATTTCAGTAGCTTTTAACAGTTGTCGGTGTAAATCAGTGACAAAAAGTTTCATGAAACGGTCCCCAGGAGAATGACATAACGATTAAATGCGAGCGAGCGGAGCGAGCGATCTTGAAAATTTGGACATTGTACAGTCCAAAAACGGCCGTTTGTAGCTATATTTTTTCGCTTATTAAATTAAGGGGGGTGGGGTGCACCGGGCGCAACTGCTGGCAATTACTTGCAGCAACATCAGGAGAATGACATAACGATTAAATGCGAGGGAGCGGAGCAAGCGAGCTTGAAAATTTTGACGTTTTTCCGTCCAAAAACTGCCGTTTGTAGCTATACTGTTTTTTCGCTTTGGAAATTAAGGGATGGGGGCACACCGGCCGCAATTGCTGGCAATTACTGGCAGCAACATCAGGAGAGCGAGCTAGCTTGAAAATTTCACAGTCCTAAAACTGCCGTTTGTAGCTACATTTTTTCGATTTGGAAATTAAGGGGGGAGCCCGGTGCGCTCCCCCCCCCCTCCCCTGGATCTGCCACTGGCAGTCAAGGGTGTCGGTTTGTGTTTATGATTGGGGGAGGTATGACCAAAGAGGTGGCGTCGAAGTGACCAAGAGGGGGAAGGATGTCGAAAATATAACGAAGCGTAAGGTACAAAGGTTTACATTCTACATCACATTGCGCAATATTGCAGCGACTTTTTTTTTTTTTTGCCGTTCAGATGTTCTGAGTACACTGCGCACATCCTGCTTATATTCCGAATGCCAACCAGGAATCACGCTGAATCACAGTCTTTTGTCGGCTCCGGGCTTTTTGAACAATGTTTCACAGGACATACCTCTTTAATCATGGTTAAAAGAAATCTCAGAAAATATCTTATTTCTTGATCACCCTTTCATGTCGATTTGAAAAGCAGTTTACTAAACCCTTGAATTATCATTTTGGTAAGTCTTTCTTTTAATCAGCGGATGGGGGGGGGGGTACATGGCCCCCCATGCCCCCATAATTACGCCACTGCATGCCCCTGCATACGAGGGTGCTTTTGCATTTTTAGAATTCAGATGAAAATATCTCGTAAATACATTTATGATGTAATCTGGGGAAATTTCAATCCCAGAAGTGTATACTATTTTTTTAGGGGGGGGGGGAACCCTCCGTTAATTGAAAGTATCTAGATATCTCCTCCCACCCAAGGAACATTTGCATTTCTTTAAACTGAAGAAACAGACCTGGTGCACACTTTAGATGAAACATTTTGAAATCTGTCAATCTAAAGTGTATTAAGTAGAAATGACTGAACGGGGAGGGTATGGGAGGGGTTAGGCCTATCACCTCTTACGCAAGGGAGATTTTGTATTTTCAGAATTGAAATTCAGCCATCTTTGGGTGAAATATTTAGACAGTTTTCTATCATGTCTATCAAAAAAGTAAGAACATTTCCACATATCGGAAGTTACGAGAAGGAGCAAAATGATCTGTTTGTCACCAATACTTTTATGGGGGAACCATCCCCCTCCCCCTTCATCGACGCCTCTGCATATGAGGGAGGTTTTGTGAGTGAAAGATCTGCTGCACACTCTTTGATAAATATAAGGAAATACAACGTCAATCTCAAAAGTGTACAAAGTCTATCGAAAGGGACCCAGTAGCGGAGCTTTTGCATATTTATGATTGCAACTCAGCGATCCGGTGCATAATTCTGGCGGTAGTTGTACAATATATTTTCCATAAAGAAAGTTCGAGATTTGTCCTCATCTCGGGAATTGCTTGGGGGACAAATGATTTGTCTGCCCCCAACATTTCCGCAGGGGCGGGGCAAATGCCCCTTTGCCCCCCCCCCCCCCCCCCCCCCCAGATTCGACGCCCCTCCCTGATCATCCCTGGGTATGCCCATAGATGTATCAGAGTCATCATCGTTTCAGGAATGATTCAGGAACTGGAGAGGGGGGGGTTCAATTATGGCGGTAGAGTTTTTGTTATTGTGTGTTTGTTTTCGTACATAATTTGCAGATGGTCCCGAGTTGCTCGCGTCATAGCATGTTTACATATAAGCCTATGCTATTTGACGTTGTCAACGTCTGGACCATACCTTATGTCGATATTACTTTCTTCGCGAGCGAGCGAAGCGAGCGAGCGCTTGAGAAAATTATGCATACATTTTCGTACAAGATAGAATATTGTTCAGCTCTGTTACCTGTCTGAAGGCGGGCGTACGAACGTCATGCACTATGCCAAAATTGATGCAATCACACTGTTCATGCTTCCTCCATTTTTTTCTCAAATTTGGGGGGGGGGGATGATTGTACAGGCCATTCCCCCCTCCTCCATTTCAGGGGGGGGGGGGATATATCCCCCCATTCCCCCGGGATTTACGCCCATGATTTGTATATGGGTGAGAATTTTGAACGATGTACAATTGCCAATTTTCGCACCTTATGACATTCTTTTCCTTAGAACACGCCAGGATGATCTAAGAAACCAGATTTTTTCATGTCATCTCAAAGATTGGTAAATTTCCTTTCAGGAAATGTATGGTTTGGTTGACTTTTGCCTGATATTTTTCATTTGACAAGGACTTAAAGCGCAAAAATACGGTAAAAACGCTATTTTCACAATGATTTTTGTTCTTCAAACTAATGATGTGCATTTTTAAGCGTACGTGGCATCTAATATCTGACCATGTTCTGGATCTGACATATCATGGGTATGAACCACAGAATTATAAGAAGTTTATGAGCACGTATAAAATCACAGAGAACAATTGAAATATCAAAGTCCTAAACAGACGAACGTCCGTGATGCTTTTATTTGTATCGCTGCTGCAAATTCTACTTTGTTGTCCCAACTGTAATGTATACGAAAATTTGGTGTTCCACCTAATAAACATATCCTGCAAAATTTGTACGTCTGCTGGCTGTACGTGGGACGCAATATTCTTTTATGCATAATTATACTCGGTTTTCGTCACGGACTTGCTTCCGCTATTTTCTAATAAAAATCGTATCTCATTAAACGTTATTGGTGATATTGTTCTGAGTCGTAATCAACTAAGATCTAGCCACACGATAATATGTTTGTTTTGAGTTTCTGTCCATCCTTTGTCAAATAGGAACCGAAATTATATTTTTAGACGAACCTCCGAGAGAAATGAACGTCCGTGATGATCAAAACGTTTTCGAGTGCGACACCATCTTGCTTTGATGACGAAGGTGCATTTTACCTTTGGCTCTCTAGCCGAGGAGCTGCATATTCTTTTTGGAACGGACTGAGGCTTCTCCGCAGTTTTTGGACCATGCAATTCACCGAAAACCAAGCAAATAATTAATATTTTCTCTGAAAATTCACCTCCTGATCCCCCTCTGAGCAAAACATATGTTGTAAGGATGTCAAATTTCTTATAATTTGCATTGACAATACCTTTTCAAATTTTTGAAAGAGTTAGGAAGGCTAGGTACCCTCTGCCGATTAGTTATCCGTCCTGGAACATGACCCTATCAGTAGAACGAACGTCCGTGACAATTCCAGCGAACGTCCGTGACGTATGCAATCCCTTCGATAGGGATAACTTGTCCCGAAAGTGTCCTGTATTCTTTAAAACTTTTAGCTCCAATAGCCACAAATAAAGTTTTACAAAGTAAACAATGAGTTTAGGCAGTAGTTTCAGAATTTTTAAGGCGTTATGTGATCATGATGAACAAACAATTGAAAATTTACTCACAATTTTACGTTTGTTTTCCCTCTAATTATACAAAAACAGCTAAACACTGAAAACAAAGTTATAGGAAAATTGAATTTTGCGTAATCTGTAATTTCTGTGCATTTAAATTTCTTTCTAATGAGGATCTGGAGACAATTTGTACTGTTACAGGTTCTGAAAGTTTCGCTCATGGACGTTCTGTCCGAGAAAGGAAATTTCTGATAATTACAAATATATCACTGCACATAAAGTTAATGTTAGTTGAAAATATTACCAAATCACCGAGCCACTCATACCCAAAAGTGAATAATGTTCAGCACTCAATTTACTTGTAATAACGAAAGGAAAACCTTTTGGTCACGGATGTTCGTTGGTAGAATAAGTCAATGGATTACATAGTAGGAGAAAGAGGATCAGTGCCACTTTTTAGTGACAGGTACGGCAAGTGTTTATCTTTAGAGTATGGTAGCTGCCGTCTCAAACAGAACACATCCAGTTTTGGTCTCCATAACGGACGTTCGCTGTAATTGTCATGATATTAAATGCCTTAATTTATTCTTATTTTTCTCTTCATGACGATTTTTCTCTCATTCCCTCAATAGCCTGGATGGACATGCTGCAACCAAACAGAAAACAGAATCAAAACAAAACAAACCAAAACAAATCCGAAAAGTGCTACGTAATCACATGCAGGATAATGACGGAAGAAGTCTGTAATGGGCATGTGTTGAATAAAAAATGGAAAAGTTTCAAAAGGACGTGGAAGCAGTTGAATGAAAATGACTGAGAAACAGAGAAGGGATCGAGCTCCAACACACAGAGAAAAGAATTGCCAGTGCACTCCCGTTGTACCAAATTCCTCTGGAGAAGTTTTTATTTGTTTGTTTATGTTTTTTATTCATCGAAATGCCGTCACAAGCGAACAAAAATAATGCAGTATACAATTATTGTCTGATGAAAACAAACAAATCCTCCGCTTATCATCACATGATGTTGTTTTATACTCATCAATGAAAAGCAATGTTCATTTGTAATTCTTTCCAAGATTTTTTTTTTCATTTTACATTTAAGAGACAGAGAGATCGTCAATTTGTTTGTGCTTTTGTTCTTATTTTGAAAACACATGTTAAAAAAAGTAATGATTAAGAATAGGTTTAAGGTTGCACTTTGATACGTTCGCTCTTCCTAAGATTCGTTACTCCGATGTCCAAAGGTTTATTATTCCGAAAATAAAAAAAAAGTTTGTAGTTGATTAAGGAGGTTTGTTTTTAAAAATTTTCTTATTCCGAAAGTTTGTTAGTCCGAAAAATAAATATTAAGGATCATTATTTTTAGGTCCGTTCTTCTAAAAGTGGAAAGGGCCTGATATTCGTTTAGGTGAAAACGGTTATTATGAGGTTTTGAAATTTGGAGGATTTTAGTTGTTAACTTGTTTCTCCACATTTGGATAAGCGAACATGATTTTTCATGTTCCAATTAATAAACATTTCGATTATTATAACCTTCGGAGATTCCTATCATTTATCGAATAAAAAAGCTTCATAATTATACGAACTCTATCAATTTTCGTATTGACAAACTGTATGAATAACGAGCCTCCGAAATGACGCGCTACAAAATGTTTGTTATAACAAACCATATTGTATAATATCGAAGTCTCAAACATCCATCCAAGTTATATGGACTTATTGTGTGTTGTTATGACGAAACTTCGCAGTATCGAACCTATCATCATTTCTGACTAATGTAATAATACAAATTCTCCTCGGTAACAGTGTGTAACACAAGGAGCAAACATAGAGGGATTTCTTCCTAACGTATTCGTTTGCCCTCCCCAGCTAAACTTCGTATTTCTATAACGGAGCACATGTTGTCTTTCTATGTTAATTCTTTGTCATAATTTTAGCTGTGAGCATGTTCGTTATAAGCAAATTTTGCATTGTAGACTTTAGATAACAAATTTAGGACCTGAATCTTTAATTCATGATAACGAAATTTTGATAAATATATTCGTTCTCAAGGATGGACTACGTCACTGAGATTACACGTACGTTTGTACGTTCATTAACGAGAGATGGAAAAATTGTTTTCTTTGATTCCTCAGTATAAGAAGATAAACAAGCTTATATAATTGAGAATTGGTAATATCTATTCAGGATTTTTCAGAGGAGTTTGTTCTCGACATGAAATTGCTGTTTGTTGAGAGTAGAATGCGTTTCCAACTCAAGAGAGCTGCAACTTGTTTGTTCCGAACGTCCGTGAGCTACATGCGAACCTCCGTGATGAAAACTATGCTATGTTTGTTGGGTTATAGAGACTGCCTAGATCAGATACATCTTAAAAAGGTATGTTATTATTTGGGAGTGAGGATTAAAGTATGGGATAGTGAAATAAGAGGTCAAAATATTGAGTTTCTGTAAAATGCGCGTAAAGTGGAGTAAGTGTTTAGCGGAAGAGCAATATTTCAACAGAAACGACGAATTTAGTTAAATCATCAGTTGTCTACTATTACGTACAGGTTAAGAGTACAAGCTTGATATTCTGCAAGCACGTACACATGTCCCTTAAGATATTTCGTTAGGATTTTGAACTGAATCAGATCTTTGCAAACTATGTTAAATGGTATTCAAGTGTATATGTGCTGTACTATTCCTCACGGACGTTCGCTGCTCTGGCGATGGACATGGTAAACTTCAGCGGTGAATAAAAACTTGTTCCTCTGGGAAAATCCTAGTATAATTGGGTTCATATTAGAGCTTGAGTTATACTCTTTCAGGTAAGATGAATAATTTGGAGAATTTCCTACTTTTTAGATTTTGCCTTGTTTTGGCTCAATTGCACATCGTTCAAAATTCTGACCCATATAGATGCACAGTGCACAAACTGCACTATTAACGGTGGAGGGATATTGATCTCACACACTGCCACTTGACAGGTAAGCCGAAACCTAGAACAGAGTGAGTGTGACGTGATCAAAACCGAACTGAGCTCATAGACTCTTTCTTGGACTCCTACTATAGCATGGAGAAGACGTGGCGCAGATAATCAGATTGATTGAAAAGCGCCAATAAACACCACCACCAACCCAACCAACCAACCTTCAACTCCTGCTGAGTTTCGGGCGAGAGACAGCGCCATTGGAGACCTGCAAGCAATCTGTTTTGAGGTTGCCCTAGCTCTGTCAAAGTACATAATTATCTCGCCAAACAAGCAGTTCTCAAAAGGGCCCAAAATACATCCTCCACCGTTTGGAATTTGCCTGCATGTTTATAGTGAAGACGGCGCTTCATGCCCATATTGCATTGCAAGGAGAAATAAGTGCCCTGTACACTCACGACGAACTTTGTACGCTGCACAGTGAATTTCCGCGTATCGTATTACATTGTAACAAGCTCCAGCTTGGACTTTGCACAAGGCCATGCACGGATGACCTCTGTTCGCACGACACATCGCTACAAGAAAGCAGAAATTACAATGGACGACTTTCTTAACATAAATGTCGGCGGAACGATGTACATCGCGTCCAGGGCTACTCTTTGCCGTTATCCTGATTCAATGCTTGGTTCAATGTTCAGCGACCGACTGCCGTCCACTCGAGATGAAAAGGGGAATTACCTAATCGATGGGGACCCTTGTTCAGACATGTCCTCAACTTTCTTCGCAGGTCAGTCTTAGTTCTTCCGGAAGACTTCAAAGAACTGGACATGCTTGCGCAGGAGGCTGACTATTACCAGATTAATGAATTGATTTGCGCCGTCACCCAACTCAGAAGGCTCAGAATTAAGAAGGAAGAGGCAGAAAAGAGACAAGAATTTCTGGAGTTGCAGTTTACACCTGACGGAGGAAAGGGCCATTCGTGGTTAATATTTGGGAGCTGGGATGTTTTGCATAAGATCCCTGTCGTTATGGACAGGCGCACACATGGTTGGCAGCAAATCAACAGCGAGCTTGATGGTGTTTTTATTTCTTCACATAATGAGCAAGGTGCAGCCATTGAATCGTATTAAACTCTCTGAGCAAATAACACAGCTTGGTTTTAGGCTTTTATCTCTATCGTCCAGAGGAGCCGACACCAACTACAATACGCATATTGTTGACAGGTGTATTTTTGCTAGAGATGCAAAGACAACGTCTGGTAGCTAGGCCAACAGATCCCGAGGCAAGATAGCAGCAGCCAATTCAAACAAAAGTAAGCAATGATCAGTTAGGCAATTAGTCCAGATAGACTGTACAATTATAGAGTCTACTTGTAATTTATAAGACCTAACAATCTTCTAATACTACAAACGATAAATGTAGTTTTAGTTGAAGGCCAAGCTTATTTTACTACAACACACGTTTCCCATATAGCAGACACCTGTCTGAGTGTACTCGAGACTAGGGCCTATATGTCTTCGCAGATGGTTAAGATTAGTTTGTGATCCTATTCCGTGACTTACGTCTTGCCTCATCTTGCAATATTAGGAAAGCCAAAGCAGTATGTCCAATTCTACTATTTCTATCTCTAGCTGACTTCTGCTCAAAGTGGAAAACATGAGCAGTATTTCTTCGATCATGTCCATGACGCAAAAGCTAGTTTTAGAACAACTGCAATGATCTCTCGATTATTCATAGAGAGCATGCTTCTTATATACTCCAGTGCAAGTTTGGGAAATGGCTGGTATAACACAGAGGTGAAAAGTCACCCTTTACACATTCTTTATACATACCATACAAATGTCATATACACACACTGTTTATTATGTTCTTTATTTAGAGGATTTATGAATGTAGGCAATCAGAAGCGTTGACATGAGACACGAGTGCACTCTTTATTTTCTTACCAACATATGTGCAAAAAGTGTGCAACAACAACAACAACAACAAAAAAAAAAAAACGTGACAGCTATACACAGCCCAGTCGCTGTAAAATACAGCGACTGGGCTGGCTGTGTATAAAATGTTGCTTGACAGCATGGCGTGTTACTGTATCCTATATTCTGTATTATACAACACCTCAGAATGATGTCGAATTGTGATTGGCCAAGAACATGTCACATGACATTCAACAGAAAATACCTACCAAACTCATTGAGAGCAATAGGCCCATGCCAGGGGCCTATTGTATGGCTCGAAGGTACTATAGCACGGCTTCGTGGGGGGCTACTAATGCATGGCCAGCCGCTCACAGAGTTCTGTGGCTCACAGCAGCAAAGCGCCAGCAAACTACATTGTATATACGTGCTGGCCGGCTGCGCTGCGATGCGCTGCCGGTACACAGACCAGTCGCGGCGGAGTACTGCAACGTTAACGTGTACGCGCAGCTACTTTACCTAGCTAGTTGCATGTATTGCGGCCTACCTACTGCTGTGTTTTTAGTTTTGACTCTGATCTGCTACGTGGACCATAGTGATCCCAAAATCAAGACTTTATTTCAGGTTGAGAAATCGTAATTTGATTATCTTTCTGTGTTTTTATACAAAATCATTTTCGGAAATAGAGAAAGTCGAGACCTACTACTAGATCTACCGACATCTCAGGTAGGCTTAACAGTCGGGCCTAACTCGATCTAACGTTAGCGTAGAATGGGTATAGACCCTGCGGAGTTTATGATTCCTGTGACTGTGTGGTCGAATCATGACGAGTGTTTGAAAGCAGTACACAGGGTGGTTTACAATTCTCGGCCTAATTGTTACATTTGTTTTTGGGCCTTCCTGAGTTAGCGGTCACTAATTTAGTACTGTGATTGTGGACAAGGTGTTGTATAAAACGACTAATTTATGATTCTGTTCGTGCATTGGGGCACTGTACGTAATACCGCACTCGGCGCGAGATTCGCCACTGGTCTATTCAACGCGGCGCTACGCGCCTTGTTGAATAGACCAGTGGCTTATCTCGCGCCTCGTGCGATATTCGTGCCCTATGCACTCACAACTCATAAATTATTCGTAGACTACCGAATAACATAACTGCACACTCACTGATGTTACAATTCGTACTTTAGCAGTGTGCACTCAATCAGTACTAGAAATACAAACGTGCTCTCAATCACTATTGTGAAAACAACTTCTACATTCTTGTAGGAGTGCTTTAAACGAACAAGTTCGGACATTTTTGGTTTGGGGCAACTTCTACAGTACATATAGCTCTAAGCTGACTGGTATTCGCCCATAAAGGTACATGAAGAATGCCGTTTGTAGCGGCAGTATTGATTTATTCAAGAAATATTTGATTGGAACAATTTAGGCTGTTACACCCCCTTTAAGGTGCAGATCGTTACCTTGGATACACCATCAAGTGCGCATTCCTTCGGTTGCTTGCGCACTGATTTTGCTTTACGTACTAGTATGCTGCATGCGTACTGACATGATAGCTAGCCACGCAAAAGATATGGGCCAAGATGCAAGACACGATCAAAAAAGAATGAGTTCGGATCTGTGATTGATTTACTCTAGGAACCTAAACAGTTTGGTAAGAGAAATTATGATGGAAAACAGATGAATATTTGATTGTTGTAGCTTTGTTTAATCATTTATGTAGTGATATGTATTATGTCGTTAGCTTGTAATTGAGTTCAGCATTTAGGTTGACAAAACGATTCGATACGGTGTTCGTATAGAAAGTGATTACACGTAGAACAGTACGGTACGCTGTAGGTATTGATTATCGTACATGATTCCTGCTTAGCAGGCAGGGAAGAGAAATGTTGGAAGTGTGAGTGTATGATTGAAGCTTACAATACTGTGTATGTTTTATTTAGGAATAATGTAAGACTCCATATTCAGAAGAATATTGTGTCATGGTCATATAGGAATGAGAATCAGATAAAAGGATTCAACTTTGTCATTTTCACAGAGCTGTATACTGTTAGATTTACACACGTATATGTACGTATACCATACGGTCAATACAATCCCATACATTACTGCAGTTAGAGGGCTAACTTATTCAATGTTTGTGAAGGGTTAGTTTCTTTTTTGGTGTATCATATGGGTGTTGAGGTGTCAAAAGGAAAGACATTCAAGGGTTTAAAGGGAAAGATGATCTTGGATTTATTTTATTGTAAGAAAGGCAGGCTGCATTTCTGGATAGTGTTGTAGGGATGCAATTGCATCATTTGAACTGAATTATGTGAGTGATAGAGATAAAGGTCACTTCATAATGTACACTTTGTTTGAATGATCAAAGTAAACAAGTGTGATAGAGTCAGGTCATGTAAAACAATATTATTATTTCATGGTGCAGTGTATTTGTACACTGAAAAATGCAGTACCATACATCAGATATTGAGTCAGAATACAGCTGTATGTCTTTACAAGACATTGATGTGTTAATGTTTATGACCGAACACTTGCATATTTAGTGCACTGCATATGGTTGCATGCATTTGGGTTAACAGTGTAAAGTTGTTACTGTTGTTTATGTTAGTTGCACAAATCGAAAGGTGTTTCGATTATTACAAGTATTAAGTATATTTGGAAGACACAGAAATAATGACACTTGACAAGCTGCTCAAGGTAGTGATAACTAAGCATTTATTATTTCTTTTCTCTTTTTATAGCGAACCACAAGTTCGGGTTCGACAGCAGTATGCAAGCACACAAGTACACAAGTTGGTGTGTTCCACAAGTTTTGGTTCAACACAAGTTCGTGTTTGTTACAAGTACACGAGTCCAGCTGGTATTGATGTCTTCAATAAATGAACGAACCTGTGCGTTCCAACTGTGACTGACTGAAGTAAACTTTCACCTTTATGTAGTACGTGTCTACATACAGTTCGCAAACTGGATCCAAAATGGAAGGTCCACTGCATGATAGTCCCAGCCCATCTAGTGACGTTGCTGATGAACGACCGGTCGTCAGTGATCCTCCCCAGGATAGAGCTACCTCAGGATTGGTGGGAAACGCCCAGATTGGTGGTATTCTACCGGAACAAGCTATCCCGAGCGTACCAAGACGTAACCCTGACGATTCGGATGACGACAGGTCAACCACGCTATCATCAGCATCACGACGAAGCAACAGGTCCACATCATTTAGAGATAGCGGAAGGACCGCAGCGGCTTCCCGACTGCGTGAGGCCAGAATCAAGTTGGAGCTAGCGAAAGCAAGAAAGGAACAACTGAAAAGGAAACAAGAACTAACAAGAGAACAGTTGAGATTGAATGAAAAACTTGCAAATCTTGAGCTAGAACATGAAATTGAAAACGCAGAAATTGAAACACGTGTACTAGCATGTGAAGTTCATGATGTTGTTGGTAAGCCACAGTACGAAGTTAATGAAAAGAAGGATGAAGTGAAGTCCTCAGTGTTAAATCCTGATGCTCGAGTGTGGTCAGGAGTAAAGGGTAATGGTGTCACATCTGACCCGGTAGAACGTAATAGTACCACGCCAAGTAGTCCAGTTGAATATGGTGAAGTTCGTATGTCATCTCATAATTTGTCTCATGCACCTAACGTTGCTGTAGATGATTGTGTGAGAAGCAGTGATGTGTATAATTCTAACATGAATCCAATATTTCATGCCATTAATGTTGCTTTTAGCTTGCCAAAGCCAGATTTGGTTACCTTTGATGGCAATCCGACTGTGTATCGCAGCTTCATTAACAGCTTTGAGGTTAATGTGGAACAGAAGGTGCTGGATGACAGGACCAGACTCACTTATCTCATCCAGTACTGCTCGGGTAAGGCCCGCAACAGCATCGAGAACTGTGTTCTCATGGAACCACGTGAGGGTTATGCTGAAGCGAAGAGGATTTTGAGAGAGCAGTTTGGACAACCGCACGTGGTAGCGAATGCTCACTTGGATAAGATCCTGAAACGTTCACAAGTCAAGCAGAACGACCATGCAGGACTGTGGGATCTTGCGCGAGATATGAAGCGTTGTGGGATGGTTCTAGCCCAGATGGGATATCTTGCTGATGCAAACGGCTCTGAGACACTACTCAAGATTCAACGTCTGTTACCCGTTCACCTTCAAGCAGAATGGGCGAGGAGAGCCCATGCCATGATGGTGAGATGTGTTGTGCCCAACTTCGACTTGATGACAACATTTGTAGAAGAATCCGCCCAGTTGGCCAGCAACATCTTTGGACGAAACATCGGGAAAGCGATTCCAAAGAATGACAAGTCGAAGAAAGAAACACGACCCAGAGGGACAGCGTTTGCAACTCAGAGGGTCGATGAAAACACACCACGTCCCGTCCAAGGCAGTCGAGATCGTCCTGAAAGAAAATGTCCTTGCTGTCAAGGAAAGCACAATCTCACGTCCTGTGAATCCTTCAAGAAGAAAGGGGTAGACGACAGACGAGACGTAGCTAGGAAAGCGAGACTGTGCTTCAATTGCCTACGACCATTTCACTTGGCTGTAGGCTGTCTTTCCAAAGCTCGCTGTGAAGTAACCGACTGTGGTAAGAAGCATCATGCTCTTCTGCACACAACATACAATCCTAGTCGGAACTCTCCTCGGCAAGAGAACCGAGAGGACAGTACAAGGCAAGAAAACCAACAAGGGGTAAAGCAAGATAACCCAAGCTCTTCAAGTGGTAGTCAAGGAGACGAAAGGTCGGGTCGGTCATTCACCGCTCATTCCTCAAGAAGCAAGATCTGTCTGAGAGTCGTACCCGTAAAGGTTGGAGGAAATGGGAGACAAACTACAACCTGGGCCTTGTTAGATGAAGGCAGCGACGTTTCGCTGTGCACGAAGGGTCTTGTCGACAAGCTAGGTCTCACTGGGACGGAAAGAAGCTTCAAGCTGTCTACGGTGGACCAGGCAGGAGCAAGCAAACGCGGCCTTGAAGTTTCCATGTCAGTCCAAGGAGTTATGGGCCAGGAAACCTTGACACTGGACAATGTTTGGACTGTAGACAGTCTTCCAGTCGCCGACGAATGTTTCCCCAACTCAGCAGATGTAAAGGAATGGTCACACCTAAATGACATCGCCCTTCCTTCCATGGACCAAGGAGAAGTGGAGCTACTAGTGGGAGCAGACACCCCAGAAGCGTTCTGGAATTTGGAACAGAGAGTCGGCAATCCGAAAGAACCCTATGCAGTTCGAACTCCACTAGGATGGACGCTTATGGGTCCCGTGTCCGGGAAGCGACAATCCACGACAAGTTTCCATGCGAATTTTACTCGCCTTGAAGACGACTCCCTCGAACAACAGTTGAAGCAGTTCTGGAGGGTGGACTTTGGCGGGTATCTCAATCAGGACAATGTTGGAGATTCGGTTGAAGATCTTCGAGCACTGAAGGTGATGAAGGAATCTGCAGTGATGGTCGATGGTCACTATCAAGTCGCTCTACCGTGGCGCAGTTTTCCACCTGTCCTGCCAAACAATCGTCGTTTGGCCGAGGCGAGACTTGGGTATTTGAAGAAGAGGTTGGAAAGGAACGAAGCCCTACGTGACAAGTACGTAGAGACAGTCAGCGACTACATAGCCAAAGGGTATGCAAAGGAAGTCGAGTGCATACCGTCGGATGTATCAGCTGAGAGCGCCACCCAAGAAGAAGCTTCAAATGAGCCAGTTTGGTATCTCCCACACCACGCTGTAGTTCATCCTCGTAAGAAAGACAAAGTCCGCGTTGTGTTCGATTGTGCGGCGAGATATGGAGGAACTTCACTCAATGAACAATTGCTCCAAGGGCCGGACCTTACCAACAATCTAGTCGGCGTGCTTACGAGGTTTCGTCAGGAACAAGTTGCCATAGTCGCCGATATTCAGTCTATGTTCCACCAAGTGAAGGTTCCGCCCAGGGACAGAAACGCCATGAGATTCCTTTGGTGGAAGGACGGTGACTTGGCTCAGGAACCAGCCGAATACTGCATGACTGTACACCTATTCGGCGCCACGTCTTCACCTAGTTGTGCCAGTTTTGCTCTACGGAAGACTGCTGAGGATAATCGCGGACACTTCAATGAAGAAGTGATCAACACAGTGAAAAGGAACTTCTATGTGGACGATTGTCTTAAGTCTGTTAAGGATCGAGCTGAAGCAGTGACTCAAGTAGAAGACATTCGTGACCTGCTCAGTCGTGGTGGATTTCGGCTCACGAAATGGTTGAGCAATGACCGCGACGTCTTAGGTTCTATACCTGAGGAAGAGAGGGCAGCATCGGTGTCGAGCCTAGATATCGACGAGCTTCCTGCAGAACGCACTCTAGGAATCCTTTGGGACGTTGAAACAGACTGTTTTGGCTTCAAGGTGCATCTCCGTGAGAAGCCTGCAACGCGACGGGGAATTCTGTCGATAGCCAGTTCCCTCTATGACCCCCTTGGGTTCGTTGCTCCCTTCGTGCTGCCAGCCAAGATTCTCCTTCAAAGGTTGTGTAGAGTAGGATTAGGCTGGGACGAGCCTGTTGGAGCCGAGGATGAGAGAGAATGGCGAAGATGGATGGAAGACATTTCCATGTTGACTGACTTAAAGATAGAGAGATGTTTCAAACCGAATGGTTTCGAAGTCGTGTCAGCTGAAGTGCATCACTTCTGTGATGCCTCCGAAGTTGGATATGCGTCCGTTGCATACCTACGCCTGACTGACAGAACAGGACGGATACATTGTGCCTTTGTTATGGGGAAGTCCCGACTTGCTCCAGTGAAAGTGGTATCCATCCCCAGATTGGAGTTAATGGCAGCAGTGTTGGCCGTGTCCATGGATCATTTCATCAAGTCAGAACTTGACATCCAAGTCAAAGACAGCGTCTTTTGGACTGACTCAACATCTGTCCTTCAGTATATCCGCAGTGAAAGCAAGAGATTCAAGACGTTTGTAGCCAATCGTGTGGCAAGGATCCATGATGCCTCAGAGGTGTCTCAGTGGAGATACGTAGACTCAAGGTCTAACCCAAGTGACGATGGATCGCGTGGCCTGAAGGCACAGGAACTACTCCAGAACCAGCGTTGGCTCAAAGGACCAGATTTTCTGTGGAGAGACGATGACTGGCCCATTCAGCCAGAAGTCTTGGAGTTAAGAGGAGACGCTGAAGTGAAGAAAGCAGTACCAGTATCTGCGACATCAATGAGAGCTCAAGTCAGCGACCTCTTGCATAGGTACTCTTCGTGGAATCAGTTGAGGAAATCCACAGCGTGGCTTCTTCGTTTCAAAAAGCTTCTCCAAGCCAAGGCTAAGGGGGAATCCACGGATGATCTGAAGAAGCCCACTCTATCTGCCGACGAATTGAAACAAGCAGAGAAAGCAATCGTGACTCTGGTGCAACGCGATGAATTGAGCGCTATCCTCGAAGGAAAGCAGATGAGCGGTACAGTCATGTCCAAGCTGAACCCAATTCTGGTGGATGGCATCATTCGAGTTGGCGGAAGACTAGAGAACGCACCACTGGATGATGAGACGAAACATCCTATCATTTTGCCCTCTGATCACCATGTGACGAAGCTCTTGATCGTTCATCACCATCACCTAGTAGGTCATTCGGGGGCCGGGATGACCTGGACAGCCCTCAGAGAGAAGTATTGGGTGTTGAAAGGAGGGGCAACCGTGCGAAAGGTGATAGGCAAGTGTTTCTCGTGCAAGCGAAGAAATGCCAAGAAGATGGAACAATTCATGGCAGATCTTCCGAGTAGCAGGGTAACCCCAGACAAACCACCTTTCTCTTATGTGGGAATTGATTACTTTGGACCAATCATGGTGAAGCAAGGTCGTAGCCGGGTCAAACGTTACGGGTGCCTGTTTACCTGTCTGAACTGCAGAGCGGTCCACCTAGAAGTAGCAAACACTTTGGATACAGACTCCTTCATAAACGCACTGAGAAGGTTCATCAGCAGGCGAGGTAAGCCATCCAAAATCATCAGTGACAATGGGAGCAACTTTAGAGGTGCGGAACGAGAACTTCGTGAGAACCTGGAAAGTTTGAGCCAAACGCGTGTGACTAACTTCCTCGCTGAGCAAGGCATTGACTGGAACTTCAATACTCCCACAGCTAGTCATATGGGCGGAGCCTGGGAACGGATGGTGAGGTCTGTTCGCAAGATACTTACCTGCTTACTTGGACAGCAAATTGTCAATGATGAAGTTCTGTCCACGCTCATGGCTGAAGTAGAGTCAATCTTGAATGCTCGGCCACTCACTCAGTTGAATCTTGACCCGAACGATGACGAACCTTTGACACCAAACCACTTGTTGATCATGCGAAAAGGCTCTAGTCTCCCCCCAGGTGTCTTTGATCAGAAGGACGCATATGGCAGACGCAGATGGAGACAAGTGCAATATCTCGCTTCTGTCTTTTGGAAGAGGTGGCAGAGGGAATATTTACTTCTGCTGCAAGAAAGGCAGAAGTGGAATGCCCCAAGACGGAACCTAGCTGTCAATGATTTGGTCTTGGTAGCGGATGAAACCACACCTCGCGGACAGTGGCCTTTGGGTAAAGTGGTTGAAGTGTACCCGGGAAAGGATGGACATGTTCGACAGGCTCAAGTGAGGGTCGGAACAAGATTCTTCAAGAGGCCAATAGCAAAGCTCTGTCTGCTCGAAGCCGCTGAAACGTAGTGATATAAGTGGATGACTTAATTGCAGTCATCAGACTTGATACTCTAGCTTAAGAGTTGAATCGAATGTTTGATGTTTGTTTATTCAAAGGTTAAGCAATGGCCTTTGAGATGTAAGCGCGAGTAAGCCAATTTGACAGTTATTTTAAACTGTAGTTATTTGCATTAAGTACATGCATTTGCTGTTGAACGGTTTGTATGTGAATAGGAAGAATTTCTGCCGCCTAAAGATTGAGGTTAAATGACCATCCTGTGGGTTGCTCATTGGGGGCCGGTATGTAGCGGCAGTATTGATTTATTCAAGAAATATTTGATTGGAACAATTTAGGCTGTTACACCCCCTTTAAGGTGCAGATCGTTACCTTGGATACACCATCAAGTGCGCATTCCTTCGGTTGCTTGCGCACTGATTTTGCTTTACGTACTAGTATGCTGCATGCGTACTGACATGATAGCTAGCCACGCAAAAGATATGGGCCAAGATGCAAGACACGATCAAAAAAGAATGAGTTCGGATCTGTGATTGATTTACTCTAGGAACCTAAACAGTTTGGTAAGAGAAATTATGATGGAAAACAGATGAATATTTGATTGTTGTAGCTTTGTTTAATCATTTATGTAGTGATATGTATTATGTCGTTAGCTTGTAATTGAGTTCAGCATTTAGGTTGACAAAACGATTCGATACGGTGTTCGTATAGAAAGTGATTACACGTAGAACAGTACGGTACGCTGTAGGTATTGATTATCGTACATGATTCCTGCTTAGCAGGCAGGGAAGAGAAATGTTGGAAGTGTGAGTGTATGATTGAAGCTTACAATACTGTGTATGTTTTATTTAGGAATAATGTAAGACTCCATATTCAGAAGAATATTGTGTCATGGTCATATAGGAATGAGAATCAGATAAAAGGATTCAACTTTGTCATTTTCACAGAGCTGTATACTGTTAGATTTACACACGTATATGTACGTATACCATACGGTCAATACAATCCCATACATTACTGCAGTTAGAGGGCTAACTTATTCAATGTTTGTGAAGGGTTAGTTTCTTTTTTGGTGTATCATATGGGTGTTGAGGTGTCAAAAGGAAAGACATTCAAGGGTTTAAAGGGAAAGATGATCTTGGATTTATTTTATTGTAAGAAAGGCAGGCTGCATTTCTGGATAGTGTTGTAGGGATGCAATTGCATCATTTGAACTGAATTATGTGAGTGATAGAGATAAAGGTCACTTCATAATGTACACTTTGTTTGAATGATCAAAGTAAACAAGTGTGATAGAGTCAGGTCATGTAAAACAATATTATTATTTCATGGTGCAGTGTATTTGTACACTGAAAAATGCAGTACCATACATCAGATATTGAGTCAGAATACAGCTGTATGTCTTTACAAGACATTGATGTGTTAATGTTTATGACCGAACACTTGCATATTTAGTGCACTGCATATGGTTGCATGCATTTGGGTTAACAGTGTAAAGTTGTTACTGTTGTTTATGTTAGTTGCACAAATCGAAAGGTGTTTCGATTATTACAAGTATTAAGTATATTTGGAAGACACAGAAATAATGACACTTGACAAGCTGCTCAAGGTAGTGATAACTAAGCATTTATTATTTCTTTTCTCTTTTTATAGCGAACCACAAGTTCGGGTTCGACAGCAGTATGCAAGCACACAAGTACACAAGTTGGTGTGTTCCACAAGTTTTGGTTCAACACAAGTTCGTGTTTGTTACAAGTACACGAGTCCAGCTGGTATTGATGTCTTCAATAAATGAACGAACCTGTGCGTTCCAACTGTGACTGACTGAAGTAAACTTTCACCTTTATGTAGTACGTGTCTACACCGTTCATTTAAAAGACCCACTTTATGAAACAAATAATTCAAACATGATAAAGGTTTTAGTTCGTTCGTGGAAGTGCAGCTCACTCTAAGGGGGATTCACAATGTCGGATGGAGGGTGTAGACTAGTTTGCAGGCACAAACCCTTGTTGGTCGTAAAGGAGTCTGCGTCAAGACTACTATATGCACCACTTCGGCACTGTCCCATAGGCCCTGTGTTGTAGCTTCTCCCAACCTGAGGCTGCAGTGTAGTGGTGCGTGTATTAGTCTTGGCGCATGCAGACTCCTATACGACCAACAAGGGTTTGTGCCTGCAAACTAGGTGTAGACTGTCTCCGAGCTCCCACACTTGCACTTAGGGAATATTGCATTATTAGAACTAAAATTCATCTACCTGATGCACAGTTTGGGGTATAGATCTTAATGATAAAAAAATCAATCAAAAGATAAGAAAAATTGATATTCAAGGACATTGTGAATGACTAATTTCATTATCTCTCATCTCTTTTCCGCGTGTGTGTCTTCACTGGATACTAAGTCTATGTGGATACAGGACAGAAGGGGGAGGGCGTGGGAGGGGGTATCCCCCTCGTACATGAGGGAGCTTTTGCACTTTTAGAACTAGAATAAAACAAAGTGGTCCTGATATACATGTAAAAGATGGGACCCACCTTTTAGTAGGACCTCTTTGCCGTACCTTGTTTTTGGATATCTCAACCGTTTAAAAACCGATATTCATCTAATAAACTTTTAATTCCTCTGATAAGAAGTGTATGCTCTGTTATAGTGTATTTCATATAAATAGTAAACTTTTAAATACATCTATAAAAAGTAAACTAAGTAAAAGAGCATGATATATTACTGAATGATATTGTGTTAGAGGGGTCACCTATATATTGTATATAGCACATGCAATTTCCACTGATTTGTAAGCCAAACATAGAAGATAAACACTTCCATCAATCTGTTGCCATGCTAACTGTCTTATCAGGGATGACCTTCACCTTGAAACCACCATTGTGTTTATATGTTTTGATGTAAACATGCTCTCATTCCTCAGACAACATTTTCTGCATGGTCGTTTCCATAGCAACCACCACATTCTATAGTTGAAATGTGAATTCGAATGACCAAACTGTTGAAGGCTACCGAAATTAAAACTTGAAATAAACATGCTCAGATACTTCTTTTATCATGTTAATGTTTTGACATAATTTCATTGTAAATACACATTATTTTGCTCCTTTTCCGTAAATTTCAAATGTTACCATGGCAATGGACACATCTATCGTTCCCATGACATTAACCGACAAAGATTCCGATTGCGTTTGAACGGGAAACTCTGATTCTATAAATTAAAGGTCCAGTTTACCTTTGGGAGCAGTGATGTAAAAAATGTTCAAGATATCACATTTGATGCATATGTATAGGTCTGTTATATCTTCATCGTACCATATGTTATCCTGCATCACAAAACCAACAAAAAGTCGCCAGACATAGATTTTTAGTTAAGGGCAGATTCCGAAATAGCAGACTGTAAGATTTAAAATGATGTATAACTCAACTCAAATGGACTAAACTAACCCTATCGGTGCCAGGTAAAAATGTCAGAGGTAAAAATGTCAGAGGCAAAAATGTTGGAGGTAAAAATGTCAGAAGTAAGAATATGTCAGAGGTCCAGTCTATACTTTGTGATAATTTTACGGATTCTTTTGTGCATGGTTGTCCCATTTCTCCTTTGCCCCAAAATTAAGGGTTTAACAAATCATTAATCACACGAAAATGTCTAGTATCAGTGAATACTCTACCATAAACTTCAGAATCTATAGATATCTATGATTTTGATCCTGACCTAGCTTGACAAAATATTTAAAAGTTGCAAGGAATCTTTAATGATGATGGAAAAATGCCCCATTTCTTCCTGGTCTCCCCTACACTTTCCTGCATTTTTTTGTCCCTCGCGGATACCCTCTGTGTTTTAATGGAAAGGACCAAACCTCCCACCCAAACACCACACCCCCTCCACAACATCTCTAAACTATTGCACTTGGAGCATGTACAAAAATTGTCCAGAATGAAAACTGCATTCCTTCACGACCAGGACGTACATGTACAAAATATTTCCCTCGTTTTTCCTTTCTTACACGTAGAATGCGTATTGCCTCACCTAGTCTCTCGCTCTTTCTGGTATATCCGAAACATACCCATCGGGTTATTATGAGTTACGAGTGCATAAACCGTGACCTAAATGATGTACGATATTATTGGCATTGAAACAAAAAAGAAAGTACATGCGCGAGAAAACACGCGGAAAGGTTTTATTGCACGTGTCATGTACAGTTACCCCTGTTCTCAAAAAGGTCATCCTCATGAAATTAGCAACTATCGACCTATTTCTATCTTACCCAATACCTAGCATTTCAAAATACAACAAATAATGTATAATAGACCTATCCCTTTTTGTTGTTGTATAACTAGGGAACAACGTCATTTTCAGAGGCTGATTCTAGCAATCTTTAGCAACACACCATTATGATAAACTTACTACGTTAAACATAATGGAATCTGATTTTGGAACAACAGCTTAGTTTGAAAGGCATCAAACATTTACATTTTCTCTCGCCTGTGGATCCGTCCAACAATAATTGCTTTACAACACAAGAGAAATCCCATGGCAGACTATCTGTTTTTACTCTCACTAGAACAGTCTATTGCTACAGTTCGTCTCCAGTTTTAATAGGCATAAGTTTGTAAAATGATCTCAAAATGTTCCTTGCACTTCGAGATATTTGTTTTTGCGCCATGTGATACTTGAACCTTGTAATAAAATATTTCGCAAGAGCTTACTTTTTTCTGCCGGTACATCTACTGTAGTTTGCTTGATTCCGTTTTGCATTTTTTTACTGGTACATTTATGTCATAATCGGGCCGTGCAAGTTAAATACGAAACCTGAATTTGAGAAAATAACATAGAACAGGTGGAAAATCTGCTGCTTGTTTAGACTATGTCTCATTCACTTCTTCACACTAAACAGTTAGAAGATGAACAATAATGACTTTATACTAGCCTGGACGTAAGGAGAATTCGTTTGTGTAAGAGTATCATGTATATCTGTGTAGAGGTATACTTCAATACCAAAAGATGGGTTCGTGTGTGTGTGTGTGTGTGTGTGTGTGTGTGTGTGTGTGTGTGATAACTTCATTGGGCGTAAAATCGTAGGATTAAACTGTTTAAGGGGCTTGCTGCATTGCTGGTACCCAATTATAATAATTTAAAAATAATAATTATAATAATAATTTCCCATAAGCCTACTAGGCTCTTAGCAGGTTAAATATTCCTCTGAACAGACAGATTACGCCACTGCACTGGAAACAAACTAAGAATATTAAGAGAGCTCTAATTTTTTTAAAAACACAATTCCCTAAATATTCTTCAAATCTGCAGTTTAGATATGATAATTCGATAAATACAGTTTTCTCTGGCTAGGCTATTATTTTATACCTCTTCACATTTTTACCTCTGGTATAATCTCTGTCATTACTTCTGAAATTTGTACATCTGACATTTTTACCGTTGACATTTTTACCTCAGATATTTTTACCTCTGATATTTTTACTTCTGATCTTTTTTACTTCTGACATTTTTACTTCTGACATCTTTACCTCTGACATTTTTACCTCTGACATTTTTACCTCTGACATTTTTACTTCTGACATTTTTACCTGTGACATTATTACCTCTGACATTTTTACCTCTGACAGTTTTTACTTCTGACATTTTTACTCGTGACATTTTTACCTCTGACATTGTTACCTCTGACATTTTACCTCTGCCATATTACACCGAACCAACCTATCTGACTACTGGAAAGAAAGCACACACTCAGGAAACGTGTGAACTGAGAAAAGAGGTTCTGAAGTACAGGGTCTATTCAAGCGCTTAATCTTTACCAAACCGCGCTAGCTGTGCAATGAATGGGACAAAAAACCGGATGTAAATCACAGGAGCAACAACAATGAAGGGATTGTTACATTAATCTGAAATTGAGCATGATTTATTAACACATTCTGTCAATGATTAATGCTAACTTTCAAAGCAGTAGCATCACCCTTTGAAAAGTTATTAGGATTGAAAGTGAAGAGTGTGCAAAGGATTTTTGAGAAATGAAAAGGGGCATAAAAAGACGTACCTGATCTCACTACTCTGCTAAAAAAGGTTGTAGAAAAACTGCTTAAAACACACTTTCCCATTCATTTTATGATTAAAAACTTAGGTATAATGTAAAAGAAGAATAGCTCTTTCCGAAAATATGAAAAACTCAAGATTGACTTGGTTGACCTGTTTTACCTTTTTAAAATCCTCCCGTAAAATCAATGGGTGCGATTTTTTTGTTCGTTTTGTGATGCACAGTCATATATAGAATTTTTGCAATAAGGCCTAAAGTATAAGGAGAAATCAGTATTTTTCTCAATATACCATAACTGTAGACGGTTTAGTCTGGAAGCATTTTTATTTAGCTATTGTTCACATTTTATGTATTTAACAATGCGTAACATCGAGTATACGGATTCAAATTTTTGCAGTGGTTGTTTCTATCCTTAACTCACATTTTAGAACAATATTTTGAAGCACCAATTCTCGGTTTAATCTGCAAAATATGGAAAATTATGCCTTTGAGTCACTTTTGTGTATATTGTGTGTTATTTTTCACACACACAAAAAGAAGAGTTACCTTGGCAACGGAAGCAGGTTGATGTCAGAGAAAGACTAGGCCTTATAATATTGCAGCTGAATGAGTACTTCGAAATCACTGAATGTAGTAACTTTTTAAAAATTTTAGTACTATTTAATTGGAAATATGTATTTTTCGCAAAAAAGAGTAATTTTGTATCTATAAGTTTGCCAATTTTCTGACATTCTAGTGTCATGTGATTGGAAATATAAGTTATTAACAATGTTACCTTGGCAACGGATAACACGTCAGAATGCTACAGGGCTCAATATCCGAATCTGCTTAGAAAATGTCAGTCGACATAGAATATAATATGTGCCGAAATTGGTGCTTTTCCACAAATTTGAACAATTGGTCTGAAGTAGTGGGCTTTGCCGCTTGGACCAGTAGTGTATAATACAGTACCTGATTTGTAGAGCATTACTTCAGCTTGCTTTAATTCATTCTTGATTAATTTGCCTGTTAGTTAGAGATAATGTTATACTATGCTACTCAGGGGCGTCACCAGCTTTTTTTCAAGGGGGGTGCGTTTTGACATTAAATGTTTACGAGATTTTTTGGACAGACATTTGGAATATAGGAAGCTCTCAATCCCTAGACTTTTACTGTTTTTTGAGGGAAACCAAGCGGGGAAAGGGCACCGGCGTGTAGCTAGGATTTCATCTTGGGGAAGGGGGGGGGGGGGGTGTTAGTATGCGAGGGAGCGAGCAAGGGTGGGGGGAGGGTGTGGAAGTGCCGGAGGGGTTGTACCCCCTATAAATGGATTATGGAATGACGGTGTGATACAACAAATTACTGGCGATATCAGGAGAATGGCATAACGACTACATGCGAGCGAGCGGAGCGAGCGAGCTTGAAAATTTTGACATTTTACAGTCCAAAAACTGCCGTTTGTATAGCCATATTTTTTTTGCGTTGTAAATGAAGGGGGGGGGGGGGCGCACCGGGCGCAACTGCTAACAATTACTGGCAAGCAACATGAGGTGATTGGCATAGTAATTAAATGCGAGCGAGCGAAGAGAGCGAGCTTTGAAATTTTGACATTTTACAGTCCCAAAACTGCCATTTGGAGCCATATTTTTTCGCTTTGGAAATAAAGGAGGGGTGGGGGCGCAACGGGCGCAACTGCCTGGTAATTACTGGCAGCAACATCAGGAGAATTGCTTAAAGGCGAACGCAAACCCAAAGAGCAAGTTGGATTGAGTGAAAGCAGTAACATCAGTAGAACACATCAATGAAAGTTTGAGGAAAATTGGATAATCGATGCAAAAGTTATGAATTTTTTAAGTTTTGGTGTTGGAACTGCTGGGTAAGGAGACTACTAAGAGGTTATGACGTATGAGTGGACTACAATAATATAAAGAAAATGAAGGGGAATTCCTAAAAAAAAAATCATTTTTCATGAAAATTACACATTCCATCAGCTTGATACTGACATAATAGGGAGGTAGCACTTATCTCCCTGCCTTATGAAAGCGGTTAGTCAAGTACTCTTTCATTTTGCTAGAAAAGTTAATTTTTGTGGAATTCCTTTTATATTTTCTTTATATGGTTGTCCACTCATACGTCATAACCTCTACTAGTCTCCTCATCCAGCGGGTCCCCAACACCAAAACTTAAAAAATTCATAACTTTTGCATTGATTGTTCGATTTTCCTCAAACTTTCACTGATGTGTTCTACTAGTGTTAATGCTTTTACTCAATCCACATTGCTCGTTGGGTTTGCGTTCCCTTTAACAATTAAATGCGAGCGAGCGAGCGAGCTTGAAAATTTTGACATTTTACAGTCCAAAAACTGCCGTTTGTAGCCATATTTTTTTTTGCTTTGGAAATTAAGGGGGGGGGGGGCGCACCGGGGCGCAACTGGCAGGCGATTACTGGCAGAGCAACATCAGGTGAATTGCCTAACGATTACGAGCGAGGCGAAGAGAGCGAGCTTGAAAATTTTGACATTTTACAGTAAGAAAAACTGCCGTTTGTAGCTATATATTATTTTTTTCGCTTTGGAAATTAAGGGGGGGGGGGGCGCACCGTGCGCAACTGCTGACAAATTACTTGTAGTAACATCACTAAACTAATTGTGCGTGTTTGTTTGTTGTGTGTGTATTATACACATGGAAAAGTTAGGAATTAGCCCAGGTCAAGTCTTTTTTATTGGCAATGCAAGACATTTTTATATAGACTAGTATGTAAAGCAACACTGCAAAATCAATGATCTAGCTTTGATATAACGAAGCGTAAGGTACAAAGGTGTACATTCTACATCACATTGCGCAACATTGTAGCGACTCTTCGTTCGGATGTACTGAGTATACTGCGCACATCCTGCTTATATGCAGAATGCCAACCAGGAATCACGTTGAATCACAATCTTCTGTCGAGTCCGGGCTTTAATTTTGAAGGATGTTTCACACTATATACCTATTTAATTATGGTTAAAAGAAATCATAGAAAAAATATCTTATTTCTTGATCACCCTTTCATTCAAAAGCAGTTTACTAACACTTGAATTACTATTTCGGTAAGTATTTTTTTTTTTTTTTAGCAGCGGATTGGGAATGGGAGGGCGGCGCACCCCCCCCTCCCCCCCCGTAGTTACGCCACTGCTTTTGGGTGAAATAATTGGACAGATTTCTTGAATTCTAACAAAAAAGCAAGAAAATCTTTTCATCGCGGGAATTATGATTATGTGGGTGGTGGGGCAAATGGTGCGCTTGCCTTCCAATATTTTTATGGGGTGGCAACATTATTGTTTTCTTTCAAAAGCAAGAAAATCTTCTCATTTCGGGAATAATCAATTATGGGGGGGGGGAATTAAAATATGCTTGCCCCCTCCAATATTTTTATGGTGGTAACTTTTTGTTTTTCTGTCAAAAAAAAAAGATAAGAAAATCTTCCCGTCTCTGGAATTATGGAAAGGGGTGGGGGGGGGGGCAAAATGATATGCTTACCCCCTCCATTTTTTTTTTCATTTTTTTTTTTTTATGAGGGCTAAGGCTCGCTCTTGGGCTGGCAATATGGATTGGTCAGAAGTAACGTACATAGACCCTACATACTTGTAAGTAGCACACGTACATGCAAACGTGTATAAGTGCTCCGTATCGTACGGATGTACAGTAACGGTCGATAAATAGTAAAACACTGTAGAATGCTAGTAGATGTATGTATAAAATCAGTGCTG